>NC_041221.1:137553740-137701206 GCF_002837175.3 Physeter macrocephalus
CGGGCCTCTCACTGCTGTGGACTCTCCCGTTGCGGAGCGCAGGCTCCGGGCGCTCAGAGGCCATGGCTCACGGGCCCAGCCGCTCCGCGGCATGTGGGACCTTCCCGGACCGGGGCACGAACCCGTGTCCCCTGCATCGGCAGGCGGACTCTCAACCACTGCGCCACCAGGGAAGCCCTTTTTTTTTTTATTTTGTAATTAGCCTCTGATTGCTAAGGATTATCTCATGTAGGGAATGGAATCAAAGCAATTGGAGAATGAGAGCTGGGAGGAAGCTTACCAGTCTGTCTGATCTGGGAAGAACAGAACCTGGGGTCCTTGGAGACTTAGAATGTGCTTGGGGGCAGAGGGCGAGTCTCGGGCCCTTGATGCTGCACAGTTCTGTGTGGTGGGCACACATGCATTTTCTGGGGAGAGGGTCCCTGGCCTCCATGAACTTCCCGAGGTGTCTGGACTTCTCCAGAAAGGGAAGCATCACTGGTCTAATCACCACCACTTCACCAATCACCTCACCAAAGAGTGCTGTAGAAAAGTCCCAGAGGAATACAATGGGGGGTGGGGCACAGAGGGGTGCAGGGTCTAAATGCTTCTAGACCTCATACTTTCAGGTAACGTTTGGTAACAGGTGAGATACCTGTCCCCTCCCCTCAGAAGGGTGGATGAGGTAGAAATAAATAGTTTGTATTTCTTTGTAGACGAGAGTAATCCATTTTTATTATTCGCTCTTAGCTTTGAGGATGTACAGTGAGGAGTCTCCATTATAAAGAATTATAACCAGCCCAGACTCCCTGGCTTTGAATACTCCGTTATAAAATACAGTTCCTTTTGTCACAATATTCTTATCTTCTGTTTGTTTCTGAGCTGAACAGAAATGCCCTAAGCTCCACCCCAGCTGTAGAGTTTCTAGACCAAAGGCTACTGTTTTCTTCCTGCAGGAACCCTGGGGTGTTTGGGGGTTAAAAGGCCTGGACCAGCCATGTGTGTTTAAAAAACAAGGCTGATTCCACAGCCGGCGGCTCCAGCCTGACTCCATCCTGCTGTTAATGGAGGACAGAGGACCACTTATAGCTTCCTCTTCACCCCATAACAAATAACCCAGTGCTCCCCCAGGCCTTCCTGTGCCCCCCACCCACACTGCCCTCCTGGTGGTGGCAGCAGCAGGCCTGTTCCAGTCTGTTTTCTCAGCAGGCCCTGCTCCTCTCTGTGATAAGCCCGTGACTAACCACTTTAGCCCGGGGTGGCTAGGCTGCCTTGCGTCTGTCTGGTGTTTGGCTACTCCAGAGCCTCCCAGGCATGGTGGAGTCCTTTGTCCTGTAAACAAAGCTTGGTCCAGGTTTGAGCACAGGCTTGTGTGGTACCTCTTCTGGGCAGGTGCCTGCTCTAGCCCAGGTGAGTTACCTCTTTTTGTTGCATTCATTTAACACAAGTTTGTTATGCATCCTTTAAAAAAATTCCTTATCACAGCCTATAGCTACACAGTTTAGCTCATCATCGTTATCATAATTCCCGTTTACTGGGATTCAATCTGTCCTCAACTTGGTAGTAAGCATCTTACACGAAATGTTTTATTGACTCAGCACAAGAATCCCATGAAGTTGGCACCATTGGTATCCCATTTTACAGATATGGAAACTGAGGCATTTTTGTGTTCCCCTTTCTTAGCTTTTATCACCCTCTGTGGTCCATTATGTGTTTATTTGGTTACTTGTTTCATATCTGGGTCCCACATTATATCATGAACTCCATGAGGGCAAGGATTTACCTTCGGAGGTGCCGGGGGCCTGGCAGGAGCAGTGTCCGGCACCCAGGAGGTACTCAGTAAAGGCTTGTTTGATGGTTGAATAAGATGCAGGAGGCTGTCACTTGTCCACAGCCTCCCAACTCATCAGCGGTGAAGCTGGGATTTGAACCTGTGAAGCAGTGCCTCTCAGCTGGGTGAGTCCTTGTCCCCAAACAGACCTTCAGCTCCTTCAGGCAGGGCCAGGGTCTTCCCTGAAAGTGCACCCAGGCTTTGGAGTGGGACCCACCTGGGTTCAAATACTGGTTCTACCCCTCAGTTGGGTGACACTTGGAAAGCTACCTGTCCATTCTGAACCCAAGGGTCCACATACCTGAAGTAGGAAAAATAAGGCCCACCTGCCTGGGTTGTTGTGAGAATTAGAAATAATACATGGGTTTCCTGGTTTATCCTAAGCTTTTAACCAAAAGAAGTTTTTGATGCTTCTTTGACCCTCAAACACATCTTTCTCTCCAGAAATAACTACTATTAATGGTTTGGTGTGTATGCTTTTACGTAAATAATGTACATTTTACATAAAATTATGCTAGGCATGTTGTTCTGAAATTTGCTTTTTTCATTAGCCTCTATCGGGGGCCTTTCCCTGTCACTACATTCAGATTGACCTCAATCTTCTCAATGGCTGGACAGCATTCCTGGTGTAGGAATACTGGACCATTACTTATGTAACAATTCTCCTATTATGGCCTTTTAAGTTGTTTCCAATTTCGAATATTGTTTCTCTTATCTACTGCTGAGGAGCAAAGCCCTTGAAACTTAGTGGCTTAAAACAACTTCTGATTTCTTCATATTTCTATGAATTGAGTGGTTTTTCCACCTTATGTGGTGTTGGCAAAGGTAGAGGGTCTAAAAACATGGCTGGCCGTTGGTGCGGGCTGGTGGCTGGGAGCTGAGCTGGGCTGTCACCAGGAGCACCTTGACTGTCCTCTAAGTGGTCTCTACACATGGCCTGGGTTTCTCACAGCATGGGGCTGGGTTCCAGAATGTCACTTCGCCATTTTCTGTTGATCAACTCCAGTCATGGGGCAAGCCCAGATTCAAGGGGGCGGGAGACAAGCTCTACCTCTTGATGTGGAAGCAGTATCCATGCCTGTGCAGGAGGAGGAAAATTGTTGGGGGCCATTTTTGGAGACTGGCTACACATTTATATATGAACGTAAGTGTATGTGTATCTTTGTTCTTCCTGTATCTTTGTAAATAGGTGGGAGTGTTTTATAGGTTAATTCCTAGAAGGGAATTGTTGGCTCAAGGGGTATGCACATTTCTGCTCTGGGTAGCTACTGCAAATTTGCCTTCAACAAAGCTGTACCCAAACATGCTCTCCTCAGCGATGAACAAGAATGCCCTCTCCAGCGCTGGATATCATCAATTGTTTTCATCTTTGTCCATCTGATGGGTGAAAAATTGCATCTTGTTTTTACTATTAGTGGTATTCAGCATCTTTTTAGATTTTCATTCTTCTTTCTACTTGAGAGTTCAATTTGGGGATGTGCCGGTAAATATCCTATCCCTCTGTGGCACCATCCAGGAAACAGGGTGATGGTTTGGGGGCTGAGGGGGGCAGACACCGCATATGAGGACTCTGATTCGAGGCCTCATCAGACAGCTCTGTGAGAGAGAGGGTTTCATGGTGTCAGTGAGCAAATTATTAACCCAGGCTCATTACTTACTTAGATGGGTTTTCAGAGGGCCCTGTAGTTCCTAGTAAGAGAATGTTCTGCACTTCACTGGAATTGTAAGGCCAGCTCTGAACTTTGAGCCCAGTGGCTGGGCTGCGAAAGCCCATTTAGTAATGAGGAGGGAGTGGGCTACAGGCAGCCAGATCAGGGGAGTAAATCCTCTATTTAATGCCCTCTTGTTAACATGCTTTTCAGGCTCTTTCCTTCTAGTATTCCCACTTTCCCACAAAAGGAAGATAAGAAGATGTTGGCAATCATGCCTTTGATGGAATAGTCCAGGGTTTAATTCAAAAACACTCACTGGTCAAGGTTGCTCCCACGGATTTTCCCGCTTTGGATCCAAGCCCCATCTCCTGGACTTTGCTCACTAGCATGTCATACAGGACCGTTTTGGTTATGAGACAGAAAAGCCAACACTCACTCTAGCTTAAGCAGGAGAATAAAAATGTATATTTATTGGATCACATACTGAGATGTCTAGGGGTAGACATGGGAATGGATTGGAGTCAGGGCTCAAAGATGGCGATCATCAAGCTAGGACTCTGTCTCTCAGATCTCGTCTGCTCTCCTTAGACTCCTTGTGAGACAGGAGGGTGGTGGCCTGGACCTTCATCCTCAGGGTTCTCAGTTCAGGGTGCCTGTCTCAAGCTCTGGGTCCCCAGCAAGGCCCTTGTGGCCTATTGGCTCTGGCTCCCCAGGGCCATTTTCCCATCCTGGATGCAAGCCCTGTGGCCCAGGGAACCTGGCACAGTGATTGGCTCAGGCTGGGAGGTGTGTTCCACCCCAAGGCCTGTGTTCTGGAACCTCACCTTGAGCCTGGAGAAGGAGTGGAGCCCAAACCAGCCCTGGAGGCTCTTTCCTGAAGGCGGAGGAAAGTGCATGGAGAATGTCAGGAACCCAAGTCATTGTCCCTGGTTCCTTCATGGTGTGTATCACACGGTCATTCATTTAGGATAGAAAATCCACCATGGGAGGGATTTGGGGATCCAACAGCTCAGGTAAAGCCAATTCATTTCATCCCAGGACCAACAGTGGCAAACAAAAAACTGCAGGTAGACTAAGAATAATTACCAATGATCCCAAAGCCTGGGTTTCATCACTGGTTATCGTTGGTTTTTCTGCCTTCGCAGGGTGGGTGGGGACGAGGCTAGATGTGACCCCTTCTCCAGCCCTCTTGCCCTAAGGGAGGGTGGCTGAGTGGACAAAAGGCCCAGAAGGGAGGAGGGCAGGAGCTGGTAGAGTGCCCCCTTTCAAAATCCGGTTACAGGATTAGAATTTGTAAAAATGGATTATCTTTATTGCAGACTGTCTATACGGGTTTAGGTCAAGGGTCTATATTTTCTCCAACCACAAACTTACACAGTTGGGAGAAGTGAAATGTCCTTCTTGGCCCGGCTGGGCAAACAACCCTGGGATGGATGTGTTAACAGTTCCTGATGGGGTTATTAGCCTCCTGTTAATCCCTTTATGGTTTACTTTTTTGGTTTTGTTTTGTAGGGAATATTCAGGTTAAATATTTATTGTAGAGGAAAGGAATGCTGCTCCCTCCTGCCTCTCCTGCTTTGTTTATGTTAGTTGTCTACTTGGCAATAGCATGCGAACAGGATAAACTCTAAGCGGTACCAAATGCTTTATGGGAAAATTCTGTCGCCCGGACCTTCTGGCCCAGCAGCCCTGCTCACCAGCCCAGAGGCATCCTTCCTGAGAGAGTCCACACACTATTTCTTTTTCATGGAAAAATGTCCCACATATACATTACTGAATGATGACTTATTTTTGTTGTTCTTTAAAATAAAACAACTAGAGTTGTCCACAGCAGCGACTTCAAACACCCCTCCCCACCCGCCTGCCTCCCTGAGTTGAGGCCACAGAGTTAGAGAAACAAATCCCGCCACACCTCCAGTCACACTGCCTCTGGCGGTGTACGCACATCTGCATGTTCTCTTCCCAACGCTCTGCATTCACCAGGCCGCACATTGAACAGCTTCCTAGCTCGTTTGATCAAAAAATGGTTTCGCTCAGCATTATTTGACAAGATCCACCCCCGCCCCCGCCTTATTTGCTGTCTGGTCTCCGAACACCCCCCAGTTTCCAAAAATAAAGCCCATCCTCAAAGTTGAAGACTCACCACCACCGAGGCTGCACCGAAGTTGCTGGCTCAGAACCTGAAGGCCCTTCTGAAAGAAGAGGCCAAGAAACATGGCAAACGGGGCAAGACTCCACTGGGGAAGCTTTCGTGTCACCCCTGCTGTGTCCCAGGCCTTGTGTGTGACCCCGGGGATAAAGTGATGAATGATGCACAGCCCCCTTTCCCAGCAGTGCTTAGTGCAGTCCCAGGAGGTGGGCCTGGGCGTGGCTGTGACATAATCACTCATGTGGATCTCAGTCCCATGGAGATGGCTGTGAATGATGTTCATTCTAGACATAAAAGTTCTGCTGTTTGTTGAAAAAACAAAAAAAAATCACCCTGTAGTCCCGTGCCTTACAGTGCAGCAAGCAGAGAGATGTGGAAATAGTAGTAAATAACTGCTGAGCACAGGGGTCAGGCCCTGTCCCAAGTGCTTCTAAGCCTTATCTCACTGATGCTTCAGACGAGCCCTGTGAGGATGCTTCGCGCTCCTGTGAGTGTCACGCTCATTTTACCAGTGAGCTCTTGACCTCAGAGAGAAATGGGAGCTCCAGGGCATGAAGCCGGGGCTCAGTGGGAGCAGCGTTTCACAGCCGGCCCTTCTTCTTCCCGTGCCCACACCTCAGGCCCTGTGCAGAAAGCATTGCCCACCTGGCACTGTGACACGTCTGACCCATCCTTTGGCAATTTGTTGTGAAACAGAAGTATTTTTAAAAGCGAACGATTAACTGTTTCCAAAAGAACCTTGATTCTTGGTAGACAGATTCACACTAAGGAGCTCGATTTGTGTTCTATCAAGAAGAGGTAGCATCGTTATTTAATAAAAAGAAACACCTTCATTAGTTTGTAGTAGGGCCATAAATTTTGTTCACACCACTTTCAGATGTGCAGAGAAAGTATACCTTTTTTTTTAATAGTGCAATGTATTTTATTAAAATTTTTATTGAAATATAGGTGATTGTCAATATTAGTTTCAAGCATACAACATAATGATTCAATATTTTTATAGATTATGGTCCATTTAAAGTTACAAAATAATGGGAGAAAGTTATAGCTTCTTTATTTAAGGTTATAACTGGTAGAAGCCCCGACCCTACCCCTACCTGCTGGGTGGCAGAAAAAAAGCCAGTGCAGCCCAGTGCAGCTTATGATGGAGTCTGACTTTTTTTTTTTTTTTGTACTTTTTATTGGAGTCTAGTTGATTTACAGAGTCTGATCTTTTAAATAGTCTCTTGAGGTTTCACTCAGTCTCTTCTACCTGGTCCGAGAGGCTGTGCAGGGAGGGGCTTGGGGGAATTCACAGTCTGGGGTGAGGATTTCCTCTGTCCTTGTGCTTGTCCTTGGGTGTGAGCTGGCTGGTGTCACAGAGGACTGTTTGGGGCCACTCCTGTCACTGGGTCACCATGCTGTCTGCTGTATGTTTGAGTTCATTCCTACTCAGCTCAGATAGCGGCTGTTAGGACATCCTGCTGACCTGTGTTACCCTCAGTAGACCCTCTTGTGCTTCTGCTTGGTCCTCCGTCTGGCCCTGGGCAGGAGTTCCACCCTTGGCCTCTGGTTCTTTACTCAGTGTGCCCACCGAGCAGGAACTGAGAAAGCTCCACAGGCGCCCCGGACCCTCTCCTCTGGCCAGGCTGCTTGGCCCGCTGTTCTGTATTGGAAACCCTGCCAGAGGCCACATCAGAAGTGGGGCAAGAACCTCCCCTGCTCACTGTGTATTCCTCACCTGACCTAGATCCCACCTCCTGAGAGAAAACTGAGACATACACGCCTACACGTCAACCTCTTGATGTTTCTGCTTGCCGTCCTCTCCCCACAGTCCTTTGGGCGAGAAGGGGTGGGCTTCTCTTTTCCTTCCTCTCCATTCTATTTGTTTTCCCAACTCCAACCTCATGGCTACGTCTTAATGGCCAACGGCAGCGAGGGATGCCTATGCCCAGCAGTCATTTTCTCCAGAGAAATGATCATTTCTAACTTCTTCAGTCTTTTCCTTTTATGTCCTTAAAGTGGGTGTTTGTCAAGAGTTGTGAAATCACTTTTGGCAACCTCCTTTTCACTCCTACATTGGTGAGTTAGTGCCCTCCTTGGCATCAGTGATTTTGTTCTCAGCCACAGAACCTCAGAAAAAACCAAGACATCAGAGTCATGTTTAACACCTGGTGTCTGGAGCCTTGCAGCATACTGAGTGTGTATCCATAACCACCCTTTCTGAGCCCTTGACCTCCCTGTAGGGTGGATGGGTAAACTGAGGCTTAAAGAGCTTAAGTTCTTGAATAGATCACAATGAGATGAGCTAATAAAAGAAGGTCATGGTAGATGTTGAATTTGAGATAACTTTTCCAATATTAGATTCTTTTGTTCTTCCGAAGACTTACCACATGTTTGTTTGATGTTTGGCTTGTCAAGTTCGATTTCCACTTTAGATAGGTAGGCTTTTGTTGATTAAAAAATTTTTTTAATCATTTAATTTGTCAAATATTTCTGTATTCATCTTTTTTGAGATGCAGAGGCCTCTTTTTTTTTTTTTTTAATAAATTTTATTTATTTATTTATTTTTGGCTGTGTTGTGTCTTCGTTGCTGTGTGCGGGCTTTCTCTAGTTGCAGCAAGCGGGGGCTACTCTTCATTGCCATGCGTGGGCTCCTCACTACCGTGGCTTCTTTTGTTGCAGAGCACGGGCTCTAGGCGCACAGGCCTCAGTAGTTGTGGCATACGGGCTCAGTAGTTGTGGCCCGAGGGATCTAGAGCACAGGCTCAGCAGTTGTGGCACACGGGTTTAGTTGCTCTGCAGCATGTGGGATCCTCCCGGACCAGGGCTGGAACCCGTGTCCCCTGCATTGGCAGGCAGATTCCAAACCACTGCGCCACCAGGAAAGCCCCAGAGGCCTCTTTTATAGAAGAGGGCATATTTTCAGAACCAAAATGTTCCCGGTTCATGGATGGATCTAAGTAGGTCAGTATTTTATGGTACCCCTTTGACTCCCAAATTCAACCTCACCTGGACAAGTCACCCGGGAGCACCACTTCCTGAAATTTGTCCTTAAGCTCATTGTTAGTAAAGAAGGCACAATGGCAGAAGGTGTGTGTCTCAGGTCACAGAAGTTGGGGAAACCGGTTAAACAGAGTTAACCAGGCTTCTTAACCCCTGGGCTTCTCACACCTTTCACCACACACACCATTGTATTAATCCCAGGAGGGACTATCATAGATATTAGTATGCCCAAACTGATTTTTTTTTTAAATTGAAGTATTGTTGCTGTATTGTATACCTGTTACACAAGTTATAGGTGTACAATACAGTGATTCACAATTTTTTAAATTTATAGTTATTATAGTTTATTTATAGTTATTATAGTTTTTATAGTTATTATAGTTATTATAGTTATTTATAAAATAGTTATTTATAGTTATAAAATTTATAGTTATTTATAGTTATAAAATTTATAGTTTATTTAGTTATATAGTTATTTATTTATAGTTATAGTTATTTATAAAATTTATAGTTATTATAGTTTATTTATAATATATAGTTATTTATATTATTTATAGTTATTTATAGTTTATTTGTAGTTATTATAGTTATTATAGTTATTATAAAATATTGGCCATATTTATAGTTATTTATAAATTTATAGTTATTATAAAATATTGGCCATATTCCCCGTGTTGTACTATGTATCGTTGTAGCTTATTTTATACCTAATAGTTTGTACCTCTTTTTCCCCTATCCCTATATTCCTCTCCCCAATCCCATCTCCCCACTGGTAACCACTATTTTGTTCTCTGTATCTGTGAGTCTGCTTCTATTTTGTTATAGTCACTAGTTTGTTGTATTTTTTAGATTCCACATATTAGTGATATCATACAGTATTTGTCTTTCTCTTTCTGACTTATTTCACTTAGCATAATGCCCTCCAAGTCCATCCATGTTGCTGCAAATGGCAAATTTCATTCTTTTATGGCTGAGTAGTATTCCATTGTATATATACACCACGTCTTCTTTATCCATTCATTTGTTGAGCTTAGGTTGCTTCCATATCTTGCCATTTATAAGTAATGCTATCAACATTGGGGTGCATGTATCTTTTTGAATTAGTGTTTTTGTTTTTTTGGGATACACACCCAGGAGTGGAATTCCTGGGTCATATGGTAGTTCTTTTTTAAGTTTTTTGAGAAACCTCCATACTGTTTTCTACAGTGGCTGCACCAGTTTACATTCCCACCAACAGTGCAGAAGGCCTCCCTTTTCTTCACATACTCGCCAACATTTTTTATTTGTGTTCTTTTCGATGACAGACATTCTGACAGGTGTGAGATGATATCTCATTGTGGTTTGGGGTTTTTTTTTAATTAATTTATTTATTTTTGGCTGCATTGGGTCTTCGTTGCTGCACGCGGGCCTTCTCTATTTGCGGTGAGTGGGGGCTACTCTTTGTTGCAGTGCGTGGGCTTCTCATTGCGATGGCTTCTCTTGTTGCGGAGCATGGGCTCTAGGCACACGGGCTTCAGTAGTTGTGGCACATGGGCTCAGTAGTCGTGGCTCGCGGGCTCAAGAACGCAGGCTCAGTAGTTGTGGCGCGTGGGCCTGGCTGCTCTGTGGCATGTGGGATCTTCCCAGACCAGGGCTCGAACCCGTGTCCCCTGCACTGGCAGGCGGACTCTTAACCACTGCGCTACCAGGGAAGCCCCGTCATTGTGGTTTTGATTTGCATTTCCCTGATGGTTAGTGGTGTTGAGCGTCTTTTCATGTGCCTGTTGGCCATCTACATTTCCTCTTTGGAAATATGTCTATTCATTTCTTCCACCCACTTTTTAATAGGGTTGTTTGTTTTCTTGATGTTGAGTTGTATGAGCTGCTTATATATGTTGGATATTAATCTCTTATTGGTCATATCATTTGCAAATATTTTCTCCCATTCAGTAGGTTGTCTTTTCACCAACTTATTTTTTGATGAGCATTTTGTGGGACTAATGTTTCATGGAACCCTCTCTGGAAAGTGCTGACCTAGACTGAACCATGTAGAGGAAAACAAGGAACTCATATTATCTTCATATTTCCTTCTGAACAAAATCTGTGATCCCTGAGCCAAAGAGGGAGCCTGCAGGACTGAACAGTTTTCATGGTCAGTGCAGAGCGAAGGGTCACAGTGCTATATTGTTTGGGCCCAGCAAGTTCTCTTCCACAAGCAAACCAGCACCAGGTTCCTTCCACCTCTGACAGATGCAAGTCGCTCCTGAGGAAGGTGTTGAGGTTATGCTGCTTGGCTTGGAGGTGGGAGAGGGTCTCTTCAGTCACAAGAAGCAAATATTCTTCAACCTTCCCGTCACCCATCCCTACATCAAACACTATAGCTCTCCTCCAACCAAAACAACACTCCAAAAGGAACAGGTGAGGGGAAATGAACAGGAGTTGCAAGAATCTGCCTGACACTTCCTTCTTTGCCCTAGTACCATATTGCTTTAGACCGCAAATACAATCCTAGCCGCATTAGATTTCGATGACAACGGGAATTAGTTGGAACAAGATTCCACCTCTGTTTTGTTGTCATGTAGCCCCTTTAGCCAAGGTCTTAGAGATGGTAGAATTAACTAGAGCAGGCAGGTATTAGCAAAATTAGCAGTTTGGGTTGACTGTCCAAGGTGGTGGGCTAACAGCAGTTGAATGGCTCAGTTAACTTTTTTAAGGGCTTCAGGAAGGAGCTAGGCCCCATCTCAGAGCTACACTGGAACTGTAGATTGGGTTGGCTTTTCTGGTGCATAAAGACAGCCTGAATGCTTGGGATGGGGGGTGGAGGGGTCAGGCTGGAAGGGCTCTGAAAGACTCTATAGATGAGAACAAAATCTTGCCCACCTGGGAAAGACCTCTTGGGCTATATACCACCCCCTAACAGATTTATATGTCTGAGGTATGAAGCCAGCTCTTGGAGAAGCAATGCTATAAAAACAAAACCACAGAGGGTATAAATTTGCTGACTGCACAAGCCGTAAATCAGTGGTGAGCGGGTTCAGAGCCCTGAAGAGGCCCAGTGCCTGCAGAATCAGGGGACAACCCAGCTCACGGGGCTTCTGCTGGGCCTGTCATGTCCACTGCAAAACAACCAAAGATTCCCCCCCTACTTCCCCCACCAGCCTCTGTTTTGGAAACTTAGATGCTGCTGACAGAGCCTGGTAGTGTGTGGGGTTTTTCCATTTCTGAAGGCCACCAGTGCTTCTCGGAGCTCCTGCCCAGAGCCCTGAAGAGGCCCAGTGCCTGCAGAATCAGAGGACAACCCAGCTCACGGGGCTTCTGCTGGGCCTGTCATGTCCACTGCAAAATAACCAAAGATTTCCCCCCCTACTTCCCCCACCAGCCTCTGTTTTGGAAACTTAGATGCTGCTGACAGAGCCTGGTAGTGTGTGGGGTTTTTCCATTTCTGAAGGCCACCAGTGCTTCTCGGAGCTCCTGCCATATGACCCTGGCTGTCCTAAATCATTTTCCTACTGCTTCATATCTTAGTTCTCTTCAGAGATTGTTGGCTTAAAGATATGGGTTGTGTCTTGTATGTTTCTGTGTACTGCACAGCAGCTACTCAATCCTTTGCCTTTAATAGATGAATAGGTGACACTTTTGGGGGGGATGTCTGACCTGCCCATTGATCCCCTAGTTACTAAAAAGTGCCCCTCCCCCTCATCAAAAATGGGTGCAGGTGCCAAGTTTGTCCTATGTAACCCTACTCCCCTGGCTATAAGAGGTAGATTTCTGACTGATGCTTGACCACTCAGTTTATCTCTCCTGAGAATTTGGGACTGGGAACCAGGCACTAGTTGGTTTCCTCTAGTCTTTTGAATCGGGCATGTAAAACAGGAGCTGGGGATCATCATTGCCATCTTCTGCCGTGTGAATGGAGAACAGAGGAGGGAGGTCCGCCAAGAGAGGAGAGTGGAGCAGATGTGCAGAGAGCAGCATTGACAGGTGACTGTGTGGCCAGAGAATCAAAGAGAGGGGAACGGTGCCTGCCCTGGCTCTCACTGGCTCTCCTGGTCCTGGTTCCTGCCCTTCACGAGACCTGGATGCTCCTCCTGCCTTTGGGTTCCGAGAGATAGATCTGAATCCTTATAAATTCATCTTCTTTGCTTAAACAAGTTTGAATGGGTTTCCGCTTCCTGCAACCAGAGAACCTTAACTAAGCAATATGAAAAATAAGGGATCCTTGGTTGAATTCCCAAGTTATTTCATCAGCACATCTTTTTGGCTTCGCTTATAGAATATATCTAGAATACGACCGTTTCTCACCATCCCCAGGACAACCGAGTCTCCATTATATCACTTGGATTGTTGCAGCAGCCTCTCCACTGTCTCCTTCCTTTCACTCGTGCCTCCGTACACCCAGCAGCCAGGGGGCAGAGGGTCCTTCCCTTCCCTTCCCTCCCTTCCCCTTCCTTCCTGTGTTTTCCCATCCTTTTATGAATAGATTGGTCCTGAAGCCATTAAGTGGGACAAAGCATGATAAGTGCCTGGTGCACCTGGGGAGAGCTGCTGTGGTCCAGAATGAAGTCAGGGTCTGAATAGAGTAAGGAGGGGGTCTGTGTAGAAAGACTGCCTGGCTTGAGGCATCAGAACCCAAAGGGACGGTAAGGTATCCAAGGAGGAGGCTTATCAGAGCATGTGAAATGTGGAAAAGGTGGCCAAATGGTACAGGAAGCACCCTCATGTAGAAAGACGGGAAGACAGACCTGGGTGGGAGAGGAGGGTACCTACAGGGAGGTATATACCTACGTAATAGGTATGCCCTGTTATGGGGTTTTAGAGTCCAAATAGAGTGAGGAAGGTATCTGTGCAGAAGAGGGGCGTGCCCATGTGGGTGGAGGTTGTACCAGCATGGGAGTCAGAGGGTAAGAAGGGCATCCAGGAGAAAGGATGGTGATGGCAGATTGGTGACATCAGGGAAAATGATCGAATGATCAATGATTAGCACTGATGAGAGCCAGGTTTCTCAGTGTCAGAGAAAAGAGTTACAGTTATGCAGAGGGGAAAAAACTTAAGGGAACCCTGTGGTATTAGACTGGAATTGGAGATGTCTATCAGAACTCATGGCTTTCAACACATAGGTAGGTAGGTAGGTAGGTAGATAGAGATAGATAGATAGATAGATACATAGATGTAAATATCCACTATCTCTGACCACTGAGGGCCTGGGAATAGTGACACCTCAATAGCAATGAACACACCTAGCACCCAGATCTTGGTTTCTAAATATCATTTTCCACTATCAGGAACTGGAGCTCCTTGGAGAAATGGTTGATACCTAGATTAGGGCCTGGAAAGTACAAGAAGAGCCTGGAACATCTTCTTGTGACAGAAAGCAAGGATGTGCTCAAAACTTGGTGGGGAAATGTCAAATGGACACAGAAGCCAGCTTGAAGGGGCTTCTACTGGCCGAATCTGGGACAATTTGAACCGCAAAATAAATAATGATAGTGATGAATTATAACCCACTGACTGAGTTAGGAAACCCTGATTCCATACTAAAATAAATTAGAAATGAATATTTACATAGTTTTAAATATTCTCTCCACAAGCTATTTTTAATTTCAAAAGGGAAAAAAGTAACTCTGCAGTGAAGTCTGGCAGACATGACATCAGTCAAATGATCAAAGTGAGCATAACTGGCAATGGAACAAATTGAAATCATGTACCACCGATAGGGTATCAATCAGCCTTACTTCTCTGTATTCTTGCTAAAGATGCATAACCAGCATCTAATCATAAGGACCACACTGAAAGACATTATCCAAAATAACTGATCAGTAATCTTCAAAAGCGTCTAGGTCGTGAAGGCCGAGGACCTGTTCCAGATTGAAGGAGGCTAACCAGACATGATGTCAATGTGTGATGCTGAGCTCTCTCTGGGCCACCAGGGTTCAGCTGATCTAAGCCAGGCTCTCTGGTCTTGGCTCCAGGCTGTGGGCTGAGTCCAGGTCTGCACCACGTGTCCCTCATCCTCCTTGGATTGTCAGGTCCCTGAGACACATTCTTTTCACGGCCAAAAAGGAAGTCATACACAACCATATTTCAGATTTCATCTCACTTCATATTTGAAATGTCTAATTGGCTAATGCAAGTCACAAGGCCCAGAGTCAAGGGTGAAAAGGCACATCCTGCCCTCCATGAATCCATGGCGGAGGTCTGGGTGGGTGCTACTGCTGTTGTGGACCAGTAACCCCACCTCCCACGCTTACTATGTGCCTTAACGCTTTTCCAGCCACACGACGTGGCCTGTGAATCCCCATGTCGGTGTGTGTTAGCGCCACCCACGCTGCTGAATCCCAGGAAAGTACTCCCCCTGACTGATCGATGGCTGCTGAATGTTTTTCTATCCTTGTTGAGGAGGAGACTAAAACTACCCTATGAATGTTCCCTACCTATGCTGGTTCCAGGCAAGGGAGGCCTCCCTGCAGTTTGGATGTATCTGCTAAAATGTAAAATGTGCCAACTTTTGGAGTCAACAGGTTCATTTCTCTGTCCTAGAAAATAATCACAGATGTGATTTTTAAAAAAGGGGCATGAACAAAGGTGCTTCTTATAGCATAGTTTATAAGAGCAATGAAGTGGAACTTCCCAAAGGTCCTTCAACAGGGAAAGAGTTGAATAACGCTGGCATTTCCATAATAGTTCAAAAGAATGAAGTATAGTCATGCGTTCTTATCAGTTTAGTTAGAGAAGTGGAACCACCAGGGGGTACTGGGTGTGCGTGCGTGTGTGTGTGTGTGTGTGTGTGTGTGTGTGTGTGTGTGTGATGGGGATTTGACTTTACACAATTGGGAGAGCTGGTTGAACAGTCTTTGGGAGACTGTAGTCTCCTCATCTGATGCAGGAGCTTGAAGTCCACCAGGCAGGCAGGTAGAGTCTTAAGAGTGATATAAATAAAGTGGGGGGAGGGCTTCCCTGGTGGCACAGTGGTTAGGAATCCGCCTGCCAATGCACGGGACACGGGTTTGAGCCCTGGTCTGGGAAGATCCCACATGCCGCAGAGCAACTAAGTCCCGTGTGCCACAATTACTGAGCCTGCGAGCCACAACTACTGAGCCCGTGTGCCACAACTACTGACGCCCTCGCACCTAGAGCCCGTGCTCCACAACAAGAGAAGCCATTGCAATGAGAAGCCCGTGCACCGCAACAATGAGTAGCCCCCGCTCACCGCAACTAGAGAAAACCCGTGCACAGCAATGAAGACCCAACACAGCCAAAAATAAACAAATAAATAAACAAATAAATAAATAAATAAAATCTATTTTTAAAAAAGTGAGGGGAGCGAGGACCAGCGGGAGTCCACTGAAATCCATGTCAGTCTCACCACCTCCAACTTCTTAAAGAGAAGCTGATGCCTTTCATCACAGAACCAGACAATGGGAAGAGCAGAACAGCCACAGGCCAGCAGATAAACGGCAATATGTGTGACCCAAAACCCCGCTCTCACCTTTCAAGAGTAAAAAGGAGCATGGTCACTGTGTGACATCTGCCCTCCAGATCTCAGCAAGACTGTGTCCTAGCCCAGCCTAACTGGAAACACACTGGGAAGGGAGATCCTGAGCCGGCCTTCAGCCTTGCCAAATCCCTGCATTACAAACCACCACCCTGCAGGTGGGGAAAGATTTCCAAGACAAGATGATGTGTGAAAAATGCAAGTCGCAGGGCATTATGGACAAATGTTTTAAAAAATACTTCCATAAAAATTATTTCCATCTGCACACATATAGGTATGTACAGGCATGGAGGCAGATTTAGAAAGATAAACCCTGACTGTGGTCACCTCTGGAAGGGGATTGTAACCGGGGAGGGAGGTGTCAAAGGGGGTTTTGAGTTTATCTGGATTCAAGTGCAATGGAAAGCAAACATTAAAAAGAAAAAAAATCCCTTTCTGTGTTAGTCACTTCTCAAATCAAGGGGGCTTCTCTACGAGGGCCCTAGTTTTTAGGCCTTTGAAAATAAGCAATGAAGCAGATATTTCAGGACTCTATGAGGTATATATAGAGAATGAAAGTGTTAATCCAGTGTCCTGCTATTCTCTGTTTTCCATAATTAACAGAACAGTGAGGCTTTACTGGTTTGGCCCTTTGCTCCCGAGCGGTAGGGGAACCCCAGGGATTCTGCCTTCTGTCAGTCTGGGCTGGGGGACGGTGTGAAAACCGTGCTTATAAACTCTCCTGGGCAGACGTCATCATCAGTGATGAGGTCGCATCCTAATGCCAGGACTTCCTTCAGGGAGTTGAGGGGGCCAGTCCCTCTCCATTTTTTTTTTTTTCCTATAGTGATGTGAAGCTCCATATTGTCCTCCATAGTGGCTGCACCAATTTACATTCCCACCAACAGTGTAGGAGGGTTTCCTTTTCTCCACACCCTCTCCAGCATTTATTATTTGTAGACTTTTTAATGATGGCCATTCTGACTGGTGTGAGGTGGTACCTCATTGTAGTTTTGATTTGCATTTCTCTAATGATTAGTGATGTTGAGCATCTTTTCATGCAGCTGGCACAATTTTTGAGAAGGTACCTCTCCCAAGAACTTTGCTAGTGTTACAGGTTCCCCCCCGGAGAAATATTGGGAGCCCTCTCTCTGAAGATGGTACCTGCTGCTCTCTGAGGGGTTTTTTCATGACCAGTAGTCTCAGCTACTTTTCCAAAAAATGAAACTAATAGATAGCAAGTGTCAAGCACATCTAGTTCACTAAAGGGGATCATGTCCCCAGGCCTAGGGGACAGCCTCCCCCATGGAGCTCCCCCATCCAAGCCTCTCACTCTCCTGTCTTCTGGGAAACCGTCAGGTGTTTTCTCCCTTTGGGAAAGTCTTTCCCTTCTTTTATTTTCTGTTGAAATCCCGTGTTTCAAATTTTGGGGAAGAAGTTTCTCATCAACTAAAATGGGTAGGAGTTCTCCTTCATCCCCCAGATTTCCCTTCGAGGCAGGACTTGCTGTCCAGCTGCAGGGCTGTCAGCAGGCAGCTCCCAGCTCTCGCGTCCCTCAGAATCTGCCTCTGCTGCCAGAAGCTGTCCCACCCAAGGCCATGCCCTCCTCAGGGTGGCCCACGTCTAGTGGCCTGGGGAGGTAAGGGTATAAAGGCCTGACCACGTCAGCCTGACAGGGATAAATCTGGTGCACCATTGGCCCCAGGGCTTTCCGCCAGGTTGGGCCTGCATTGCAGCTGGACTTTCCCCTCTGCTGGCTCTGTTTCTGCCCCCTTCCTTTTACAGGTGTTGATCGCTAATAAGCCTCTTGCACCCCAGACTCCACATCTGCGTCTGCTTCTGGAGAACCCAACCTGTGACAGTGGGTCCGGGGAATGGTTCAAGAAAGCAGGCGATAAGGTGGGGTTTGGAGCGGGATCACTTATCCCAGGGCTGACAGTGAGCGGAGGTGGAGCCCAGGCCGCCCCTGGGATGAGGTGGTGGCCCACTGTTAACCCACCCGGTGGTGAAGTGGAGGATGCACTAGCAGGCGTGGGAGGTGTTGCAAGGTATGGAGTTCACAGAGCTGTATGGATGAAGGGATTGGATGGCTATTACTAAGCCCCACTGATGCTGTACAGAAAGATAATAGACAGCTGATTCCAGTAACAGGCAACTGAAAGGCAAGTGTGAAAGCCTGAAGGCCTCTCTGTTGCATACAAAGGTGTTCTAATCTCCAGAAGAGGGCAAAGACCCAAGCCAGTTCAGTGGCTAAACTTCAAAGAAAGTGAAATGCCCAACCAAGCAGTTCTATCATGCCGAGGTCAAGACCCTAGAGCCCTGACAAATGAGATGGACACATCTCAGCTGGGTGCCCCAGAAGATTGTGAGTTCCCAAATTCTGCTGGACATTTGGAGCCTGCAGAATTGGCCCAGCTCTGCCTAGAAGGGCTAGCACAGTGCTGGACAACAATGCAACGGCCTCTCCCTTGAAGGCACAGGTACTTCTAGGATCTGTCCTCACCTTCCTTCCTGGCCACTAGGCCTGAACTTACGGTTAAGTTGAGCATAACCCAGTGTGGGATGTTATGGGAGGAAAGGGCCCATCCCACCGGAGCTGCAGGACCAAGCCAGGCAGCGCTTGGAGGGGTCAGGAGAATGTGCACGGGCCTGGATCTTAGGGTGTCTATCAAAGGACCAAAATGTAACATCGAACAGGAAAGAGTTTGACTTTGGTGTGCTCTCCTGAGACGCAGGACCCTGGAGGTGGTACTAAGTCACTCCTAGGATGTTCCCAGAGGCATGGAGAAAATGACCACACCCTGCTAAGCAAAGTTGAAATGCCAAATTACCATGGCAGATGATGAAGGAAGGGGTGAAAAGGCTTGGAGGGTAGGTGTGCTGAAATAGAGCAACTAAGTACAGCCAGAACACCTGCCTCCTCATCTTCCACGGGAGGGCTCAGAGGACACACCAGTCGCCAAGAGGTAAAAAGGATATGCTGGTGAGAGGGGCCCCAGCATCACTCAAAGTTCAGTGATGGCTCTTCTCTGTAGGCCAGGGCTGAGGGTAGAGTGGCTCTTTGAGACTTTGTCTCCCCAGTAGCTATGGTAATGATAGGACCCCCAAATAATAGAGGTCAGGGGACAGTGCTTTAACCTCCAGAAGCCAGGGGACCATAATGATCATGATGGCTGGAAAAACTGAAGTGGTAGCAAGGGTGCCTGAGAGAAAGTTATGGAGGTGGTTGGTATATCAGTGTCTCTGGGGCAAATAGCTAGATAGTTAGTAAGGGTACTATTCAGCTTGTACCAGCAGAAGAAATCAAAGAGAGACAAATTAGAGATTGAGGTCCAATAAAAAGATAGCATCTTTTGCCAGGTTTCCAGACCTAAGCCAGTTTTTAGACCTGGAAGCCCCTGACAAAAGAGGTGGCTTAAGTCTCCAGAAAGAAGAACCCTGTAATGCTGTGACATATAATATCCCCATCCTTCCTTCAGAGGGACCTTTGGCCATTTATTCAGGTCACTGCATTGGGGAACTGGGACTACCTAGGTATTTGAGGACTGTTGGAGACAGGGTCTGAGTTGACATCAATACCCCAAGACCTGAAGTGTTGCCATAGTTTCCCTTTGAGATGGGAATGTAGGGGTCCACATAATAACGGAGTCCTGACCAAGATCCAGCTTACGATGTGTCTACTGGGTCCTGCCATTACCAATGGGCATTTCCCGCCATCACCACCCCACCTCCCTACCCTCTGGATTCAAAGTTTCCTGAGAATAGGCCCAGGGGGGTTTTTGTTTTGTTTTTAAATTTATTTATTTATTTATTTATTTGGCTGCATTGGGTCTTTGTTGCTGCGTGTGGGCGAGAGCGAGGGCTAGTCTTCATTGCGGCGCGCGGGCTTCTCATTGCAGTGGCTTCTCTTGTTGCGGTGCACGGGGTCTAGGCACGCGGGCTTCAGTAGTTGTGGCACGCGGGCTTAGTTGCTCCGCGGCATGTGGGATCTTCCCGGGCTAGGGCTCGAACCCGTGTCTCCTGCTTTGGCAGGTGGATTCTTAACCACTGTGCCACCAGGGAAGTCCCAGGCCCAGGGTTTTTAAATTCCCCCCGCTGTCTGGCATGATGCCTGGCATGCATCATGGGGTAGGGACCTACTAAATACCAGTTTACTTGAAGCTTTTCTTGACCACTGCCTACTCCATACCTCCCCTGGAGCTTAAAGCTTTTAACATTCATTCTTCACATTTGGAGCTTTAACCCATACTGACCTTCCTTATTATTTTTTAAAAGTTTTTATTTTGAAGTAATTACAGACTTGGAGAAGTTGCAAAAATAACCTCTCAGTGAGCTTCCCCAATGGTAGCATTTTACATAGCTATAGTATTACATTAACAAACCAGGAAATTGATGTTGGTGCAATACCATTAACTAGACTACAGATTTTGTTCAAGTTTCACCAATTTTTTTTACCTGCACAGGTCCCCTGTGATTTTAATTTGCATTCCCCAGTTGAACACCTTTTCATGTGCTTGTTTCTATCTGCATAATCTCTTTGGTGAAGTATTTGTTGAAGACTGCCTGTTTTCTAACTGGATCCTTTAAATTCTTACAGTTGAGTTTATTTAACGAGTTCTTTTTATATTCTCGATATAATTCCTTTGTCAGAAATGTGATTTGCAAATATTTTCTCCCAATCTGTGGCTTGTCTCTTCATCTTCTTAATAGAGTCTTTCACAGATCAAAAAGTATGTGTTGGGACTTCCCTGGTGGAACAGTTAAGAATCCGCCTGACAATGCAGGAGACACGGGTTCGATCCCTGGTCCGGGAAGATCCCACATGCCGTGGAGCAACTAAGCCCGTGTGCCACAGCTACTGAGCCTGCGCTCTAGAGCCTGCGAGCCACAACTACTAAGCCCGCATGCCACAACTACTGAAGCCCGCGCACCTAGAGCCTGTGCTCCACAGCAAGAGAAGCCACCTCAATGAGAAGCCTGCACACCACAATGAAGAGTAACCCCCCACTCACCGCAACTAGAGAAAGCCCACGCACAGCAACGAAGACCCAATGCAGCCAAAAATAAAAAAATTAAGAATAAAAATAATCAACAACAACAACAACGTTTGTTTTGATGAAGTCCAGTTTATCAATTGTTTGCTTTTATGGATTGTGATTTTAGTGTCAGGTCTAAGAACTCTTCACCTAACTCTAGTTCATGAAGATTTTCTCCCGTGTTTCCTTCTAAAAGTTTTATATTTTACATTTAGATCAATGATCCATTCTGAACTAATTATTGTATAAAGTGTGAGATTTAGCTGTTTCATTCTTTTTGCTTATGAATGCCTAAATTATTCCAAGACTGTTTATTGAATCCTGTCATTAATTGATTACTTTTTTCCACACAACCATCTTTTTCTTTTTTTAAAAAAATAATTTATTTATTTTTGGCTGCATTGGGTCTTCGTTGCTGCACGTGGGCTTTCTCTAGTTGCAGAGAGCAGAGGCTACTCTTCGTGCAGGCTTCTCATTGCGGTGGCTTCTCTTGTTGCAGAGCACGGGCTCTAGGGTGTGGGGGCTTCAGTAGTTGTGGCACGTGGGCTCAGTAGTTGTGGCACTCGGGCTTAGTTGCTCTGCGGCATGTGGGATCTTCCTGGACCAGGGATCAAACCTGTGTCCCCTTCATTGGCAGGCGGATTCTTAACCATTATGCCACCAGGGAAGGCTACAACCATCATTTTCACTCCCTAAATAGTGAGACTAAAAGTAGGGACCACATCTTATGTCTCTTGCCATCTCCCTCTGAACTTAGTATTCATTCATTCATTCAACAAACATGAAGTGAATACTCATTATGTGCTCATTATCAGGAAGTGCTCATTATTAGGAACTCACTAGAATTATGCTAGGTGCTTAAAATAAGCTCCTGTGCTCATGGGGCTTATAATCTAGTGGAGGACAAAGGCGATACACAATCAAAAAATATTTAGTTAACATTGTGATGAAGTGATCAGAAGGAAAAGAAAGCCTCACAGAGGTAAAGACCAATGGGGAGAGAGGCTCACCGAAGTGGTTAGGGAGGAGAACTCAGAAGAAGGTTGCCCTAAGCTAAGACCTTACAGTCTTAAGATCTGTGATACCATTGTGACTGTGATCAAGAAAGAGGGGAGAGAAGCCCTAACACTTTTTTGATCCATCCATCTCTATGCCCTCCAAATCTCACAGCTGAAAAAGGCACCTGAAAGTAAGATATAAAATGAATACAGTACAACTATATCTCCTGACACAGAAAAGTATCCCCAACATATTGTTTGGCGAAAAAAAGCAGTTTTAGAAAATTCTGTAACATTGCCCCCCTGCCTCTCCCGCATACCATCCTTTAGCCAGTGGAGTTCCCCAAACTCCTGATTTCTTCCCCTTTCTCAGAAGTTAGTAACAGGCAGTGAAAAGGCTCCATGTATTTTAGAAGGTTCCAACTAGTCTCTTTTGGTTACTGACCCTCTGAGCTATGTCATGGAATCACCCACCCCTGCCGTCCTCCACTGTTTCCCATTCTTGAGTTTACCTGGGGAGAAAGCAGGTGTCCCCAGCTCACAGGGCTGATGCTGAGACTTGGGAGGCTGTGGCACCTGGTGGACAGGGAGTGGATTCCCATGGCTCCCCTGCACCAGGCAGAGCCCAGTGGGAGCCTAGCCCACGAGGGTGCAGGGGCATCCCCAGCATCGGCCTCCTTCTCCATCGGTTGTCTGCAGCCCAGTGTGGTTTTGTGGCTCCCCTTGGATTTTGGATGCTCATAAAACTAGCTGCCAGCTGCCTGCCTGCCACGTGGGTGAGGCTCTGCGGGAAGAGCGCCTTGCTGGGAGCTGGGTAGGCTGAGAGGGCCCAACACAGCTGGCCTGTGAGCCTTTTGGTCGGCCACCTGGAGCCCTTCTGCAGGCCAGGGAGGGAGACCCAAACTACCAACTCGGGGCCTGCTAGCAAATGAGGAGGAGATGGGCAGGATTACATGGCAGTGTCTATTTGAGGTTCTCCAAGGGCCACCAAGGCTTCCATTCCCCTATCCCCTCGTGGCTGTACCCCTCTCCCGGCCTGCCCTACGGCACCCAGATCTCCAGAAGCCTGGCAGCACTTAACACAGGCCTGGCACAGAGGGGGCAGCCTCCACCTTTCCAGGGCACTCTCAGCCTATGAGTGTTTTGGGAGGCACAGAAGTCTGGGGAGTGAGGCTTGAACAGGTTCTTTTTCTCCTGTGGGTATAGTTGGCCAGTAAGAACTTTTGGGCAGGGATCAAAGTTGTTGCTTTTAATATGGGGGGCAATCGTATCTTTGCTGGAGGACATGGCAGGGCCTCCCTTGCTTTGCGGGGAGAGAGCACTGGGGTCCAAGCACCTTGGTCCTGGCACTCGGGGAATGTGGCCTGCCAGCTCTGGGGCTCAGGGGGCCTGTTCCAGCGCTATGGTCTTTGGATGATTAAACCTCGTAGTTGCCCTGGATACACGGCTAAACCTCACTGAGCCCAGTTACTTATTACCTCTCCCACAGGCTTTACTTGGTTGAGCCAGCAGCCTCGGCTCCTGGCATTTGGTCTGTCCACCCAGACTCACTGCTCTGGAGAGGTGTCCCCCAACTTCTGTCCACAGACAGAGGAACAAAGGCCACCGAGGCTGGGATGGGACTCAGTCTCTTCTTGCACTTGACTCATCCCTCAGATTTGACATTTGTTCCCCAAACCTTGCAGTCTTGTCTGGCCCTGAAGGGAGGCCCTTCCCCTCCTCCTTGGAAGCCAGAGATGCCAGGATCCCTGAGAATGTCCTGGGACTGCGGTACGGCCTGCAGGCCACCCATTGTGTTCATGACACGTGATCTGCCTGTTTCCTGTATTTATTTATTTATTTTAAAATTTTATTTATTTTATTTGGTTGCGCTGGGTCTTAGATGCAGCTCGCGGGCTCCTTAATTGAGGCTCACAGGCTCCTTTTGTTGCGGCACATGTGTTCCTTAGTTGTGGTATGCGAACTCTTAGTTGCTGCATGCATGTGGGATCTAGTTCCCTGACCAGGGATCGAACCCAGGTCCCCTGCATTGGGAGCGCAGCGTCTTAACCGCTGAGCCACCAAAGAAGTCCCTGTTTCCTTTAGCCCCTCACTACAGTGACTCTGATCCCAGAGGCCATGATAACACCCAAGCCTCAAATAAGCCTAAGAGAATTGACCTCAGTACCAGACTGCCTGAGTTCAAGTCCTGACGCCATCACTTACCTGCTCTGTCATCTTGGACAAGTCACATGACCTTGCTGAGGCTTAGTCTCCTCTTCTGTGTAGTGGGAACAATAATGCTACCACCTGTCATGAAGATTAGATAAGATGATGTATGTAAAATGCTTAGCACAGCACCTGGTATATATTAATTGCTCATTAAACGGTAGTAGTTGTTTCTGTCACCCCTTTCCAAATTTACCCATCTGGTGTGAGGATTTTTCTTCCTGCTCAGTGACAGTGGCTAGTAGAAGTTAACTTACTTAGCTGGTTAAGATATTAATAACACTAGAGTACTTACACTGTTCTAAGCACTAGATATCTATTTTCTACTTAATTCTCCTAAGGCCTCTCTAGGATAGGTACTATTACTATACCCATTTAAAATGACAAGAGTGAGACACAGAGAGGTCAAGTAAGTTGAGTTGGCTGAGGATACACAACTAGTGAGTGGCAGATCCAGGATTCAGAACGAGGGAATCTGGCTCCAGAATCTACAGACACACTTCTTCCCCCAGAAGACAAGGCAGTGGAAGAATGTGCCTTAGACATGCATGGAGTGATGGTCAGGCTGGGCTTTTAGTGCTTTTCCTATCACCCCAGGCAGGAAGCCACCATCTCTGCTTAATGCCTGGTGTGTCTGCAGCATCTAACTGTTTGCAAGGCATTTTTCACACACCTGCAATTTACCTGCCCCTTCCAGCAACCAGGAAGGGCAGGCAGAAGAGAGTAATTGTTATTTCTATTTTACTGAGGCTCAAAAAGGTGAAGCAACTTGCCCAAGGTCACCCAGCTAGTATAAAATTACAGGTCTTCAGTTTCTGAATGCAAATTCTTTCTCCCATATCATCCTGCTTTTTTGTTGATGCCAAGGGCAAGTTCTTATACCTAAAAAACATAATAATAAAATCGTAGAACTGAATCCCTTAGAGCCAGGCAGTTTATATTTGAATATGCTTGAACATCTCCCGTGATGGAGAGCTCAGTACCTATGAAAGGCACCTGGAGAGTGGATTCTGGTGGTATACAAGGAGGGGGTGGCCAGGGCTGCAGCTGGCCTTGGGGATGAATGCCTCATGAGTGAGGCCACGTGGGACCGAGACTCTCTGAGGAATGGCCCTGCAGCCAGGCCCATGGGGGCTCCTCTAAGCCCTGCCCCAGACCCCTCCCAATCCTTCCTTCCGAAAACCACAATCTCTCCCTCGGAAGGCAGCCCTCTCTGCACAGACTGGTTAAGGTTTATTAGCCCTTAAAATTCCTTCAAGATGAGTTGGTATTTATTTCCCTGCAAAGCTTATGTAACCGTAAGAGGATACTGGGGCTGCCAAAGCTGTCTGTGGTTTGGATGAAGCTTGCAGTGGTTTCTTCTGGGAGCTAAATATTATAATGAATGATCTCATACTATCATTTTCTTTGGACCCAAGTCGTGCTTGTCCCAGTGGTACCCGGAGCTACCTCCCAGGCCCCTGCTGTTTTCATTCAGACCATTACCTGCAGGTAGGGTGAAGGGGACAGGGGGAGCAAAAATTAGTCCCTTGAGACGACTTGGCCACTTGGCTTCTTCAGGGAGGCTCAGATCTGGGTCTTCAGTTATGGCTGAGGCGCTGGGTGGCCCATGGTGATTGAGCTGCCAGGGAGATGACAGGGAAAGTCCAGCCACTGTCTGTTTCAATCTGAGCTTTTGTAAGGAGGCAGACTGGGGACTTGGAACAGGGACGGGTCAGAGAGAGTGTGACTGCTGGGAGATCACAGGCCAGTCCCAAAGGACTGCCAGAGCTGGGGCAGCCTTATATTGGGATCCTCCGGTTGCTTAATTAAGAGGTACCATTTATTGAGCACTTATTTCATACCAGGCGCCAAGCCTGTAGTTTGCCTGCATTCACACGGGGGAGGCCATGTAAGGCAATGGGTTGTAGTATAGACTGCAGTGACAATGGCTTGGTCTGCATCCCAGCTCTGTCACTTACTGGCTAGGTGACACCGGGCAATGATGTAATTTGCCTGTCCTCATCTCTAAAAACAGGGGTGATAACAGCTCTCCTTGTGGGGTTGTTGGGAAGATTAAACGTGATAATTCAGACAAAACTCTTAGCACAGTGTCTGGCATTAGTGAAGAACTCCAAAAAATGTTAGCAATTATCGTCATCATCACCTCACTTAATCCTCATAACCACCCTTTGGGGTGGGGACTCTTGATCTCATTTTGCAGGGGAAGAAATGAGGTTTACAGAGGTCACGTGCTCAAGGTCATGTAGTTAATGAGCTGCAGGGCTGGGATATGAAAGCTTGAAGGCTTCATTCCTAGTGTCCTCTTGGCCTGAAGTCAGTAGAGGTGGGGTTTGCTGCACTGATTCCTTCCTTGGGGAACTTGAAAGCTGCCACATGCAGGGTGAAGGGAGGGGAAGAGCTGGATTCCTTGGCCATGGACATCTGCCCTGGGGAACAAATGGTTCTTGGAAAAGCCTGAGGAGCCCATGAGATCTTGAGCTCCAAAAGGGTCTGGGACCGCATTGGTCTTATCCACCGTGTCCCAGCTTTGAGCACTGTGCCTGGCATATGGCCAGCACTCAGAGTCCTTGTTTGAAAACCTTACGTCTGCAATAATCCTTTGAGTACCATCATTTAACAAGTGACGCCTGGCTTTTCTTCCTGTTATCAGTAACCTCTTTGACCTCAGTGACATGATGCACTCAGCAGTCACTGGAGTGATCAGTTCGCCCTGGGAACACAGCTCCTGGGGACGGAAGTTGGCAGTGGCAGTCAGAGCTCCGGGGCCTGAGAGAGACCACAAGAAGGAAGGCATGATGAGAGCTTTCAAAGCCCTGGTTGAGTGCCTTGAGTTTAATGGGTAAATGTAAACCACCTACCAGGTGACTGTAGTGTGCTTGGGGGCTGCAGATGCAAGCTGAAGAGACAGATATGTTCCCTGCCCGCAGGAGGGCACAGCCTGATGGGGAAAGGATGGCAAAGAGTAATCAGATGAGTCACTGGTAATTATAAATTATGATAATCACTAAGAATTTTTTTAAAAGCCCCTATGTACAAACATAGAGAATAACAGGGAGGTGGAATTCTTTTTTCAGAGTCGTCAGGGCAGGCCTCATGGAGGAGGTGACATTTGAGCTCCTTAGAAAACATTTTATGACCTCAAATGGGACTCAGTCTTCTTTCCCCATGGTCGCGAGGGAATTTGAGGCTCTGAGGCCTTAAGCTGGCGCCAAAGCCTAAGTAAAGCCACGCTAAGCTGTTTCTGAAGGCTGTGCTGGGCCACAGTCTCATGAGAAGAGGTCCTGTCCCACCCAGGAGCTGGGAATAATTAACAGTGAAGGGTCTCAGAGAGGAGCTTAATTAAAGAAAGGAGCAGATGGCTCTAGCCAATGGGGTTAGAGGCGCCATACATCCCTGTTTCCTGAGGGCATACATGAGGCTTGTTTGCAAGAGTGTTTCCATGTTTATCCACTAGGTTTGGGATCTTCTGAAATGTTTTAAGTGTCCCTAACAAGAAGGCAGCTCTGGATTTTTTTTTTTTTTTTTTTGCGGCGTTGGGTCTTCATTGCTGCGCTGGGCTTTCTCTAGTTGCGGCGAGCAGGGGCTACTCTTCGTTGCGGTGCGCGGGCTTCTCATTGCGGTGGCTTCTCTTGTTGCGGAACACGGGCTCTAGGCATGCGGGCTTCAGTAGTCGTGGCGCGTGGCCTCAGTAGCTGTGGCACGTGGGCTCAGTAGTTGTGGCACGTGGGCCCTAGAGCACATGGGCTTCAGTACTTGTGGTGCGCAGGCTCAGTACTTGTGGCTTGCAGGCTCGGTAGTTGTGGCCACGGGCTTAGTTGCCCCGCGGCATATGGGATCTTCCCGGACCAGGGCTTGAACCTGTGTCTCCTGCATTGGCAGGCGGATTCTTAACCACTGCGCCACCAGGGAAGTCCCCAGCTGTGGATTTTTGCTTTACTCCTTTGTAAACTATTTTCAACTTCTAGTGCTCTCTCTTGACCATCCCTGCCCATATCCAACATGTCCTGTGGGTTCTACCTCCAAAGTATCTCTTAAATTCAAAGTATCTCTTAAATATCTCTTGTTTCGAGCTCCATCATTCCTCCCACCCCATCCTGGCCCCTATTGCCCACAGGGCCATCTCCATGTGCTGCCAGGGTTGCTTTTAAAGATGTTGATTTTGTTTTTTTTTTAATCTCTTTCTTATTGCAATTTGGAACCAAATAATGAAAACCCCTTTCCACGGCCTGGGAGCCCCCATGATCTGACCCTGCCCCCTCTCCATCTTCATCTTGTACCCTGTGCCCCCTCACCCCACAATGCTCTTCACCTACATTCAGGGCCTGCACCTAGGCTGCTCCCCTCTCCCCAGGATTTTGTCTGATTAGATCAGGTCTGCGTGCCAGTGTCACATCCCAGCTGGCTGCATGCAACAGAGACAGTGATGGACGCCTAGGCTTCAGTGCTCAGTAGTTGGAGGCAAGGTGCTCTGTGAGCCTCAGTTTCCTCTAAACATGGGGCATTAAAAAACTACCTTTGGCAGTAGATGTTTAGTAAATGGTAAAGTCTCTTTCCTACTTAGCCTGAAACAAGAGTGTTCTTGGTGTTCTTTATACTTTACACTTTCCAGGGCATTTTCCCACTCATTACCTTACTCAAAGTTGTTGAAACCCGGCCTTTAGGTTGGGTGAGTATTGTGATCTCCTTATCAACTGGGAAGCGGCCTCAGAGAGGTTCAAGCCCTGCTCAAGGTCACACAGGGAATGGACCGTGAATCTGGGACAGTGATGACAGCCATACTTGACCTGAGGGTGACAAGGTGGAGGGGCCAGAGGAAGATGGTGAGGCCCAGTCAGCCAGCACCTAGCAGGCAGAGGCAGGGGCAGGGCTTTGCTTTCAGGTCAGTCCCAGCCCATCTTCCTGGCTGCAGGGAGAAGCCCAGAGTCCCACTCCCCTGCAACCCAAACCTCAGGTTCTTGCATCCCATTTTCCACAACTTTCACCCTCTCTCTGATCTTCTCCCGGCCACTTGTCTTGCCACTGATCATGGCTTCCCCAGCCTTCTCTTTCCAGTTTAATCAGCCCAGAATAAGCCAGGCAGCCCCTACCCAACTGGCAGTATGGGGAGCTTGGGCCAACGGTGGTATTTGGCTGTGGGTGGTGTGGCAGTCATTGGGCAGCGTAAGCTCCTTCAAACAGCTTTTCCACATCCTCCACATTCCCGGGGCGGGGGTGATTTTCCTAAGAGGACCCCAGTTCCTTCCAGGTGGGGAGCCAGAGGAAGATGGTCTTAAGGTCTTTAACTTCCGGAATTTGCATTCTTGGAATGAGGACCTTGCCCAGCTAAGGAGTATCCAGTACCAAGGATACCCATGATGGAGGGAGGTTCAGCAGGAAGAAGAGATTTTCTCTGGGGCTGCCGTTTTAATGCTCTCCCAGCTGGTTGGATGGGTGCCTGCTTCTTAGGGCTCGGGTGGGTAGGGTGAGAAGGTGGCAGGGCAAAGTGGATGGGGGGAAGGGAAGCTTCTCAAAAGAAGTCCAAAGGGCTGTGTAGTGTAACTACCTGGGAGGAAGCTGTCTGAACCCCAGCTCTGCCGTTCACCGGCTGTTTGACAGCGTATGAAGTGGCTTAACTTCACCGGACCTCAGTTTCTTCCTTTATATAAAAGCAGGGATAACACTTCCTTTATTAAGTAGATAACTTCTGTCTGCCTCCTGTGTGCTTGACCCTGTGCGGTGAATAAGACAGACAGGAGACAGGATCTCTGCCCTCGTGGAGCTTGGCGCTGGGGGTCAGGGGGTAGGGAGGGAAGCAAACAAGGAATACATCCACAATAAACACACATGATAATTTTGGGTTATTCTCAGTGTCAGGTCAAAAGCCAAAAGGGAGTGGGAACAGCGAGGCAGGCCTCTCTGAGGAGGTGATGTTTAACCTGAGATCTGGAGGAGAGAAGTCAGTTCTACCCAGAAATGGAGGAAGAACATTCCAGGCAGAGGGAACAGCAGGTGCAAAGGCCTTGAGGTGGGAACGATCTTGATATGTTTCAGGAACAGGCAGTGGCCACAAAATGTATGATGTAGTGAGCTAGTGGGAGAGTGTTTTGAGTGGAGGTGTGAGAAGCAGGCAGGAGATGGATCTTGTGGGTTTTCCAGGCCACGATCAAGAGTCAAGTTTAGAGGCCAAGGGATGGTTTTAAGGTAAGCAGGGGAATGACATCATTGGATTTGTATTTGAAGAGCTCACCCCCTTGAACTTTCTGAGCTCCATTCTCCCCATCTGTTAAAATGGGCATAGGAATACATATCTCATAAGATTACGGAGGGGATTAAAAGACATGAAAGCAACAAGCAAATTGATTCACACATATTAAATGCACAAAAAATGTTAGGGCCACCATGTAAAGACCTTGCGGAGGCATGCAGCTCTCCACTTGGGAGTGGGGTGGCTCCTAAAGGGTTAATCCAACCTGTCTGGGGAAAAGCTATCCCACTCCACTAATGTAATGGTAAGGGATACAATTCAGGCTGTTTATTTTTTAGAGATTTGGCACTCCTATTAAGCAATCACCCTGTTTATGTCACTGCTAATTGAAGTAAATTGCTTTCTGCAATCAAATGGGGAAGCTCCCCCCTTTCCGATCATGAAGGGACTTGGACTCCGGTTCCTGATTTCCAGTATTTAGTCTGCCTTGAGTCCTACCCTTTAATTAATTGCATACATTCCACTGATTTCCTTAAACCTGCAGTTGGCTTGCTGTTGGGTCCGCAGTGCATTGATTTTGAAATTGCCCTCTGGGATGGGAAGTGTTCCCTCCCTTACACCCTTCCCCCAGCCTGAGCTGCCTCTGGGCCAGGTGGGGCTCTGGGGAGGGGGCTTCTGGCCGATGTGAGAGGTGGAGGTGAGCAGCAGGTGTGACTGCTGCAGGTCCAGCAGTGGAGAACTTCTGCAGTGCATTAGAGCCAAAGCCTCAGATAAATCAGGCTGGAGGCTGTCCGGGGCAGGGGTGGGGGGCACAGATCTCCACTCACCAATCTGCTCTACCTCCAGCTCTTGTGAGGGGCACGGGGGGAAAAGCGAGGGGGAGGCAGGCAGAGAGCAAGCGCCCTAATGAACCCCGATTCTCCTCGCTAACCCGCCACCACCCCGCGCCCACTATCACGCGCACAGGCCTGGCTAGAATGGGGACGTGGGGAACAGAGTGGGTGTGTGGGGAGTTCACCATACGACATTGAGTGGGACAGAGGCTGAGACCTGGGGCTGTGGAGGATGGGTGGGAAGGAGTTGGAGGGGCATCCTGAGGAGGGGCGAGCGGCGAGTTCCAAAGCCCGTGGCCCAGCCCCCTGGAAGGGCACCCCAGAGCCTGCTCCTAGCCTCAGTGGTCGAGGGCAGAGGATGGGGAAAAGAATTTGATGCTGGCGAGAGCTGTCGGGTTGCACGCCCTTGGAAGTCCTTCTCCCAACTTTTGCTGGGCAACGGAGAAAGTAGGCAGAAATTATCCCCCATTATTCTTCCTCTGTGCCAGAAGGAAAATAGAGGGCCCCAGGACTCAGTCCAAGGTGAGGTATTTTGGATGCTTTACCTGAGGTGTGGAGGGTATCTCTTTAGGGATCCATCCTGGGCCCCTGCAGAAGGCAGCCTTCCAGCTCAATGGCCGCTGCCTCGGGGAAGTCCTGCCACGCGGGCTCCGCAGGACCCTCCCTCTCAATCCCCAGGGCACTGCATGCCTCCGGGACAGCTCGACCCTCTTCTGCCTGTAGCTGGCCCTGTATTCAAGTCTCTGAGACTCTGCTAGGTCTGGGGATAAAGACTCAAATCAGACACACTCCCTGAGTCAAGTAGTCAGGAGCTAATTACACCAGCTATAATAAGGAGCATTTCCTGAGCGCTTACTGCGAGCCAGGCCCTGTGCTAAGTGCTTTATGTACATTGACTCATTTATGCATTGACTCACTATACCCAGACAAGGTAGGGACTCAGTATACTGAGTCTGCAATAATAAAATCAAGGCTGAGCCACTCTGGAAAACTGTGTGGCAGTTTCTTAGAGAGTTAGACATCAGTTTACCATATAACCTAGCAATTCTACTCCTAGGTATATACCCAAGAGAACTGAGAACAGATATCTACACAAAAACTTAGACACTAATGTTTATAGCAGCACTATTTATAATAGCCCCAAGCTGGAAATAATTCAAATATCTATCAGTTGATGAATGGATTAAAAAAAAATCTATCTACTCCATACAGTGGAATATTATTTGGCAATAAAAAGGAATGAAGTACTGATACATATTATAACGTAGATAAACCTCAAAAACATTATGCTCAGTGAAATAAACTAGACACAAAAGGCCACGTGTTGTATGATTTCATTTATAGGGAACATCCAGAAAAGGCAAATCTATGGAGACAGAAAGTAGATTAACGGTTGCCTGGGGCGGAGGGTTGAAATGAGGATTAACTGTAAAGGGGCACAAGGGATTTTATGGGGTCATAGAAATATCCTAAAACTCCATTATGGTGATGGTTGCACAACTCGGTAAATTTACTAAAAATTATTAAATTGTACAGTTGTCAAATTGTGAATTTTATGATATGTAAATTACACTTCACTAAACTTGTTTTTTAAAAATTGAGGCTCAGTAAGATCATGCAACCTGTCTGAAGTGACTGGCTGTGAAACGGTGAAGCCGGAATTCAAACCCAGGCAGCCGGGTTACAGAGACCACATTCTTAACCACTGGACAGTGTTGCTTCCCTGAGATAGCGTTTATCTCGGCCTTGCAGGGGGAAGCTCACACAGGCCTGGGAAGAGGCAGGCATTCTTGGAGTGTTTCTGGAGAAGGTAGTAACAGTTGGGTTGGGTCTTGAGGTCTTGTGTACAAGTTCATCTTCTCTACCAGGAAGCCTTCTGGGCTCCCATCTTTGACCCTCACTTCCTCTTAAGAGCTGGGTCTCACTGAGTAAACAGAAGAGGGAATGTCGCAGAAAGAGGAGAATGACACCCGCCATCTTCCTGGCATGAGGAAATCCATGTTGGGTACTAATGCAGCCTCTGGGGTGGGGTGCTTAGCTGGAGCTGGCGACAGGCTGAAGACTCAGGCTCAAGCCCGCTGACACCCAGGGCTGAGTTTCCCACAGGCAGAACCTGTCCTCTGCCCCTGCAAAGGCTGGCAAGAGGGAAAATTTCAGTCCCCTTGGGAATTCTTTCAGGGGGGGCTCCTTGCAGAAGTGTATTTGAATTAGGGCTGGGAAAGCAAGAGGGAAACAAAGGCTTTAAGAAACCTTTCCAAACCCCTTCTGGTCTGGTCCTCACCGACTTAGTCTCTGTGGTGTTCAAAGAACAGGCTGGTTGGGACCCGCCGCCGGTGCAGGCATTAAGGGGCTGTGTTTTCTGCAGAGAATGAAAAGTCAAGGACAAAACTGAAGCAGAGGACTGCTCGCCGTACACCAGCAATTCTAAACAATGTCCATGATAAACTGTTCCTTCCCACGGGGCAACCTGCTCCTCTGCCCTGCCCTGGTATGCTACTGCCTGGTCACATTGATTTAGTGGCAAGTTACACAGACTCATTACAAACTGGCTTAAGCCAAAAGGGTCATGTAGTATAAGGAACTGGGCTCCCTCGTGGAGAAGCCAGTGGGGATGCCTCTCTTTTTCCTCCGGGACCCTGAGACACACCTCCGGCCTCTCTGTGTTGGCCTCACTGTTCCCTCTCTACATGCTGGCTTTCTCAGCTTCACTAAAGCGACACGTCCTCAATTTCAGCAGCCAGCAGAGACTGACCCGCCTGTCTTAGTTCTAGTGCTGAATTCCTGGGAGGCAGAAATCCAGTGGGACCAGGGTGGATCCTGATTAGGTCAAGGATCCTAATCTAATGACCAAAGGAGGAGGTCCTGAAAACCAGGGCTTTTAGGACCCACGCGGGATTGTGTGCTGGCCAGACACCCCAAAACGTGTCTAAGTATTCATCTGGATGTGGTTTGAGAGGGGTAGGACAGCTCTTGGTTTGAGACCCCTATGAGTCTGTCTGTTTTTAAATGTATCCATTTCCTTATAATATATACTTTTTGACTTAAGTTACCTGAGGTGGATTTTTATTTCTTGCAACTGGACAATCCTTAACCAAACCAAAACAAAACCCACAAAACTTGATGGGCAAAAGGGACCACATAAGAAAGACAAACATCTAGTCTACAAATAATAAATGCTGGAGAGGGTGTGGAGAAAAGGGAACCCTCCTACACTGTTGGTGGGAATGTAAATTGTTGCAGCCACTATGGAGGACAGTATGGAGGCTCCCAAAAAAACTAAAAATAGAACTACCATATGATCCAGCAATCCCACTCCTGGGCATATATCCTGAAAAGATGAAAACTCTAATTTGAAAAGATACACGCACCCCAATATTCATACCAGCACTATTTACAATAGACAAGATATGCAAGCGACCTCAGTGTCCATCAACAGAGAAGATGTGGTACATATTTACAATGGAATATTACTCAGCCATTAAAAAGAATGAAATCATGCCATTTGCAGCAGCATAGATGGACCTAGAGATGATCAAACTAAGTGAAGTAAATCAGACAAAGAAAGACACATAGCATATATCACTTATATGTGGAATCTTAAAAAATGATACAAATGAACTTATTTACAAAACAGAAACAAGGACTTCCCTGGTGGCGCAGTGGTTGCGCGTCCGAAACAGACTCATAGACAGAAAAACTTACGGTTACCAAAGGGGAAAGGGGAGGGAAGGAGGGATAAATCAGGAGTTTGGGATTAACAGTTATACACCACTATATATAAAATAGATATTTTACAACATTGTAAATCAACTTCAATTAAAAAAAAAACAAGAAATTTAATACTTTTGAAAACAAATGAAGTGAGGATACTGTACAATTTTACCAAATCACTCTTTCTATAATTTTCAATCTTTGGAGATAATATATTAACTTTACTGAATCCCTGGAGAGTTACCTCATATTTCAGATTTGATTGTGGCTGTAAAAGAATAAAATGATACATAAATGTATGGAACAAAAAGAAAGGCAAACATCTTTGGTGGTAAATAGGGTCACGCTGCGGATTGGGGCAGCTCAGATGTGAAAGGGGCGCAAGTCTCTCTGTGTGTGCTTCACAGTGGGGAGTTGTCCTTTCTCTCGGAGCTGTTGGCCTGTTTCACAACTGCTTAGAGAAGACCGAAGGCTCTCTGAAGGCAGGGTCATCTGTCCCTCCCCCATCTTACCCTATTCTTTCCCATGGATTTTCCATTCTCCCAACCAGACAGCTCTCAGTAAGGAGTTCCTCAGTCTGGATTTTTCTAATGGTCGGCGAGCTTGTCTCCAGCCCTCCGCCACCCCTCCTACCTGGCTGGGGAACTGGCCTCTGAATGGCAGGTCAGAGAGCAGGCTCTGAGAGTCACTTGGCATCACAGCCCTCCTGAGGAGATGCAGTAGGAGGGGCCGGCATCACCTGTAAAGGATTCTTACCAAAAATGTTTAACCTGAATCTAATCCAGCCTCTACTTCCAGTGTACAGAAATAAAAGGAATACAGAAACAAGATAAGTAACACCCTGAGGAAACAATCAGATGAATCAAGAATACAGAGTATTCCATAAGACAGCAGGCCTGGACTCTTCACCAAGCTGATATAATTTTTTAAAAAAAGTTGGGAGGACAGTTCTAGATTAAAAGGGGCTGAGATACATTAAACAAAAACAAAAGAAAACAAATAAACAAAAATACATAACAACTGCATGCAGTGCATGACCTTTAACTGGCTCCTGGGGCAAATAAAGAAATAAGTTAAAAGATGTTTTAGGGAATACTAGAGAAATTTGATTCGAAACTGGTTTGCTTGTTATTAGGAAATTGGTGTTAATGTTCTTTGGTGTAATAGGAGTAGAGTGATTAGGAGGAGAGTGTCAGTATTTTAGAAGGTGCATGAGGGAATATTTGCAAATTATCTTATATTTTTTCTAAATAAAAATCTACATATTTACATATACTTATAGACAAAATGAATATGACAAAGTACTTACAGTTGTTGAATCTGGGTGGTTGATATAAGGATGTTCACTGTTTTATTCTTTCCACTTTTCTCTATATTTAAAAATGTTCATAATGAAAAGTGGGGAGATAAAAATAAAGCAGTAAGATTAAACTTGAATCCATTTCATAAGTATGGGTCTCAAGCCAATTACATAACCCTTTTGAGACTCAGGTTTTTTTACCTGTAAAATGGGGATCATAGCAGCACCCACCTCCTGGGGCCGTTGTGAAGATTGAGACCATTTACGTAATGCCCTTAATACCGTGCTTGGTGAATAAGTGTCCAGTGTGTTGACTTTATCCCCACACAGCAGTAACACAAAGGAGCACCAAGAGGCCTCTTTCCCTTCTAGCTTCATCCTGGGTCAGATGCTGGCTTCTCAGTCAACCAGCAAATCCTTAGTGAGGGCTGGCCTGGATGTCTTTTCGCTTGCCCCTCCAGAACCAGTGTCTCCCTTCTCTACCTTGCCGTGTGACGTGGGGGATGGACTGGGGTGGTCTGCACCTTGGGCTCACTTCCCTCTGGTTTCTGGTTGGGTTTGGCCAATGGGAAGCACCAGCAGGAGGCTGGGGGGAGAAGGGAGAGTGAGCTGGGTTGCCTTGGTGGGCACTCTCCCCTCCTCCTGCCTCTTCAGGCTTCCCCACTATGACTCACCCTGGGACACTGCACTATCCCTTGTTTCTTTCCTTCAAGTGTGTAAGTTGAACTTTTATGAAACTTCTCATTCCTCTGGTTGGAGTGGACCCCTATTTCCTACCGGAACTCTGACTGATGCAGGGTCTTCTACGTGCCATCCACTTTGCCAGGCAGACCCTGAGGGATGTCACAATTAGTACACAGAGTCCCATCCCTTCTGCCACTTATCATGTCCTCCTTTCAGGCCTGTCCCCTTGGGGTTTTCTGAGCTGACACCGGATTCCCTATTCCAATGGACTAGTGTACACAGAAGGACAAGCCAGCACCCCTAACTCGCCTCCACCTCCTAACACACTCACAGAGAAATCCAGTGTGGATCCTGGGATTCCCTTGGCCAATCCCAAATCTTCAGGTCAACAGGGACATGACGGCTGTGCCCACTCCCTCTCGGCCCTGTGTGTCTAGAAGCCAAAGAGCTCAGTGGAAACTCCTTAGGTATCTGAGGCACACCGACAACAGGCATGCAAATGTGGTAACACTTATGAGGAGGCTGTGTGCCGTGTGAGGCTCCAGTAAGTCAAGTTCATGGTGAGAACTCGGAAAGCACGTTCGTCTAAGACAACAGGATTAGATCACGCTCTCCTCGGATGTTTCCTTGAGTCTCTCAATATCTGCATAAATGGCCCCCAAATGAGACTAGGATTTAACATCTTTGGGGGAGCTGGGTTTTGTGAGCTCAGGGCCTTGTTTTATATTTACTCTGAGAATGGTTTTCCACTCCCACTGCAAACATGAACAGGTAGACATCATTTGTGGGCAAGATTTATTTGCGACAGTGTGGTCACCAGTCCCCGCCCTGGCCCTGCCCCTACTGTGTTCAGTGAATGATTTCAAACCTTCTTGTGTTCACCCTCTTGGGAAGGAAGGTCTTCAGGAGGATGGGACCTGCCTTTTTGTCCCAACACCAAAGGAGATAGCTGATGAGACTGAGTCATCTTCCAGTTTGGTAGCTCAGAAAGGGTCCTCTCAGAGGGTACTCTTTTCTCTCAAACAGCCCAATGACATAATTAAAAACCTTCCTGGGTTGTACTTCTCAAGGACCCCAGAAATCTGAACCATATGGAGAGTGTTTTCATTTGGATCCTGTCCCCTGGCTCCATGCATTGGCTGCAAGGTTGCGATTATAGCTCGTCAGTGTAAGCCTCTCCGAGAAGCTCCTCAGTGTTTGTGGTGAGCATATGGACAGATGGAAAATAAACAACCCAGTGAATTTCTGGGGTGGGAGCTGGCTCACAATAAGATGTTGCAGAAAAGGGAGCAGTCAGGGCAAGTGGAACTTGAGCAAGTACACAGTAAACCAGAGCAAAGATTCCTTCCCTAAGACAGCTTCCCCATGGAGGAATGGTCCCATGAGATCACCCGATGTTAACTGAGCATTTATTTATTACATGCTGGACACTGGGCCAAGCCCTTGACATGCATCTTCTCACTGGATTCTCACAACAACCCCTGTGGTAACTAAATTTTTTTTTTTTAACAATAATGCTTATCTCCATACTAAACCCCTACTTTACAAATGAGGAAATTGAGACGTAGAAGGCTAAGAAAAATCCTCCTAAGGCTATATAATTTGCACATGGGTAGAAACAGGCCTTGAACCCAGGTCTAGTTCGCGTCAAAAAACCCTACCCCTAACCACTGCACCACACTGCCACACCCCCGGCCAGGTTGCCGAGGAGACACTTTCTTGCCACATAGACCTGGCACGCAGGTGAGAGCAGAAAACGAGGACATAAGCTTCATAAGGACAGGAATCTTTCTTTGGTTCGCTGCTGTATCCCCAGTACCTGGCACGTATTCATGAAAAAGACTACAATGGAAGAAACTGATTTTGAGATTAGCAATCTCTACCCCACGTGGTTGTGGCCCTGGGACTATGGTGTGGGGTCTACAGACTGGGGAGACGTTTGGGTTTTAGCTCTGTGGGTCGAGGCTGCAGGTCTGCAAGAAGGAATGTTGCAGAGAGCTTAAAGGCAAGCAGGGGCTGGCAACAGGTGACAGAGGCACCAGGGCTGGGCCCCCTGCCCTGAGGTTCCTGCAGATTGAAGGTGAAGTGGAGGGTGGGGGCAGGGAGAGGAAGAAGAAGGGCTGGTGTGGGAAAATCTAGGGGAGGGAGGAGGGAGAAAACGCCAGTGGGGAGGTTGGAATGCCCTGGTGATTGCTGCTCCAGCAGGTCAGACAGACTCCCAAGGCACCTCCTTCCTCCTGCCCCTTTCCTCCCATCGTTGGGCGGTCTGGGTGAGAACAATGGGAATGGAACCCTTCTTTCCCTCCCGCCTGGCAGGGCCTGGCCGGGCCTGGCCTGCTTCCTCCTCACCCCGCCGAGCGGAATGCTTTCTTGTCCTGGCTGTGTGGTACCCGCAGGCAGGAATGGTGCTGGGGGCTCCCCAGGGATGGAAGGCTTTGTGGCTTGAGTTGATGACAGTTGGGGTTGGAGCCGGGAGGGGGTGGGTGTGGAGGATCTTTTCAGAATTCCTCTTGGGTTTCTTGCGAGTTTTTCTGCTCTTTTTCCTGACTCGTTCCGGGGTCTCCGCTCTGGGGCAGACCAGTCAGGCGGCTCTGTGAATGAGAGATGGAGCCAAACAGCGCCAGCCCTTGGAGACAGGCCAGCTGTGCCTGAGAGCTTCCCATCCTGGGCAGGGCTGCGAATCATCTGAACTCTTCCCTGTCCTCCCGGTAGTCTAGAAGCTGCTGCCTTTTGTGTGGAAACGGCTTCATTGCCACCCTTCTCAGAAGGCTCTGAGACGGACGTGATTCACCCTTCATCTCTGCCAGTGTTGGCAGCAATGGGGTGGCAGGAGTGGGGAGGTTGGGGTTTGCCCTGCAGGTCTGGAAGGCACAGAGGTTGCTGCTTCTCCTCTTTCCCTGCATGTGATGGTCTCGAAGCACTTGTTTAACCCCTCCCTCACTTGGGGAAGAGGGCACCCATTCACCCACAGCCTGTGAGTCTGACCAGGAAGCTCTCAATCACGGCCCTCGAAGACCAGATTCTGCCCTCTGTTATCATCTCTCACTCCAGGGCCCAGGACCCTTGGGGACTCTTCAGATCTCCTCCGGATTTTCAGAAAACCTCCTGAAAATCCTGAGGAATCCACTGTGGACCAGGGTACCATGGGTGTGGGAATGTGAGGGCTGAGCTTACCAAGGTCAGGGAAGGGTGGCCAGGCCCTCGACGTGTCTGACGGAATGCCAGCTAATTCTTTCTACAAATATATTGGAGTTGGGGACAGTGGGCTGGGGGTGGAGGTCAGAGGGGAGTATCTGTCTCAGTTGGGGGAGCCAGCAGAAAAAGGTGAAAGAACATGGGCTTGGAAGGCTTGGTTGGGTGTCTGGGTTCCAGTCCCACCACTCTGCTGTGGAACCAGGTGAGAGAGACATACTGATGACACAGTGATGAGGGCTGGCAAGCACTGAGCTCTTCAGGGTACCAATCACCATCCTTAGCTCCCCTGGCTGCCAACCTTCTGGGGAACCGATGGAGGCAAAGGGCTGGGGTATCTCTCCAACGTAGGCAGACATTCACTTAATCCCACTGTTGTCTACTGAGCTGCTGCCCCCAGGAAAGAGACCCTCTGTGTATCCCTCTTCAGAGAATAAACCCCCCGGGGTCCACCAGACTCAGGGAGAGGCAGACCCGGGACTGCACTGAGCGGGGACGGAAGGAGTCCGGCTTCCACTTAAACAGCCTTTGAGCGCATTCTCCAGCTCATAGGCTCCACCTTCGCCCCCACTTCTAGGGATACTTGGGGCTGTCAACCCTGAGTCCTCTGCAGGAATCTGTGTGCAAATTATATGGCAACTCAGCCTGCCTGGCTCTGGCTTAGGAGTCAGCTTTGCGGGGCCTGCTAAATTGGAAACCACTCATCCATCTGCTTTCCAGCTTTCTTTTTTTTGTTGTTGCTGGGTTTTGGTTTGCTTTTTTTTCTTTCTTTTTTTTTTTTTTCTGCTGTCTTTTCTTCTCCTATTCATGTTGTCCTTCTGGGTTTACGTCTTTCTTAAAAAAAAACAAAAACCCTTCATCTTATTTTTTTTTTTTTTTTTTTTTTTTGTGGTATGCGGGCCTCCCTCTGTTGCGGCCTCTCCCGTTGCGGAGCACAGGCTCCGGAAGCGCAGGCCCAGTGGCCATGGCTCACGGGCCCAGCCGCTCCGCGGCATGTGGGATCCTCCCGGACCGGGGCGCGAACCCGGTTCCCCTGCATCGGCAGGCGGACGCGCAACCACCGCGCCACCAGGGAAGCCCCCCTTCATCTTATTTTAGTGAGCTTTGGGGTGTTAAGTGCATGTGTTCTTTCTTCCATTTTTAACTGGATGGAATTTATCCAGTCAGTAGATTTATCCCTTTATCAAACACTGAAAGCTTTCAGGCTTTGGGGTAACAAAAAATGTTGTAAGTCGTGACCCTTAAACACATTTCAATTTGCAAGAAATGAAATTGAGTTATTTGTAGTAAGGTGGATGGACTTAGAGTCCGTCACACAGAGTGAAGTAAGTCAGAAAGAGGAAAACAAATACCGTATGCTAACACATATATATGGAATCTAAAAAAAAAAAAAAAAATGGTCATGAAGAACCTAGGGGCAGGATGGAAATAAAGACACAGACCTACTAGAGAATGGACTTGAGGACATGGGGAGGGGGAAGGGTAAGCTGGGACAAAGTGAGAGAGTGGCAGGGACATATATACGCTACCAAATGTAAAAGCTACCAAATGTAAAACTGATAGCTAGTGAGAAGCAGCCACAAAGCACAGGGAGATCAGCTCGGTGCTTTGTGATCACCTAGAGGGGTGGGATAGGGAGGGTGGGAGGGAGGGAGATGCAAGAGGGAGGAGATATGGGGATATATGTATATGTATAGCTGATTCACTTTGTTATACAGCAGAAACTAACACACCATTGTAAAGCAATTATACTCCAATAAAGATGTTAAAAAAAACACACACACATTTCAATTTGCAAATTAATTTTGCAAACAAGTCAGTGTGTTTTCTCTCTCTTCTCCAAGCTCCCAAGACTTTTCCCTGCAAATCTGTGCCCTCATTTTGGAGGTCAGAGCCTAGCACAGTATCAGCCCTTCTCGGAGCTTGGTGCCTATGTGTCACGTGATGGACTGAATGACTTATGATCTAACTAGCCCATGTCCTGTGGCATCTTTCGTCTGAGGAGAGACACTCAGCATACCGACAAGAGTAATTTCCATAAGCCTATACTTTCTTTGTTAATTCATTTTTGTTATAAATAATATCAAAGGTATCAAAAAGTCTTTAAAAGGTACACGTAGAGTGTAGAAAGAAATAAGAAATACCGTTGTACCCAGCGTCCAGCTTTTTTTTTTTTTCTTGGCCACACTGTGTGGTATGCAGGACCAGGGATCAAACCCACGCCCCCTGCAGTGGAAGTTCGGAGTCTTAACCACTGGACTGCCAGGGAAGTCTCCCAGCATCCAGCTGAAATCCCACAACTTTGCAAGCTGTGAGTGCCTCTTCCCTCCCAGAAATAATCGTAGTCACTATTTTGTGTTAGTCAGTCACTTGCTATTTTCTATAGCTTTACTACTTGTGCACGAAAACCTAAACAATACATTGTTTCCTTTTGCCTATTTTTAAAATTTATATAAATGGAAGCATATATTTGTAGTTTTCCCTGACTTCTTTCACTCAGCATTTTTTTTTGGAGTTTCTTTCAGATTGACCCATGTAGCTGCAGTTCATTCATTGGGCTATAATGTTCCCTTGTGAGGTAACACCAGAATTAATTCCTGTATTCTACTGTTGTCGGACAGTAGGATGGTTTCCTTTTTTACTCTTCTGAGCAACAGAGCTGGAGCTACAGTGAGGCAGAGAGACCCTATATTAGTTTCCTTGGCTGCCATAACAAATGACCACAAATGGGGTGGCTTGAAACAACCAAAATGTATCCTCTCACAGTTCTGGAGGTCAGGAATCTGTTATCGTGATGCCGGCAGGGCCACACTCCCTTTGAAGGAGAGAGCCTTTGCCTCTTCTAGCTTCTGGTGGCTCCAAGTGTTGCTATGTTGATGGCTTGTGGCAGCATCACTCCAATCTCTGCCATCTTCACTTGACTGCCCCTCTTCCCTCTGTGTCTCTTATAAGGACACTTGTCATTAAGTTTAGGGCCCACCCAGATTATCCAGAATGATCTCATCTCTAGATCCTTATCTTCATTACATCTTCAAAGACCCTTTTTCCAAATATGGTCACATTCATATGTTTCAGGCCCCCTTTTGGGGGGCTACCATTCAACCCACTGCAGACACCAAGGGTGTGCTGTGATATTAGAGGCAACGACCTACACAACCCTTGGGGTGAATGGCACCTTAACTTTTGTGCCCCAGGAGCCTCTCTTCCTCCCTCAGGTCCTGGCTCTACTAAAAATCCCTGCAATGAACCTCTGTGCATGTCACCTGGAACCCTTGGGCAGGAGTTTGTCTAGGGTACATAGCACAGGAGCGGAATTGCTGGGTGGTAGAAAGTGTGCATGTTAATCTTTATTAGAAAAGATCTAGCTTTTTTCAAAGTGGTTGTACCAAGTTATGTTACCATCAGTGGTGAATGGCAATTCCCATTGCTTCACATCGTCTCCAAGCCCTGGGCTGAGCGATTTTCTAATTATAGTCAGTCTGGTAGGTGTGACGAAGTCCGTGTGCTAAGACTAGGTGTGAAAGGGTATCTCATCAAGGTTTTCAGTGTGCATTTCTCTGATGACTAATGAGATTGAGCATCTTTTCACATGTCGGTGGGCCATTTGTGTTGCCTCTTCTGTGAAATGCTTCCTTAAGGCTTTTGCTCATGTTTACGATTTATTTTTGCTTTTTCTTTTTGATTTATGAAAGTACTTTATATATTCTCTATATTAATCCTCTGTGAGTGAAATATGTCCCAAATATCTTCCCCCAGCAAGTTGTCTTTTTGCACTCTTTTTAAAATGTAGTTGAATTTATCAGTTGTTTCCTTTATCATTTAGGCTTTTTCTTCTTGATTACAAAATCCTCCCTATCCTTGAGCATATAAAATGTTTCTCTAGTCACCTTATAAAGATTTTACACTTTTTTTTTTTTTTTGGTTGCGCTGGGTCTTAGTTGTGGCAGGTGGGCTCCTTAGTTGTGTCATGTGAACTCTTAGTTGTGGCATGCATGTGGCATCTAGTGCCCTGACCAGGGATCGAACCCGGGCCCCCTGCATTGGGAGCACAGAGTCCTATGCACTGCGCCACCAAGAAAGTCCCAAAATTTTACACTTTTGTGTATTTCATATTTAAGTCCCAGAATGGATGGGCCTTTTTTTTTTTTTTTTGATATATGGTGTGAGACGGGGATGCAATTTCACCTATTTGTATTTAATTCACCAATTGTCTCGACACCATTTCTCAAAGAGTCCAGGCTTTAATCACTATCTGAAATGTCCTTTTGGTCATAAATCAAACTTCCACATATACGTGAATATTGTTCGAGGTCCTCTATTGTGTTCCATTGGTCCATCTTCTGTCCTTGTTCCAATTAACAGTCTTCATTACTCCAGCTTTAACAGTAAGTCATAGTATCTGGTTGGGTAGCTCCCCCCGCCACTGCACCCCATGCTCCTACTTATGCTTTTTCAGAAGTGTCTTAGCTGTCTTGGACAGTAGCTCTACCACATGCATTTTTTTTTTTAATTTATTTTTGGCTGCGTTGGGTCTTCGTTGCTGCATGCGGGCTTTTCTCTAGTCGTGGCGAGCGGGGCTACTCTTCATTGCAATGCGCAGGCTTCTCATTGCAGTGGCTTCTCTTGTTGCAGAGCACGGGCTCTAGGCGCTCAGGCTTCAGTAGTTGTGGCTCGTGGGCTCTAGAGCGCAGGCTCAGTAGTTGTGGCGCACGGGCTTAGATGCTCCGCGACATGTGGGATCTTCCTGGACCAGGGCTCGAACCCCTGTCCCCTGCATTGGCAGGCGGATTCTTAACCACTGCGCCACCAGGGAAGTCCCCACATACACTATGTATATGTATAGCTGATTCACTTTGTTATACAGCAGAAACTAACACACCATTGTAAAGCAATTATACTCCAATAAAGATGTTAAAAAAAACACACACACATTTCAATTTGCAAATTAATTTTGCAAACAAGTCAGTGTGTTTTCTCTCTCTTCTCCAAGCTCCCAAGACTTTTCCCTGCAAATCTGTGCCCTCATTTTGGAGGTCAGAGCCTAGCACAGTATCAGCCCTTCTCGGAGCTTGGTGCCTATGTGTCACGTGATGGACTGAATGACTTATGATCTAACTAGCCCATGTCCTGTGGCATCTTTCGTCTGAGGAGAGACACTCAGCATACCGACAAGAGTAATTTCCATAAGCCTATACTTTCTTTGTTAATTCATTTTTGTTATAAATAATATCAAAGGTATCAAAAAGTCTTTAAAAGGTACACGTAGAGTGTAGAAAGAAATAAGAAATACCGTTGTACCCAGCGTCCAGCTTTTTTTTTTTTTCTTGGCCACACTGTGTGGTATGCAGGACCAGGGATCAAACCCACGCCCCCTGCAGTGGAAGTTCGGAGTCTTAACCACTGGACTGCCAGGGAAGTCTCCCAGCATCCAGCTGAAATCCCACAACTTTGCAAGCTGTGAGTGCCTCTTCCCTCCCAGAAATAATCGTAGTCACTATTTTGTGTTAGTCAGTCACTTGCTATTTTCTATAGCTTTACTACTTGTGCACGAAAACCTAAACAATACATTGTTTCCTTTTGCCTATTTTTAAAATTTATATAAATGGAAGCATATATTTGTAGTTTTCCCTGACTTCTTTCACTCAGCATTTTTTTTTGGAGTTTCTTTCAGATTGACCCATGTAGCTGCAGTTCATTCATTGGGCTATAATGTTCCCTTGTGAGGTAACACCAGAATTAATTCCTGTATTCTACTGTTGTCGGACAGTAGGATGGTTTCCTTTTTTACTCTTCTGAGCAACAGAGCTGGAGCTACAGTGAGGCAGAGAGACCCTATATTAGTTTCCTTGGCTGCCATAACAAATGACCACAAATGGGGTGGCTTGAAACAACCAAAATGTATCCTCTCACAGTTCTGGAGGTCAGGAATCTGTTATCGTGATGCCGGCAGGGCCACACTCCCTTTGAAGGAGAGAGCCTTTGCCTCTTCTAGCTTCTGGTGGCTCCAAGTGTTGCTATGTTGATGGCTTGTGGCAGCATCACTCCAATCTCTGCCATCTTCACTTGACTGCCCCTCTTCCCTCTGTGTCTCTTATAAGGACACTTGTCATTAAGTTTAGGGCCCACCCAGATTATCCAGAATGATCTCATCTCTAGATCCTTATCTTCATTACATCTTCAAAGACCCTTTTTCCAAATATGGTCACATTCATATGTTTCAGGCCCCCTTTTGGGGGGCTACCATTCAACCCACTGCAGACACCAAGGGTGTGCTGTGATATTAGAGGCAACGACCTACACAACCCTTGGGGTGAATGGCACCTTAACTTTTGTGCCCCAGGAGCCTCTCTTCCTCCCTCAGGTCCTGGCTCTACTAAAAATCCCTGCAATGAACCTCTGTGCATGTCACCTGGAACCCTTGGGCAGGAGTTTGTCTAGGGTACATAGCACAGGAGCGGAATTGCTGGGTGGTAGAAAGTGTGCATGTTAATCTTTATTAGAAAAGATCTAGCTTTTTTCAAAGTGGTTGTACCAAGTTATGTTACCATCAGTGGTGAATGGCAATTCCCATTGCTTCACATCGTCTCCAAGCCCTGGGCTGAGCGATTTTCTAATTATAGTCAGTCTGGTAGGTGTGACGAAGTCCGTGTGCTAAGACTAGGTGTGAAAGGGTATCTCATCAAGGTTTTCAGTGTGCATTTCTCTGATGACTAATGAGATTGAGCATCTTTTCACATGTCGGTGGGCCATTTGTGTTGCCTCTTCTGTGAAATGCTTCCTTAAGGCTTTTGCTCATGTTTACGATTTATTTTTGCTTTTTCTTTTTGATTTATGAAAGTACTTTATATATTCTCTATATTAATCCTCTGTGAGTGAAATATGTCCCAAATATCTTCCCCCAGCAAGTTGTCTTTTTGCACTCTTTTTAAAATGTAGTTGAATTTATCAGTTGTTTCCTTTATCATTTAGGCTTTTTCTTCTTGATTACAAAATCCTCCCTATCCTTGAGCATATAAAATGTTTCTCTAGTCACCTTATAAAGATTTTACACTTTTTTTTTTTTTTTTGGTTGCGCTGGGTCTTAGTTGTGGCAGGTGGGCTCCTTAGTTGTGTCATGTGAACTCTTAGTTGTGGCATGCATGTGGCATCTAGTGCCCTGACCAGGGATCGAACCCGGGCCCCCTGCATTGGGAGCACAGAGTCCTATGCACTGCGCCACCAAGAAAGTCCCAAAATTTTACACTTTTGTGTATTTCATATTTAAGTCCCAGAATGGATGGGCCTTTTTTTTTTTTTTTTGATATATGGTGTGAGACGGGGATGCAATTTCACCTATTTGTATTTAATTCACCAATTGTCTCGACACCATTTCTCAAAGAGTCCAGGCTTTAATCACTATCTGAAATGTCCTTTTGGTCATAAATCAAACTTCCACATATACGTGAATATTGTTCGAGGTCCTCTATTGTGTTCCATTGGTCCATCTTCTGTCCTTGTTCCAATTAACAGTCTTCATTACTCCAGCTTTAACAGTAAGTCATAGTATCTGGTTGGGTAGCTCCCCCCGCCACTGCACCCCATGCTCCTACTTATGCTTTTTCAGAAGTGTCTTAGCTGTCTTGGACAGTAGCTCTACCACATGCATTTTTTTTTTTAATTTATTTTTGGCTGCGTTGGGTCTTCGTTGCTGCATGCGGGCTTTTCTCTAGTCTTGGCGAGCGGGGCCGGCTCACGGGCCCAGCCGCTGCGCGGCACGTGGGATCTTCCCGGACCGGGGCACGAACCCGCGTCCCCTGCATCGGCAGGCGGACTCCCAACCACCGCGCCACCAGGGAAGCCCAAAATACCATGTTTGTTTTTTGTTTTTTGTTTTTCTGCGGTACACGGGCCTCTCACTGTTGTGGCTCCGGACGCGCAGGCTCAGCGGCCATGGCTCACGGGCCCAGCCACTCCGGGGCATGTGGGATTCTCCCAGACCGGGGCACGAACCCATGTCCCCTGCATCAGCAGGCGGACTCTCAACCACTGCGCCACCTGGGAAGTCCCCCACATACATTTTTGAAACAGCTTTTCAAGTCCCTTGAAAATAACTGTTGAGATGTTTTTATAGACATTGCATTAAAGGATTAAAGGTATAGATGAGTTTGGCTAGAATTAACAGAATTATCATTTAAAATTTTCTTATCTAAGAACATTGTATTTCTCTCCATCTCTTTAGATCTTTTTGAATGACATTTAAAGTTTGATCATTTTCCACAAAGGGTTTACATATCTTTTCTAGATTTATTCCTAGGTACTTTAATTTTTTTTGGTGGCCTTTAGAAATGGGTATCTTTTTAAGAAAATTACATTTTCTAACTGATTCTTGCTGGTATATAGTTAAATGCAAATGTTTTTTGTATCCAGCAATCTTGCACACCTCCCTTATGAGTTCAGACACTGTATTTGCATATCATTTGGGGGTTTCTATGTAGCCAATCATTTATCCGCAAATAATGACAGTTTTATTCTACTCATCCTTTCTTTTTTTTGTATGTAAATATATACACGTTTTCTATTGTATTATATGCTATTACATAAATATATATAAATATACACATAATTTGTCAGGACAAAGTTAAATCAACAAATATAAAATATTCTTAAGTTTAAAAATGAATCAAAAAATGAATCAAATAATGGGCATAAAGATAATTAAGGAAGTTGTAAATAAAATTTTGAAGGCACATATAAACAATAAAAATGACTGACATTTGCTGCGTGATGGCCATCTAAAGCTCTGAAAATAATTTTCAACTACTAAGCTTGATTTTCTCTTCCACATTCAATAATTTAAAAATTATGGAACACTTCACGAATTTGTGTGTCATCCTTGTGCAGGGGCCATGCTAATCTTCTCTGCATCGTTCCAATTTTAGTATATGTGCTGCCTAAGCGAGCACTACTCATCCTTTCTTGAGTGTCTGGAATCTTTAATGAGACATTGTTAGTTCTGCAGGTCCAGTAAGAAAACATTAAGTAACACTTACAAAATTCAAAATGATCATTTGCCCATTTTACATAAATTCACCTCAGTGTTTCAGAGGCCCAAATCCAAATATGTAGCAGCAAATGCAAAAATTAGTTGGAGCAGCATAGCTGAATGCCATTTTGTGAGGTACATAGGATTCTGAGGAGAATTAAGAAACAGACCATTGACTTAGGTCCTGAGATTTTAGGGGCAGATTCCTCACTCTGTATGGCAGGTCTCAGCTGCAGTGAGATTGGGGTGATACTTGCTGACCAAATGACTGCCCTGTGACTTCTTCTCCTTTCTTCTAAGATAGTGAGGATAGTCATGGGCTTCGGAATCAAACAGATCACTCTGTGTGGCCCTGAGCAAGTGGCTTAACCTATTTGAACCATAGTTTTCTCATTCGTAAAATGGTGATGATAAGCATTCCTCATAGGGTGTTGGGGAGGATTGAATGGGTTAATAAATGTAAACCATGGAAGGCCGCTGGGATACATGGTAAAGGCACCGTCAGTGTTGGCAACAAAAATGGCTCCCAAGCCACAGACCCTTCAAGCTGGTCAGGTCCTTGAGTCCGGAGACTTCATAATGCTTCAGTGCAGGTAATAGATACTGTTAGGATAGCAAGCATGGGCTTTCAGCAATCCTTCCATCCTGGGGTTTCAAAAAACTGTTCATCAGGGAAACGTTCTTTTTAAAAAAAAAAAAAAAAAAAAGGCGCTTAAACCTGAACTAAAAAAAAAGCTAAAATATGTACTGGTTCCGATGGAGTGAGGTATGAAGGATCTGGCGCCCCATCTCCCCAGCCTCCCTCTGCCCTGCCTCCCATGGCTCCCAGCCTCTGTGGCACCTCCAATGTACCCCTTAGTCCACAGAGCACTGATTCTATTCACCAATTTTGTATCAGTCTGTTCAGGTTGCCGTAAACAAATACCACAGGCTGGGTGGCTTAAACAACAGAACTTTATTTTCTCCCAGTTCTGGAGGCTGGAAGTCCAAGATCGAGGTGTCACCAGGGTTGTTTTCTGGTGAGACCTTTTTTTCTGGCTTGCAGACAGCTGCCTTCTTGCTATGTCCTCACATGGTCTCTTCTCTGTACACACAGAGAGAGAGCAAGCTCTGATGTCTCTTCTTCTTAGAAGGACACGAAAGCTACTGGAGTAGGGCCTCACTCTACTCATTTAACATTTATTATGTCCCTATAGGTCCTATCTCCAAATACCTTGGGGGTTTAGGACTTTGATATATGAATTTTGGGGGAACACAATTCAGTCCGTATCCCCCTCCTATTTTCCAGATGAAGAAACTGAGGCTCCTCTAAGGTAGATGATTCCTCCCAGCATACTTTGGAAACTAGGAGCTGAGGTTAGACCAGAGACTCTGTGCAGTTCTGGACATGAGCACAGCTGCTCTGGTGACCTGGTGGTCGAGTGAGGTCCAGAGCTTGGCAGGGATCTCCTGGCCTCTGTGCAGAACCCAACACTCCACCTGGGCCCTCAGACGGGTGGCAAGCTCCAGGAGCACTGTGGGAAGCACTGCAGACACGGATATCCACATGGATTGGGGGCATTTTTTCCCGAGGGTTGTTTTGTTTTTTTTTTTAATTGGGGTATAGTTGCTTTACAATGTTGTGTTAGCTTCTGCTGTACAACGAAGTGAATCAGCTATATGTATACATATATCCCCTCCCTCTTGGATCTCCCTCCCACCACACCTCCCCATCTCACCCATCTAGGTCGCCACAGAGCACCGAGCTGAGTCCCAACGGGTTTTGTGAGCTGGAGTAGAAGAGTTGAGTGGACCCTGCATGGTGACTGCAGTCTGTGCACATGGGATTGGGGGACACTCACAGGGACTGGGGGGCACAGAATTTCTGCCATTGTGAGGCAGGGGAGTCTCAAGGTAGCAGACCTTTGGGTTGGCTGCCGCAGATCACACTTATCAAATTCCTGCCATGTGCCAGCTGTGCTGAATGCTTTATAAAGCTACATCATGGGGCACCCGCCATGACCACCTAGTGAGACAGGAGCTCGAGTAATCCCCCAGCGTGACACAGCTAGGAAGCGGTGGAGCCCAGACAGACACAGGCTGGTTGGCTCTACGGCCTGGGTCCTCCCAATCCCTCCCTTTAAACTCCCACTTTCTCCGAAGCCAGAGAACAGCCTCTTGGTGATGCCGCTGGCCTGGCCAGGCCTCTTCCCACAGCCTGGTCAGACTTGGATGTTTCTCGTCTCCAGGAGGCAAAATAGGAAGGGGAATATATGTCGTTCTCCAAGCCCCGTCTAGGAGCCAAACAGATCAACCAGGGTAGGGGTGGGGGCTGGAATGTCCCAGGCTGTCTTTTCCCAAGTTGAGGAGCGGAAGTCATGACAGCTAAGGGGATTTGTGGAAATTCCTCCGTGCATTGTTACCAAGCAAAGGAAGTGTTTCAGAGTTGAGCTCTCAGTTTCTGCCCTAGGGAGCCAGGGCCAGTTTCCGCTTCTGAAGCTTGTTTGTGGGAAACTGAAGGGGCCGTTTGAGGTTCTCCGTATGGGGGGCTCCAAATAGTCCCCCGTCCTTCCCTCCCAGAGGTGAAGGGGGTAGAGGGTCCAGCGAGGCTGATAAAACAGCCCCGGAATCTGTTCCTCTTCTTTTTCCTTCCACTTTAGGGCGGATGGCTCAGAGCCGAGCAAAGGAACAGAAACATTTTTTCCAGGCCTGCTGGTATTTGCTTCTGGCACACTCAGCACAAGCAGATTAGAGAAATAGTTGCATTTTTTAATCTGTGTTCACCCTCTGGACAGGACCTGATCATGCTCTGTGTGTGTGTGTGTCTCTGTGTGTCCCTCCACTGCCACCAGTCCACTCTTGGAGGGACAGCCAGGCCTGACATCCCTAGCACGGCTGTCCACACCCTTGCCAGCCGGTGGGTCAACTCCCAGTCTCTTGGGAAGGTCATAACTGACTCACCAGGAAAGCTATACGTGCATCGGTACGGTTGTCTACATATGGAGACGCCACTTATGGGCGTACTCGTGTATATACTTAAGTGTGTCCCATGGCTGCCTGCTTCCTCTCCATTGCCGTCCTGGGCTTTTTCTCTGGCTCCACTCCCTGAAGGAGGAGCGCTCCGTGGGAGTTGTCCACAGACCCCGGAGGAAGGGGAGGCTTGCATGGGCCCCCTGGAAAGTCTTGCTGGGAGCCAGATAACGAGGGCTGTACCAGGCTGCTCCACCCAGGCCCTGCCAGGAAAACCCTTTCCCAGAAAATCACCTTTGCCGTGTGACAGAAACCTGGTGGGGGAAGGAGGGGTATGCAGGCCCACAAGGTCATTCTCAACACCCGCACTCTCTCTGGTGGGAAAATGAGGGTCTATCAGCTTGGCTGAACAAACCGAGAGGGAGTAACCAGCTCGTGAGAGAATTTTTACAAGACGAACTAACTGAGCAGGAGATGCTCACTTGCCTGCCTTTCTTCTTTCCTCCCTTCCCCCTCCCCTCCCCCCACTTTCCTCCCCTGGTTCTCTCCCTCCTCCCTTTCCTCTTTCCTTCCTCTCTCCTTCTCCCGCCTTCTTTCTTTCTTTTTATTTCACCCTGCAAACAGAGCACCAAACACCCCTGCTCCTTAATCTCTTAGTATATCCGGCTCACTGTAAGCACTGAGGTTGGAGGATGTGACAGGCCATAGCCTGGGCACCCAAGGATTGCAAAATATCTTTCCCGTTTAAAACTCCACGCTGGGGCTTCCCTGGTGGCGCAGTGGTTGAGAGTCCGCCTGCCGATGCAGGGGACACGGGTTCGTGCCCCGGTCCGGGAAGATCCCACATGCAAAATTTTGAAGGCACATATAAACAATAAAAATGACTGACATTTGCTGCGTGATGGCCATCTAAAGCTCTGAAAATAATTTTCAACTACTAAGCTTGATTTTCTCTTCCACATTCAATAATTTAAAAATTATGGAACACTTCACGAATTTGTGTGTCATCCTTGTGCAGGGGCCATGCTAATCTTCTCTGCATCGTTCCAATTTTAGTATATGTGCTGCCTAAGCGAGCACTACTCATCCTTTCTTGAGTGTCTGGAATCTTTAATGAGACATTGTTAGTTCTGCAGGTCCAGTAAGAAAACATTAAGTAACACTTACAAAATTCAAAATGATCATTTGCCCATTTTACATAAATTCACCTCAGTGTTTCAGAGGCCCAAATCCAAATATGTAGCAGCAAATGCAAAAATTAGTTGGAGCAGCATAGCTGAATGCCATTTTGTGAGGTACATAGGATTCTGAGGAGAATTAAGAAACAGACCATTGACTTAGGTCCTGAGATTTTAGGGGCAGATTCCTCACTCTGTATGGCAGGTCTCAGCTGCAGTGAGATTGGGGTGATACTTGCTGACCAAATGACTGCCCTGTGACTTCTTCTCCTTTCTTCTAAGATAGTGAGGATAGTCATGGGCTTCGGAATCAAACAGATCACTCTGTGTGGCCCTGAGCAAGTGGCTTAACCTATTTGAACCATAGTTTTCTCATTCGTAAAATGGTGATGATAAGCATTCCTCATAGGGTGTTGGGGAGGATTGAATGGGTTAATAAATGTAAACCATGGAAGGCCGCTGGGATACATGGTAAAGGCACCGTCAGTGTTGGCAACAAAAATGGCTCCCAAGCCACAGACCCTTCAAGCTGGTCAGGTCCTTGAGTCCGGAGACTTCATAATGCTTCAGTGCAGGTAATAGATACTGTTAGGATAGCAAGCATGGGCTTTCAGCAATCCTTCCATCCTGGGGTTTCAAAAAACTGTTCATCAGGGAAACGTTCTTTTTAAAAAAAAAAAAAAAAAAAAAGGCGCTTAAACCTGAACTAAAAAAAAAGCTAAAATATGTACTGGTTCCGATGGAGTGAGGTATGAAGGATCTGGCGCCCCATCTCCCCAGCCTCCCTCTGCCCTGCCTCCCATGGCTCCCAGCCTCTGTGGCACCTCCAATGTACCCCTTAGTCCACAGAGCACTGATTCTATTCACCAATTTTGTATCAGTCTGTTCAGGTTGCCGTAAACAAATACCACAGGCTGGGTGGCTTAAACAACAGAACTTTATTTTCTCCCAGTTCTGGAGGCTGGAAGTCCAAGATCGAGGTGTCACCAGGGTTGTTTTCTGGTGAGACCTTTTTTTCTGGCTTGCAGACAGCTGCCTTCTTGCTATGTCCTCACATGGTCTCTTCTCTGTACACACAGAGAGAGAGCAAGCTCTGATGTCTCTTCTTCTTAGAAGGACACGAAAGCTACTGGAGTAGGGCCTCACTCTACTCATTTAACATTTATTATGTCCCTATAGGTCCTATCTCCAAATACCTTGGGGGTTTAGGACTTTGATATATGAATTTTGGGGGAACACAATTCAGTCCGTATCCCCCTCCTATTTTCCAGATGAAGAAACTGAGGCTCCTCTAAGGTAGATGATTCCTCCCAGCATACTTTGGAAACTAGGAGCTGAGGTTAGACCAGAGACTCTGTGCAGTTCTGGACATGAGCACAGCTGCTCTGGTGACCTGGTGGTCGAGTGAGGTCCAGAGCTTGGCAGGGATCTCCTGGCCTCTGTGCAGAACCCAACACTCCACCTGGGCCCTCAGACGGGTGGCAAGCTCCAGGAGCACTGTGGGAAGCACTGCAGACACGGATATCCACATGGATTGGGGGCATTTTTTCCCAAGGGTTGTTTTGTTTTTTTTTTTAATTGGGGTATAGTTGCTTTACAATGTTGTGTTAGCTTCTGCTGTACAACGAAGTGAATCAGCTATATGTATACATATATCCCCTCCCTCTTGGATCTCCCTCCCACCACACCTCCCCATCTCACCCATCTAGGTCGCCACAGAGCACCGAGCTGAGTCCCAACGGGTTTTGTGAGCTGGAGTAGAAGAGTTGAGTGGACCCTGCATGGTGACTGCAGTCTGTGCACATGGGATTGGGGGACACTCACAGGGACTGGGGGGCACAGAATTTCTGCCATTGTGAGGCAGGGGAGTCTCAAGGTAGCAGACCTTTGGGTTGGCTGCCGCAGATCACACTTATCAAATTCCTGCCATGTGCCAGCTGTGCTGAATGCTTTATAAAGCTACATCATGGGGCACCCGCCATGACCACCTAGTGAGACAGGAGCTCGAGTAATCCCCCAGCGTGACACAGCTAGGAAGCGGTGGAGCCCAGACAGACACAGGCTGGTTGGCTCTACGGCCTGGGTCCTCCCAATCCCTCCCTTTAAACTCCCACTTTCTCCGAAGCCAGAGAACAGCCTCTTGGTGATGCCGCTGGCCTGGCCAGGCCTCTTCCCACAGCCTGGTCAGACTTGGATGTTTCTCGTCTCCAGGAGGCAAAATAGGAAGGGGAATATATGTCGTTCTCCAAGCCCCGTCTAGGAGCCAAACAGATCAACCAGGGTAGGGGTGGGGGCTGGAATGTCCCAGGCTGTCTTTTCCCAAGTTGAGGAGCGGAAGTCATGACAGCTAAGGGGATTTGTGGAAATTCCTCCGTGCATTGTTACCAAGCAAAGGAAGTGTTTCAGAGTTGAGCTCTCAGTTTCTGCCCTAGGGAGCCAGGGCCAGTTTCCGCTTCTGAAGCTTGTTTGTGGGAAACTGAAGGGGCCGTTTGAGGTTCTCCGTATGGGGGGCTCCAAATAGTCCCCCGTCCTTCCCTCCCAGAGGTGAAGGGGGTAGAGGGTCCAGCGAGGCTGATAAAACAGCCCCGGAATCTGTTCCTCTTCTTTTTCCTTCCACTTTAGGGCGGATGGCTCAGAGCCGAGCAAAGGAACAGAAACATTTTTTCCAGGCCTGCTGGTATTTGCTTCTGGCACACTCAGCACAAGCAGATTAGAGAAATAGTTGCATTTTTTAATCTGTGTTCACCCTCTGGACAGGACCTGATCATGCTCTGTGTGTGTGTGTGTCTCTGTGTGTCCCTCCACTGCCACCAGTCCACTCTTGGAGGGACAGCCAGGCCTGACATCCCTAGCACGGCTGTCCACACCCTTGCCAGCCGGTGGGTCAACTCCCAGTCTCTTGGGAAGGTCATAACTGACTCACCAGGAAAGCTATACGTGCATCGGTACGGTTGTCTACATATGGAGACGCCACTTATGGGCGTACTCGTGTATATACTTAAGTGTGTCCCATGGCTGCCTGCTTCCTCTCCATTGCCGTCCTGGGCTTTTTCTCTGGCTCCACTCCCTGAAGGAGGAGCGCTCCGTGGGAGTTGTCCACAGACCCCGGAGGAAGGGGAGGCTTGCATGGGCCCCCTGGAAAGTCTTGCTGGGAGCCAGATAACGAGGGCTGTACCAGGCTGCTCCACCCAGGCCCTGCCAGGAAAACCCTTTCCCAGAAAATCACCTTTGCCGTGTGACAGAAACCTGGTGGGGGAAGGAGGGGTATGCAGGCCCACAAGGTCATTCTCAACACCCGCACTCTCTCTGGTGGGAAAATGAGGGTCTATCAGCTTGGCTGAACAAACCGAGAGGGAGTAACCAGCTCGTGAGAGAATTTTTACAAGACGAACTAACTGAGCAGGAGATGCTCACTTGCCTGCCTTTCTTCTTTCCTCCCTTCCCCCTCCCCTCCCCCCACTTTCCTCCCCTGGTTCTCTCCCTCCTCCCTTTCCTCTTTCCTTCCTCTCTCCTTCTCCCGCCTTCTTTCTTTCTTTTTATTTCACCCTGCAAACAGAGCACCAAACACCCCTGCTCCTTAATCTCTTAGTATATCCGGCTCACTGTAAGCACTGAGGTTGGAGGATGTGACAGGCCATAGCCTGGGCACCCAAGGATTGCAAAATATCTTTCCCGTTTAAAACTCCACGCTGGGGCTTCCCTGGTGGCGCAGTGGTTGAGAGTCCGCCTGCCGATGCAGGGGACACGGGTTCGTGCCCCGGTCCGGGAAGATCCCACATGCCGCGGAGCGGCTGGGCCCGTGAGCCGTGGCCGCTGAGCCTGCGCTTCCGGAGCCTGTGCTCCGCAACGGGAGAGGCCACAGCAGTGAGAGGCCCGCGTACCGCAAAACAAAAACAAAACCAAAAAAAACTCCACGCTGGGTGAGCCTCCGGGATGGCCGGAGTTGAGCCTGTCATACCTCCACCTCCAACTCCTTCCTTCTCCAGCACTGAGGAAAAGGGTGTTTGCGGAGCCCCAGCTGCAGACTGAGGATGCGAAAACCTAAGAGAAATGGAATTGGGGGTCATATTGTCCAGCAACATATTCTTTGGGGGAGAATTATGATTTCAGAGTTAACAGAGACTTTTCTTTTTAATGGTTTATATCCATAAGACTTCAGGAAAAGGGATGATTTCCCAATGTGTAAAAGATGAATTTTTCAGAGTCAACATTCCTAGTGCCCAAATACGCTTTAGGACCGTGAAAATTTCATGTACAATGATACGTTGTTAGGAACTAAATCGTACTGAGCAGTGGGTTGTAAGAGGGCATTTTATGTTTTATTTTTATTTCCACGCGCGGTTTATTTTTGCTCTGACATTTTATTATAATTTCTTCTTACAGTAGGTGAAGTGCTTGGGAAGTTAATTTAAACCAGCCTGACTTTCTGTGTGTTTTTTAATATTTGTTTAAGCTTTTATTGAGCTTGTCAGGCAAGTCAGAGTACAGAAATGCAGCTGAAAACTCCGTTTTCCTTCTGCGGTGCCTGCCCATTAATACTAGGTGGTGACAACAAGATTCACGAACACTTCGAATGGGGGATTATTCTGGGTTTCCAAGGAAATTCGAGCCACCTGTTTCAGAAACCTCTTAGTGACTTAGTAGGATGATGAAGGCTGTCTCCCCACTCAGCTGTCACTCGGAGTTCCAGCTCCTCGGGCCCCCTCTGACCTGGCCAGGCTCTACGGGGCCAATTTGCATCACTGGTCGGAGGCCTGGGCTTGAGTTGTCCTCCCAGCTTGTGGCTTGGCCTCAGCCTGGGCCAGAGAAGCAGCTGCCATCTATCTGCCTCTGGGGAACTTTCCAGATCCACAGCAGGCTGGCTTCCCCTGGGTTTGGGCTGCCCAGTCTGGAGCTGTTTATCATGGACAGCAGAACGACATGGGATCACCTTGAGGAAGTGGGTTGTGAGAGCTGATTGTGTGGCCTACGTGTCAGGGAGCCACGCTACCCACAGAATTTGGCCAAGGGAGAAATAGAAAGTCAACATTTTCCAGCAGGCTGGGAAGCAGCTGGGTGTTTCTGGAGCCCAGGACTCTCTTATAGAACAGTCTTGTGATGGTGGCCAGGGGCGCAGCCTGATCTTGGCTAGGCTGGGGACAGTTTGAGAACCGCTGGTCTGATTCAGCCCCATCGTTTGATCAGTGGGAAACAGGACTGGTCTGGAATCAGGAGGAAGTACCACGTGCATCTGCACTCAGTTTGTTTGTGGCAAAACCAGGACAAGGTCTGCCAGGCTAGATTTCTTTCTTTTTTTTTTTTTTTTAATATTTATTTATTTAGCTGCACTGGGTCTTAATTGCAGCACGTGGGGTCTTTGTTGCAGCATGCGGGATCTTTAGTTGCGGCATGCAAACTCTTAGTTGTAGCATGTGGGATCTAATTCCCTGACCAGGGATCAAACCTGGGCCCCCTGCATTGGGAGTGCAAAGTCTTAGCCACCGGACCACCAGCAGAGTCCAGGCTAGATATCTTTCTGCTTCTTCTCTGCTGGTCCAGTTAGGACAAGACAGTGATTTCTGAAATTCCACCAGTTGCCACACTTGATCTGCTCATCTCTCCTTCAGTTGGGCTTGGTCCTCTGCTCACAAAAGAGCCATCTGCAAACTCCAAGGGGGATCCATTCCCCTTCTCCGAGGGGGCATGTTGGTCGTTCAGATGTTGGCTTTTTGGTCAATGTTGTGAATAAGAGAGCTCTTTGGCTTGAAGAAAAGGCCAGGTCCCTCACAAGTTGAGTTCGCTAAGTTTTGGCTTCTGCCCTGTGGCATTCTCTTCTAAAGGAGGGCCCTCTGCCTACCGCCCCTGCTGAAGGGATAACACTTTCTGTTTCATGTGGCAAAGCCCCCTGGTCACTGATGTGGATCCAGTGTGGGCTCCTGACTGAGGGGAGAGGACAGTCACAGGCTGGCCAGGAATCTCCAAGAATCATAGACTTGAAAAGATGATCTGGGCCAATCACATTCCTCCCCTGGGAGTTCAGGATTGGGAAACTCAGAGGCTGTGGCCATTTGCAACGGAGATCAAAGCTGAAAAGCTGTTAGGGTTTGCATGATATGGAAGGGGTGTCGGTAGCCCTGAGGAGCCATGTGCAAGCTGAGGGAAGGCAAGGGAAGCTGGGGAAGGCAGCAGTGGAAGGAGACCAGGGAAGAAACAGAGAATCAGTAATTCCACGAGAAAGATCTGCAGTTACAATTTTAGTTCCCCCAAGGCCTGATTTCTCTGTGGTTTCTATCCCTGGCATCTAGCACATTCCCTGTTATGTCTTGACCACAAACATCCTTTGCTTGAGCTAACCTGAGTGGGTCTCTATTCCTTTCAACACAAGTTGCTAGAACAGGGATTGGTAACTTCTTCTATAAAGGGCTGATAGCAAATATTTCAGGCTTGCCACATGGTCTCTGTGGAAACCACTCAGTGCTGCCTTCATAGGGTGAAAGCAGCCACAGATAACCTGTAAATAAATGGGCATAGATGGCTTCCAATAAAACTTTATTTTCAAACAGGTGACCAGCTTGCTGGCTGAAGTTTGTCTGCACCAGGTGAAAACTTTAGTGTCACACAGAGCTGGGGTGGAAGGATCAAATTCTTCCAGTTTTAGGAAGACTGAAGGCTCCTACCCAACCCCCTCCCCATCCCCTTGAGGCCAGGTCTCATTTGTAGATTAAGGGTGGGTGGAAAATGAGCCCCACATTTCCTCTGTACCCTCGTTTCTCACAGTGCTCTGCCACTTCCCCAGGCTGGTCAGCTACCCCCTGAGTCATGGTAGGAGCCCCAGACCCCAAAGTTTAAAGAAGTCAGGATTACCCAGTTGGCAAACCAAGCATATGCACAAGGTATCTGCAAAGCAAGGGCACTCCTTAAACTCAGCTTTTATGAACTATGCCAAATTTTACACAAAGGAAATTCTGCCATCCTAACCTATTATGAGGCTTGTAATTTACTAAAAAAGCAAATAAAATACTTAAATTACATTTTTATAATGATTAACATGGAACAGGGTTAAACAATAGGGAGTGGTGGAGACTGGGGTAAACTGGTCAAAAGAGATACCACCTGGTCTGAAATCAGTGACAGTCAGTACTCAGCTCTGTTCCCTTTGGGAACGCAATCCATCTGATGTTGTTAGAGTTTCCAATTCCTGGATATCTGAATTTTTAAAAATATAAAACCTTTTTTTTTCTTTTTCTTTCTTTCTCTCTCTTTCTCTCTCTCTCTCTTATTTTAACCATTAGCAACTAATTTAAATTTAAGGAAACAATTGTTCTTTTAAAAGAATATCTTCAGGGCTTCCCTGGTGGCGCAGTGGTTGAGAGTCCGCCTGCCGATGCAGGGGAACCGGGTTCGTGCCCCGGTCTGGGAAGATCCCACATGCTGCGGAGCGGCTGGGCCCGTGAGCCGTGGCCGCTGAGCCTGCGCGTCCGGAGGCTGTGCTCCGCAACGGGAGAGGCCACAACAGTGAGAGGCCTGCGTACCGCAAAAAAAAAAAAAAAAAAAATCTTCAAATCATACTCAATCCATGGGATTCTCAGGGCCAGTTTGCCCTTTCACCTGAACCCACATTGGACTGAGATCCCTTTGGCATATTCACCCCACCCCTTGGAAAAGGAAAGCCCTGCATGTATCTCTGAGCTCTTGAGAAGGAAACTGAATCCAGAAGGAGTGGGTAGCTTGCTTATGGTTTACTGAGTCAGGACCAGAGCTGAGCTGAAACCATATAGGCTCCAGGTTTCCACATGAAACCTGCCCTCTGCCTCAAACTGAAGCTGGCCTTACAAGCATTTCTCTGTGCTTTCTCATGCTTCCACATGTGGGCTGTGTGTGCAGTGGTATCCGCCTGTGTTTGCTGTAGTTGGCAGGAGGAGCTCTGAGAAACTAGAAGAGTTGGATATAGTTAATAAGTCAGAATATGAACCAGGATCTCATCCTGCAACATGAACAGCTCTCAGCTTGCCCCTCAAGCCTGTGTTGGGAAATGGACCTTTCCCTGGTCCTTGTGTGGAGTTCCCCCAGGGTGCATCATAGGTGGCTTTTTCAAATTAAGGAATATGTTTTCATCCTAAGGGCACAACAGGGAGAAATATGCTGTTTGCAAAACAAGCGTTATACATGAGACTTCAGGAAGAAGAGACTAAAACATAGGGACATATCTTCCAGAGGTATGGGTGGACACTTTTTCTAGAGAATCTTAGGGATGCCCTAGCTCAGGGCAGCTTGGAGGGCAAGAGCTGTATCCTTTGAGGATCCCTTCAAGAGAGTGTCAGCCCGGGATACAGATCAGGGCCAAGTTCATATGGTTTGAATGTAGCTGCTCCTCTGAAAGTATGTCTCTGGCTATATTCCTGAGCCAAATGAAGATGGTTTTTGGATTATTCAGTGTTTTGTTTTAATTCAGGCCTCATCTTCCTTCCATACTGGTAACAGGCCAAGCCATTGTTACCAGTACTGGTTCAGTAATTACAAGTTGTCATTCGATTTCTCTATGGACCATGGTGGTGGTGGTGGTGTTTGGAGTCAGATTGTCTGGGTTCTAATCCTAACTCTATCATTATTAGTCATGTCACTTTGACAAATTACTTAATTTCCCTATGCCTCTATTTTCCCATCTGTAGAATGGGAACAATAACATTGTCTACCTCATAAGGTTCTTCTGACATTAAAATGAAAAGTGCATTCATTCAATTCTGAATATTTGTTGAGCACCTGGCTCTGGGAGCTGGAAATACAGTAGAGAACTAGACAGGCAATGCTCCTGCTCTTGAGATGCTATCATTCTCACGTGTACTCAGCAAATATTAGGCGCCATTATTATTGTTGATGCTTTATTGATGTTCTTGCCACCCAACTCATAGGGAAGGAGAGAGATATTTTCCCAATCTGTGGCTCATTAGTTTTCCAGAGTAAGTGAGGAAAGCTCTCTCCTTTACTGTACAAATAACCATTTCTCAGAGCCTGCTTGGTGCCAGAGACAGGCTCCCAGAGTATCTGGACATTTAAAATATGCCCACAAATTATTTGATGTTCTTCCCGTCAAGAAGTAGAGCTGAATTCCCCACCATTTGAGTGGAGGTTGTACTTAGCAATTCACTTCTAACCAATAGAATGTGGCCGAAATAATGGGGTGTGTGACATCTAAGGGCAGATCATAAAAGGCACTGCAGCTTCCTCCTTGCTCTCTCTGAAATTATTTGTTCTGGAGGAAGACAGCTGCCATGCTGTGAGGACACTCAAGCAGCCCTAGGGAGAGGCTCACATGGTGAGGAACTTAGGTCTCCTTCTAACAGCAAGGAACTGAGGTCTCCTAAAAACAGCCATGTGAGGGAGCAATCTTGGAAGAACAGCCTCCATCAAGGCTGTTCTTCCAAGAACAGCCTCCATCCCCATCCCATCAAGCTGTCAGATGACTTGCAGTCCTAGCCAGCATCTTGACTGCAACCTCATGAAAGACCCTGAGTCAGAGCCACACAGTTTCAGCTGCTTCTGGATTCTTGACCCACAGAAACTGCAAGGGAATCAATGTTTGTTGTTTAAACCACTATGTTTTGAGGTAATTTGTTATGCAGCAGGGGATAACTAATACAATGCCTTTACTTAGAACAGACCTTGTAGGAATATTCTTTCTTAAAATCAAGGTAGAAGTCTGTAGGGTTATTTATATCCTAAATATTTATTGAGCACCTGCTTCTAGTGGATTCTGTCTTAAAAAAATCTCAAAATCTAAAAAAAAAAAAAAAAATCTCAAAATCTCAGTGGATTTCTATCTTAATAAATGGAGAAAACAGTAAGGTAAGGGCAGCTGGAAGATCTTGAGTGTAGCCATAGGTCTTATTTCACTGGTGTGGAAATCACCCACTCAGACTGAAATCAGAACACTACAGAAGTGGTGCAGCATGATAGCTTGGTATTAATTGTATAAACCTGAGCAGTCCTGCATGTGCTGGAGATGCAGAGGGAAGGTTTTCAAAGATTCCGTTTCCATGTCTGAAGATGGTACCCAGTGTAATTCAGCTTTTCACTGATCCATTTGCTTGGTGATGATGCCTTCACCGCCAAAGGACGACTTCATGATGGGAGCCGTTTGCCTCAGTAGCTGGCAGGGAAATGCTTTTCTAGAGATGCGGGAAGACAGAAGCTATAAGAGAGTCTCAGTGCTGAGGCAGTGACTCAGCTTTCCTCTCCAATAGGGCAGCGTCCACCAGCCATTGGCTTCTCCATGGTCTCCCCTCTTCACCTCTGCCATTTGGCCCTGAGTTAGGCTACTCAGTGTATATCTCTTCCTGGAACATGAGACCCCCCCATTCCCTTCCTCCCTCCCTTACTCTCCATCTGTGCTGGTCAGTTTTATGTGTCCACTTGACTGGGCCACAGTATGCCCAGATACTGGCCAGTCGTTATCCAGAGTGTCTGTGAGGGTGTTTCTGGATGAGATTAACATTTGAATCAATGGACTGAGTAAAGCAGATTGCCTTCCCTAATGTGGGTGAGCCTCACCCAATCAGTTGAGGACGTGAATAGAACAGAAAAAGCTGGGTAGGAAGGAACTCCTCCTACCAGTCTGCAGGAGCTGGGACACTGCTCTTTTCCAGCCTTCAGACAAAACGTTGGCTCTTCTTGGGTCTCCAGCCTGCCAGCTTTGGAACTGGAATTTACGTCATCAGTTCTCCTGGTTCTCAGGCCTTCAGATTCAGACTTGAACTACACCTTGGCTCTCCTGGTTCTTCCAGCATGGTGACAGCAGATCTGGGGATTTCCCAGTCTCCATAATCATGTGAGCTAATTCCTTATAATAAATCTTTCTGTATATATATATATATATATCCTTTTGGTTCTGTTTCTCTGCAGAACCCTAATACACCCCCCGTAAAACCCATGGCTGCAGTCACCTCCCTCCTCTAATCCACCATCGTCTCTCCCCTGCATAACCACTGAATCTCCTCACGGATCTCCGTAGTGGGTTGAATGGTGGCCCCCCAAAATACGAACCAACCCTAAACCCTGAACCTGTGATTGTCCACTAATTTGAAAAACAGGTCATTGTAGATGTAATGAAGTTAAGGATCTCAAGATGAGATCATCCTGGATTAACAGGATGGGCCCTAAATCCAACAAGTGCCCTTATAAGAAAAGGAGAAATGCAGACACACTGGGGAGAAGACACAGAGAGGAGACCATGTGAAGCAGAAGCAGAGGCTGGTGTTGTGCTGTCACAGCCAAGGAGCACCTGGGGCCCCAGAAGCCGAAAGAGACAAGACTCTGTCCCGGAGCCTCAGAGGGAGTACGGCCCTGTTGATGCCTTAACTTCGGACTTCTGCCCCCTCAAACTGTGAGAATACATTTCTGACATTTGAAGCCACCAGGTTTGGGGTGATTTGTTGTGGCCGCCTAAGGAAACAAATACAGTCCCCTCCTTCCAGTCTTGCTCCACTGTGATCCTTCACCACCAGCAGCCAGAGTGATCTTTGAGAAATACAAATCCAATAATAATTTCTATTTAAAATACTACAATGTGTTTTTTAAAAACTACATTTAGAATAAAATACACCTCACTTTCCTCCAAAGCCCAGCTAGATCCATCCCCCAGCATATGTCATCTCTGAGGGGTCTCGCACCTCCCTCCCCCTGCCTCAGCACACTCCTGTCACCAGACCACCAGTCTCTGTCTGAAGCACACCAAGCTCTCTCCTGCCTCAGGGCCTTTGTAACCGCCCTTCCTTCTGCCTATGGTGCTCTTCCCCAGATCTTGTGGGGCTGGTCCTTTGCCATCCTTCAGGTCTCAGTTTAAATGTCACGATCACAGAGAGGACCTCCGTGTCCCATCTAAAATGCTCTCCAGGGGCTTCCCTGGTGGCGCAGTGGTTAAGAATCCGCCTGCCAATGCAGGGGACACAGGTTCGAGCCCTGGTCCGGGAAGATCCCACATGCCGCGGGGCAACTAAGCCCGTGCGCCACAACTACTGAGCCTGCGCTCTACAGCCGGTGCTCCACAACAATAGAAGCCACCGCAAGGAGAAGCCCACGCACCACAATGAAGAGTAGCCCCCACTTGCAGCAACTAGAGAAAGCCTGCTCACAGCAACGAAGACCCAACGCAGCCAAAAATAAATAAATAGATAGATAGATAGATTTAAAATGCTCTCCATTCACAGCCTTGCACTAACCATACTCTCACCATGTTTGTTGCCTTCATACCCTCTGTCACTGTCTGTAATTAACTCGCTTGTCTGCTTGTTAAATCTGCTCCCTGCCCTCACCATGGAAGTAGGGACTGTGCTCATTTTGTTTCCCTCTGCCTTCTGGACCTCCAGGACAATTTACAGAGTAGCTTTTGACAAATGATTATAGACACACGCTAGCATGAATTGCTTTTTCCCGTTCACCCATTCACTCAATAAATGTGTATTAAGCACTTATTTTGTGCCAAGCATATATCACAACCTCGCTCAGTGACAAATATCAGGTCTTCTTTTAAATTTACATTTTGTGTATTTTTAAAATTAGGTAATACTTTCGACGGACTGAAATTCCAGAGGTCACCCAGCTATTCAGTTAAAGCCTCTGCACCAGTTGCTACGACATTGTGTCTCAGCTCCAAACCCATCCTTTTATACTCAGCTTTTGGATGCTGCAGCTGGGGCTCTGCACAGAGCGTTTCTGCTTTGTCAGCCGCCTCATGGGAGATTCTCCCAAGAACGGTGTCCGGGAAATTGTAAGGTCAGAGGAGGCAGAAGAAACTTGCTCCTTCTGTGGGCTTCCTGTCTGCTTCCTGCACTGTGAACAGCCCTCACTATTGCTTCTTCATCCTGCCTTCCTGACGCAGCTGAACCCAATTTTTAGTTTTTCTAATACCAGCCTCCTTGTACCGCCCTCACAGACACAGCACCAGCCATCGGTGCCCCCCTCATCGGTGCCCCCCTCCTCAGAGGTCTGTATCCTGGCACATGATGGGCGGTTCCCTCCCCAACTTCTAAGCTTGAATCATTCACTTAATTCCAACTCTTCCCTTGGTCCCCCGCATACCCACGCCAAGGGGTGGTGACGGCTTCCTGCAGTCGTTACTGCTATGAAACCTCGGAGTGTTTACATTGCAGTTACCTGGTTAACAATTTTACATCGTATTAACGATTCTTTATATTAAATTTTCTCGGATCAAATAACTTGTGTGGTTTCTGTTTCCTGGGTAGATGTTGGCTGATTCAGCTTCCTTCCCACATCTGTCCCCGCTTCTCCCTGGAGGCTACCAACAAACTAGATTCTTGCATATCCTCCAGAGATCAAATGCATTTTTTGAGTCAAATAGTTTCATCAAATGTGGAATAAGATAGAAACCATCAAACTTTGTTAATAATTAAGGTAAAAATAACTAACTTTGTTGTTAGTACCAGGTTCTGTGTGAAATGCTACTTTGTGTGGAAGATTTGATTGTTCACCCTATTTTACAGATGAAGAAACCAAGGCAAAGAGTGATTAAATATCCCACTCCAGCTCACACAGTTAGTAAGTGTCAGAAGCAGTGTTTGAATCCAGGCACCTTGGCTCCAGCATCCTCATACTTACCCACTTTGCAATATTCCTCCCCCACGGCGGTGCTGAGAGCATAGGCTTTAAATCTAAGACGGGAGGCTTGATTCCTACTTACTGGCTTGTATCTTTGAGCAAAACTACCTAATCTCTTTGGACCTCAACCCCAACATGTGTAAAAATGGGTAAAAATATCTACGTCATGGGGCTTTTACAAGATTATGTGAGACACTATATGAAAGCATCTAATACAGCGTAGGGCATAGAGTACTTACTCTGTAAATGTTAGCTCTTACGATTAACGTCATCACTATGCCTTCCCTATTCACTCAGTGGGTGTCTAGTTTCTCCTCTTTTAACACACGTATGCAGTGGTGTGCTGGTAAATGCTCGACAACCAGCTTTCTGAAATTAAAACAAAGCCCTAATTCATAGCTTACACGGATTTCCGGGGTGTTAAGACTCCCACCGTGGCCAATTTCAAGCTACCAACACAATAACAATTGGCTGGGACTTCCCTGGCGGTCCAGTGGTTAGGACTCCACACTTTCACTGCCAAGGGCATGGGTTCAAGCCCTGGTCGGGGAACTGGGATCCCACAGGCCGCATGGCATGACCAATAAAAATTAATTAATTAATTAATTAATTAAATCCTATTCTTTAAAAAACAAAAAACAATTGGCTTACAGATTTCTTAAAAATATAACATTCTTCTCTTGAGACCTGGTCTTGAGGGGGTGCGGCACACCACCCCACCTAAGTCTTGGTGAGAAATCCAAGATTCAAGCATTCTTTGTCTAATGAGAGCTTCAACGGCATACACTTTCCAACCGCTTAGGGTTCAGGAAGGCAAATCTGAACCGCTGAAGAACCCCTGCCTTTTGCTCTTGCATTCATGTATTCCGCAGATATCCCTGGGCTCCTGCTCTTTGCTCTATCTGGAAAGAGTTTTTATTCAAGAATGTAAACCTAGGGCTTCCCTGGTGGCGCAGCGATTGAGAGTCCGCCTGCCAATGCAGGGGACACGGGTTCGTGCCCCGGTCCGGGAAGATACCACATGCCGCGGAGCGGCTGGGCCTGTGAGCCATGGCTGCTGAGCCTGTGTGTCTGGAGCCTGTGCTCTGCAACGGGAGAAGCCACAACAGTGAGAGGCCTGCGTACCGCAAACAAAACAAAACAAAAAAAGAATGTAAGCCTGTAGCTGCCCTACTGAACGGGCTTTGTCCTGGGCTGTGCTCCCGTTCCTGTGTGTCCGGAGCCTGTGCTCTGCAACGGGAGAAGCCACAACAGTGAAAGGCCTGCGTACCGCAAACAAAACAAAACAAAAAAAGAATGTAAGCCTGTAGCTGCCCTACTGAACGGGCTTTGTCCTGGGCTGTGCTCCCGTTCCTGTCCAGGGAGCATCCTTTTCCCTCCTCAGCCTCCCTTCCTCTTCTCCCATCAGTATCTCCACCAGGAGCCTGTATTGCGGTCTCCCATGACACCTCTTTGCCTGTGCTTCAAATCCTCTCATGCACTTGAGCTGTCCCTCCCAACTCCCCCAGTGCCCAGCTCTGTTCAGGGGACACCCTCACATTTTCTGATTAACTATTTGTTTACCCAACCTCCTCTCCCTCTGTCTCCACCTCTCACTAACTGTGCCCTCGGCTCCTCTCTCTCTGCCCAAGGTGCAGTGTCACCCACCAGACATTTGGGTCCACTCCAGACCAAATGAAGACCTTGAGGGGTTGATGTCTTGTTGTATAGTGGTTTATAGAAAGTCGTGTGGAGTCAGATGAACCTGGGATCAAAACTCAGCTCTATCATTTACCAGCGTTGTGAACTTGAGCTAGGCGAGTTAACTATTTAAAGCTTCGTTTTCTTTCTCCCTTCCTTTCTTCTTTCCTTTCCTCCCACCCCCTACATCCTTCCCTTTCCTTCTTTCATTCCTTAAGAGTTGATGGCTGTCTTAGTCTGTTCAGGTTGCTATAACAAAATCCCACAGACTGGGTGGCTTATAAACAATAGAAATTTATTTCTCACAGTTCTGGAAGCTGGAAGTCTGAGATCAGGGTGCCAACATGGTCGGGTTCTGGTGAAGACCCTCTTCAGGATTAAAGACCTCTCACTGTGTCCGCACACAGCGAAAAGGACTAGAGAACTCTCTGGGGTCTCTTATTAGGGCACTAATCCCATTCATGAGGGCTCCACCCTCATGACCCAATCACCTCCCAAAAGTCCCACCTCCTAATATCATCACATTGGGCATTAGGATTTCAACGTATGAATTTAGGGGGACACAAACCTTCAGACCATAGCAGTAGCCACACTTTTATGTTTTAGTTTTTTTTAAAGTCAAAGTACCACCTGTACATTGTTTATGTAGTACAAGTACAGAAGTACAGAAGTACAGAAGTAGAAGGACAAGTACTTCTACAAAGCTTATTATTTTATTTTTGGCCAGGCCATGCAGCTTGTGGATCTCAGTTTCCCCACCAGGGAGTGAACCCAGGCCCTTGGCAGTGAAAGCATGGAGTTGTAACCACTGGACCGCTGGGGAATTCCCTACAAAACTTATCTTAAAATGGCAGGTCTCCCCTAACCCCATTTTCTCCTCCCAAGAGGTGACTATTTTGAAGTTCTTTAGCTATTTCTTTTGAATTACCTCTGCATATCTAAATAATATACTTAGATTGATGCTTCTTGATTTTTCAGTTTTAGGCATTATCTTTGACTTTACCACTGTGAAACAGGACCATACGTATCATAATATAAACTGTATTTTTCTATTTGGCAATACTTTCACATGGAATAAAATCAGATCAAATAGTTATCTGAGAATTCTAGATTGGGACATGAGGATTGCTCCTTCATCCCATCTTCATCCCCTCCCACCAGGTACATACTCCCTGCCCCGCCCCCCATCTCCCAATATAGTTACATCTAATATTTATTAGATCAGTATTCAGCATTTATACTATTATGACTGTGGAATGCTCTTCACAGCTAAGCCATACAGTATTCCAGGAATATTTTTCCTTTCCTCTGTAATTGTTGTTGTTTCCCCTGGAGGTCATACTTACCCTAATTTTGTTTGTTTGTTTGCTAAGTATTTGATACGATTATCATAAATTCAACCCAAGGAATCCCTAATTGTGAGTCTCCTGTCAATACATTAAAATACATGAGACATTCTGTCAACTTTGCTTCAGTGAAATCGCCACAGCTCCTCTGACCATTGGGACTGGCCTGGTTTTCTCTGGGCCTCAGGTACAGCTATGGTCTTGAGGTCCCCCTACACTGTCATTCAGGGCTCCTGTCACTTTCCTCTGCTGCTGGATCCACTTTTGCCAGAATCTCCTGTCTCCTGGTAGATCACATCATTCAGCAGCTTCCTTAGACTGTGCATGTCTGAAAATGCCTTATTCTACCCCTACCTTTAAGTGATAATTTGGCTGAAGAATTCTAGCTTGGAAATAATTTCTCTGCAGAATTTTGAAGACATGGCTTTGTTTTTTTCTAAGTTTCTGAGTTGCTGTTGAATGACCTGATGTCATTATGATTCTTTGTCTGAAACCTGTTTTTTCTCTCTGGAATCTTGCTTTCTCTTTGTCCCCAGTTTTTAGAAATTTCACAGTGGTGTGACTTGATGTGAGTCTATTTTCATATTCAGGGCACTCTGTGGACTCTTTTAATTAAAAATGTCCATTCTGATAAATGGTTGCTTTGGGCTGTGTCATTTTAGCTAAGCTGGAACCGTGTCTCCCAGAACCCCATTCTCTATCTGGTGTCAAGCTAGTGTTGGCCACAAAGGACATTTTGTACCAAATCTGGAAGGTGAAAATAAAGCAGCAGCCATATTTTTATGCTCTGAATGTTGGCGTCCGGTGTCAGGCACTGAGGCATCTCTTAGCTCACCTGGCTGGTTTGGGACAGCACCTGGACTCACAGCTTCATTAACCCCCACCATATCTGTTCCTTCAGCCTCTCCAACTTCTTTCTCTGGTGTGTGTGTAGCTCTGTGGTGGTGAAAGTGTGCCAGATTCTCCTGTAGGTCACCCACGGCATTCAGGTTGGAGGGAGTGAGAGAAAGACATGGGTTCCAGTTTGCCCTCTTGGGTTCCACCTTGTCTTTGCTCTTTTCCACACCCAGTTTTCCTTCCCAACTGCCAGTCTGTAGAGACTTTAGGCTCAACACTAGTTTGCAAAGGCAGCAGTTTGCATAGACTGCTTCACCAACTCCACGATGGTGGAGGGCCTAACTCCTGTAACAAATCCCTTATCCTGTATCACTTGTGGTGGTTCTGTTTCTCTCTTCAAACTCCGACTGATTCATTTCCTTAATGATTGACTCTCCTTCCGTTTTTCTATTCTTTCATTCTAGAAACACTGTTAACTGAAGAATGACCTCCTAGATAGGTCCTCTGCTTTTCTTTCCCTTTCTCTCTTATTTTCCACCTCTCTGGTTTTTATTCTTCATTCCAGGAGAGTTCTTCAGTTTTATCCTCCAACAATTCTACTGAGTTTTCAATTTATGCTATCTATTTGTAATTTCTAGGAGTTCTTTTCTATTCTCTTGATATTTCTTTTTCTGTAGCATACTGTTCTTTTTTCATGAATGCAAAAAATCTCTTAACACCCTGGAAATAGTAATAATGATAGTTTTTAAAAGTGATTTCCTCTTCATGTACTTTTTCTGCTTCCTCCAAAATGGTTTTTTTTTATGTTTGCTTTGGTCTCTACCTTTCATTTGGCTTTCCTCAAATGTATAGTGACCCTTGTTTGTTAATATTTAAGAATGAGGTATTTTTTTGGAAGCTCTGCATGACTGTGATCTTTGCTGTATGCTGATCTGGCTGGCTCCCTCATTGGGAAACTCCTGGTTTTAGTATTTTGTATCCTTCCTCTTGGGCTAGTCAAATTCCCCAGAGAAGGGGTTTCTCTTCTTCTGTCAGGAGAGTACAAGACTGATTGCCAGCTTTCTGGGAGCCAAGGTAGAAAGGAGGGCTGGGGGCTCAACATTCATTATGTCAGTGTCACCAGATCCCTCTGTTTTCCCATGGTACCTTTACCCTCAGTTGTAGGGTTTTCTCTAATTCAGACCCCTCTCATTCTACCCTCTCCTGAGAAAAAAGCTTAGCCTTTTGTCCAGGTGGCAAAGAGGGAGTCACATGGCTGACTAGAGTGAGTGATGGGATCTGGGATCCACCAGCTTCTTCTTTTGAAGAAGCTGCATTGGGTCTGCATATTTTTGGCTGCATTGGGTCTGTTGCTGTGCATGTGCTTTCTCTAGTTGCAGCGAGCGGGGGCTACTCTTCATTGTGGAGCGGTGGCTTCTCTTTGTTGTGGAGCACAGGCTCTAGGCGTATGGGCTTCAGTAGTTGTGGCATGTGGCCTCAGTAGTTGTGGCTCGCAGGCCCTAGAGCACAGGCTCAGTAGTTGTGGTGCATGGGCTTAGTTGCTCTGCAGCATGTGGGATCTTCCCAGACTAGGGCTCAAACCCATGTCTCCTGCACTGGCAGGCAGATTCTTAACCACTGCGCCACCAGGGAAGCCCCCATCAGCTTCTTAAACTAACTTTTAAACCAACCAGTCCCCTGATTTTATCTCCACCCCACCCCTACTTTAGGAGATAACTAGTGCTCCCTATTCTGACCCCTTGAGGAAAGTCTGAGCTGTAATCTGACTGTTCCTCGGCTTTCCACACAGCTGACTTAGGATTCAGATTTCTCAGGCCTGCAAAGTCCATTCATATTCATTTCGCTTCCAAAATTTTTTTGGTGTGAGCTCAGTGTCTTTTTTATTTACCTTGTAGGATTATTAATTTTTTTCATTTATTACTTTATTCATTTATTCAACAAATACTTATGAGCCTGTACTATGTGCCAGACATTGCTTGACTTTAAAAAAAAATCAGGGCTTCCCTGGTGGTGCAGTGGTTAAGAATCTGCCTGCCAATGCAGGGGACACGAGTTCGAGCTCTGGTCTGGGAAGATCCCACATGCCGCGGAGCAACTAGGCCCATGCGCCACAACTACTGAGCCTGTGCTCTAGAACCTGCAAGCCACAACTACTGAGCCTGAGTGCCACAGCTACTGAAGCCCATGTGCCTAGAGCCCATGCTCTGCAACAGAAGAAGCCACCTAATGAGAAGCTTGCGCACTGCAATGAAGAGTAGCCCCTCCTTGCCGCAACTAGAGAAAAGCCCACACACAGCAACAAAGACCCAACGCAGCCAAAAACAAAAATAAAATAAATAAATTTATTTTTAAAAAATCAATTAACTCTTTTAATGGAGTTTTAGATGGGGGCAAACACATTTATTTATATTCAATCCTTCATTTTTACCTGGAAGTCAAAATCTTTTTTTTTTTTTTTAATCAGTTAAAGAGGGTAATAATATTTACCCATGGGGTTGGGAAAGGATTAATTGAGATACTGTATATAAAGTACCTAGCATAGTGCTCAGCATATAATAAGTGCCCAGTAAAGTGTAATCACTGTGGTTATCGTTTTAGTTTTTACTTGTCTAAGGTAGACCCAGTCTGGATGGTTAGGAATTATATAGACATTTTGTTTTGTCTAGGGCAGTATGTTCAAATAGATTATGCACATTGTGGTTATGTTGCAAATGTTAAATTTTGGGGGGACGTCTCCCATTAGGCCATTAGAAATGTGCCCAGTGGACACAGTCTCAGCTTAAGGAAAGCCTACGTACAATTTGGATGGAGAGGAAATCTTAATGATCCAAAGTCAGATAGACATCACTTTGAAATTTTCACTACTGGTCCCCTCCATTAATATGATACTTGAAATTTTGTTCAATAAGTGACACTTTACAAAACATGGCCACGTTTATTCTCACATCAACCCTGACAGATGAGCAGAGTTGGTGGTGGTGTTTTGTTTCATAACTCAGGAAAATGAGTTTGCAAAAAGTGATGTGCCTTGTCTACTGATGTGTAGCCAACAAACAACTAAGTGAAGAATAGAATACAGGGTTGTTCCCTTTTTCTCTGCAATTCTATTAAATGAGAAGAACCTAGGAATCCTGAACTTCTATTGTGTAGTCATGATGAGGTCTAGGAAATAGTTTCTGTAGGTCAGGAATTCAGGAAGGTCTTGGCTGGGCAGTACACACTTGTGGCCTCTTATGCCATTGCAGTCACATGTCAGTTAGAGCTGCAGCCGTCTGAAGACTGGAGGATCCAACATGGATGACGCACATGCCTGGCACGTTGGTGCTGCCTGATGGCTCAGGGCTGACATGTGGCTCTTATATCAACTACCTAATGCTGCATAACAAATTTAGAGACTTAAAACCAATCATCATTTTTTTTAAGTAAAAAATAGATGAGGGCATAGGGTGGGTTCATTGCAAGATAAAACCTTTCTAGGAAATAGCCTCGATAGTCATGAGGGCACTGACAACATGAAATGCTGACAAGGATGTGGAGCAACAAGAACTCTCATTCATTGCTGGTGAGGGTGCAAAAAGTTACAGTGACTTTGGAAGGCAGTTTGGCAGTTTCTTACAAATCTAAATATACTCTTACCATATGACCCAGCAGCTGTGCTCCTTGGTATTTATCGAAATGAGTTAAAAACTTATGTCCACACAAGAACCTGAACATGGATGTTGGCAGAAGTTTTATTCATAATTGCCAAAAGTTGGAAGCAACCAAAGTGTCCATCACTTGGTGAATAGACAAACTTTGATACATCCAGACAATGGGATATTCTTCACTAATTTAAAAAAAAGGGCTATCATGCCATGAAAAGACATGGAGGAGACTTAAATGCATATTACTAAGTGAAAGAAGCAGATCTAAAAAGGCTACTTGCTACATAATTCCATCTATATGACATCCTGGAAAAGGCAAGACTACAGAGGCAGTACAAGATCAGTCAGTCGGTGCCAGGGTTCTAGGGGGAGAGAGGGATGGAGGAATAGATGGAGCACAGGAGATTTTTACGGCAGTGAAACTATCCTGTATGATACTGCAATGGTGGATACATGACCTTAATACATTTGTCAGAACCCCTTGTGTATACAACATAAAGAGTGAACCTTAATATAAGCTATAGACATTAGTTAGTAATAATGTATCAGTATTGGTTTATCAACTGTAACAAATGTACCACACTAATGCAAGATGTTAGTGATAGGGGCATTACGTGGGAGAGAGGGAATAGGGCATATGGACTTTCTCTGTACTTTCTGTTCAATTATTAAACCTAAAACTGCTCTAAAAAGTAATGTCTATTAAAAAAAAAAAAGGATGGGGACATGGGGTGAGTTGGTTGCAAGAGAAAACCTTTCTAAAAAACATAGCCCAGATGTCCCTGAGTGCTTTGTGCTAAATGTTCTCTGAACAAATCAATTGTGTGGTAAAGATACTTTAAGGATAATGATGTATTGGGGATAATACTGCACCATCCTGAAATGAGGTACTGGTTTGAGTGACTTTGAGATTGTTTGGAGATCTCTATTTTTTTTTTTTTTTTTCCGGTACGCGGGCCTCTCCCTGTTGTGGCCTCTCCCGTCGCGGAGCACAGGCTCCGGACGCGCAGGCTCAGCAGCCACGGCTCACGGGCCCAGGAGCTCCGCGGCATGTGGGATCTTCCCGGACCGGGGCACGAACGCGCGTCCCCTGCATCGACAGGCGGACTCTCAACCACTGCGCCACCAGGGAAACCCTGGAGATCTCTATTTTTAATACATTTGAGCCAGAGGAAAGAAGAGAAGATACTGATGTTCATAACTCTTCTCTCCCATTCTCTCCCACCCCGGCTCTGCTCTCTCTCTTTATTATTATTACCATATTTTCCTTCAAAACCTGTGCCATGAAGCCCCAGAGATCCAAAGGAGACAGGAACCCTGTTCTAAAAAGACAGAGTGAGTCATGCTCAGTGAATAGGGATTCTCACAGAGGGGCATTGTTCAAAGCCAGCACTGATACCCCCAGCCCCCATACCCACCTTTGTGACTCACACCATCACCTTTAGATTGGAAGTGCAGCTGAGGGCACTGAGCCCATAGATATTCCTGGGAGGCAGACAACACTTCAAATAACCCAGCTGGCCACTGACAATTGGTACTGTTCCATGTACGCCTCTGGGAGGACCTGTACCGGGCAGCGGCCATAGGACCAGTCCTTGGCTGGGGCAGATCTAAAGCCCCCTCCCTATTCATGGTGTTCAGTGGTTTATGAATCTCATATAGAATGTTCCCACTTCAAAATTTTGTTCTTACTTGCTGAACACTTTCTTGAGTTCCTTAGACAGACACACTCTGTGCCTATGTATCAGGTGTTTTGCTAGTCATTGGGGTACAAAAATGAATAAGGAATAGTCAGTGTCACCAAGGGTTTACACCTTTCTGATGTGCTTACAGAGATAAATGGAGTCCCAGAGCTGGCATGGGAACCATGTAGAACTCATTGCCTGCATTTTCTGATTGTGTCTGTAGCATTGATTCCATTAACAGTCCTCTGATAGTCCTGTGGGCCAGTTGTGCCTGCCCATGCTCAGGTTTGGGTGGAATTGGCCAGCAAGCCTAGGTCCGGGGTAAACCCTGATTGGCCTGAATCAGTGTATCCCATCCCATGACGATGGTCATTGTTTGGAGAGGGGCAAGTGTCCCCAGTTCAAGCCAAAAGCAGAGAAGGAATCTTAACCTGTGTAGGAGCCACTAGAAAAACCCTCTTCCTTCTCCTCGAATGGGAGGTGTAAGGGCATATGGTTTGTTTTATTTATTTATTTATTTTTGGCTGTGCTGGGTCTTCTTTTCTGTGTGTGGGCTTTCTCTAGTTGCAGAGACCGGGTGCCACTCTTCATCGCGGTGTGTGGGCCTCTCACTGCCGTGGTCTCTCTTGTTGCGGAGCACAAGCTCCAGATGCGCAGGCTCCGTAGTTGTGGCTCACGGGCTTAGTTGCTCCGCGGCATGTGGGATCTTCCCAGACCAGGGCTCGAACCCGTGTCCCCTGCATTGGCAGGCAGACTCTCAACCACTGTGCCACCAGGGAAGCCCAAGGCATATGGTTTGAAACTGTGTTGACCATTTGGCTACTACGGGAGGGTGAAGCTGACACTGTGGAGGCAGAGCAGAGAGAAAGATATGAAGTCTTTCATGATGTCATTTGAAATGCTGGATCAAACCTCACCTGAAGGCAAATACTCCATGACATTTTTAGCTACATTAGCCTATACATCCTCTTTATTGTCTGAGCTGTGTTTTCCCATCATTTGTAACTGAATGTGTCATAATTTATGGTGAAGAAAGAAATATATGGAACAGGATAAGAAAAGTGGTGGGTGATATTCCATATGTCTCCAAGGGGCACAAAGAATTTGTCTGTGCGTGGGTAGCCAAGGAGTTAGGAAAAACCAGTGTGTGAAAGTGATAGAGCTCCCTGAGGCTACCCAGCATATGAACCCCCTCCTATGCTTGGGGATCCCCCACTGTAAGAATCCTGATGGTAGGATCTACCTCCTGCTCCAGAAGCCTGCCCCACCCCCTGGAGGTCAGGGTGTGGACAAGTGAGTGACACTCAGCCAATCACATGCTCCCACTGGGGCTCAGGGTCCAGGATAGGCAAAGCAAAGAAGCAGGAAAAGAGAATTCATCCCAGGCAGTGGCAACTACATCCAGTTTGCAACAGCAGCAAAGTGTTCGATGGTGTGGGGACAGCATTGGTGTCATCTGGTGGGCGACTGGTCCACCTGGATTCCTGCCTGTTTCCCAAGCTTGATTCTTTACCTTTCTGGCAATTTTGTGAACTACCTTGTAACCTCTAAATAAATCCCTGTTCTGCCAAAACAATCAGAATTCTTTTCTGGTGTTTTCAAATGAGAAGTGACTCACCAAGGTAGAGGTCAGTACAGCTAGGAAAAGAGGGACTGGTCAGGACTGGTCAGGAGAGGAGGCTGTGAAAGTCTCCTAGAGAGAAACAGCCTCCATGTCAAGTGCCAGGGATGTGGGGACAGACACACCTGGACTGAATCCCAGCTCTGTCATTTACTCCATGAGTAACTGTGGACAAGTGACTTGATCTGTCTGAGCCTTGGTGTCTCACCTGTGAGAGGGATGTGACAGTAGGACCTACCTAACAGCCCTGTTGGGATGATTAAATGAGATGATACAAGTAGCAGTTTTAGTCCAGATTCTGGCACAGACCTGGTCTTTAGGGAATGGTAGCTATTATAATTACCTGTAGCTCAAGAGGTGACCTTGTTCACATGGGACTCCATTGCTCCCTTTTTTTGAGTCTACACGTTCTTCCTCTTTATTCTTCACTTACAGTGGGAAGGGAGAAAATATTCCTGATGTGCAGTGGAAGACATTTCAATTGAATCCAGGCACATGTGTGCTGTAAGTGCTTAACAACTAGCTCCCCAGGGAAATAAAAGCACTGATTAGTAGCATTTGCCAATTTCCACAGTGTAAATACTCCCAAGCAGCCAACATGATGTTGCTAAACATGGAAGTGGAAAGAGATGTTCTCTAGCAGTTCTTATGAGCCAGCACTGGTATACCACTCAACCCAGGGAAAGATATCTTATAAATGCTGGGGAAAATAGGGGTTCCTAAGCTCTGATGCAGATTGTCAAAAGAAACTCCTTAAGTACTGTTGACGAGATGGGGGATGGGCCCATATTGTGCCTTGACTTAAAACTCGAGAGTTCTCTTTCAATCAGCGGTCCCCAGCCCTTTCGGCACCAGGGACGGGTTTCAGGGAAGACAATTTTTCCACGGATGGTATGGGGTGGGGGGAGGATGGCTCAGGCGGTAATGCAAGCGATGGGGAGCAATGGGGAGCGGCAGATGAAGTTTCGCTCACTCACGTGCCACTCACCTCCTGCCGTGCGGCCTGGTTCCTAACAGGCCGCGGACCAGTCTGCAACCCGGGGGCTGGGGACCCCGGCTTTAAAGGATACCCTTTAACATCCAACACATAGAGCCGGTCGGCTTCCAGGCCCTGCCTATTCCTTCTTTAAAATCTCTCCTACATCCATCCACCCCTTCCTCTTTATGTCCACAGTGGCCACCCCTGCCCATGGGCTCACCTTGTCAACTCTGAAACATTAGTCCATTCCTTCTATACTAGAATGGACCAAGTCTGCCATCCCCAATCCAGCTTTCAGTATATCATCCCCACTCGAGGTTTACTGTCCCATCCACTGTAAATGCTGCTGCCTGGCTGTCCCAGCCTTCCTCTGGCCCCACTGGGTCTGGAAGTGGTCTGAGTGTGAGTCTCAGACCCTCTGCTTACTAGCTGTGAGCTCTTGGGCAGATTACAGAAGAGTCTCCTAGCCTTAACTTCCTTACCTCTAAAATGGTCGACATGGATGTGGGAAGAGATGCTCTCTAAAATAGTGAGAATAAGAGAACTTTCTTAGGGTTCTTTTGAAGATGAAATAAAATAATTCTGTAAAAGGTTTGGTATAGTACCTGGTCCTTGGAAATGTTGCATTGAATATCAGCTCTACGGTGGTGATACTTGTTATTGCTGATTTTGCTAACGGAAAATGGTAGCTAGTGGAAGGATGATTTTCCTCCCACCTGGAGTTCTACCCCACTCTCCTTTGCTATTCCAATACCACTTTCTCCTCAGTTTTGGTTCTTTTTTTTTTTTTTTCCCCAATATGCTTTTCCTCTGCCCTCATTAGCTCTTTTTCTCTGAGCTGCCAAGGTAGTTACACCCCACCATGGAACATTTAATTCAATACTGTCCCTTACTGTTCCCCGTTGATGGCAGTCATGTCTTCCTGTCTCCTCTATAATCGTCTTGCAGGGAGTGTCCTGTCTCCTGCATTTTCTTCTCTGAAGGGTCTTGAATCAGCCAGCACAGAGCAGCAGCCAAAGTGGCTGATGCTGTTAATGTCCCGGAACTGTGCCTGATATTTTACCTGCATCATCTCATTTTATTTTTTCCGTTCAACCAAGATTTATTTGAGCGCTAGCTATGTGCTAGGCACTGGCGCCACACAATGAATGAGTCTCGGTCTTCTGCGAGCCTGCAGCATACTGAGCGGAGCTGGCCTTAAACACGAGATCACCCAAATCGGGGTCCAGTGATGGATGGGGCCAAGTGCTGTGAAGGGAAAGAAGAGGGTGTTGCAGGAGGTTAAAACAGGGGCCTGATTTAGAGAGGGTTGCGGTCAAGTTAAAATTTAAAACTGGAAAGAGTTATCCAAAGAGAAGATTTTCCAGGAAGCTGGTACAATGGGTGCTGAGTGGAACGGCTCAGAGTGCTGATGACCTAGATAAGACCGGAGAGCCCGAGGTCCAAGCAGGAAGGACAGAGAGGTTGTCATGATGGGCAGGCACGTAGCCCAGGGCCTGCTGGGCTTCCTAGGCTGGGTTGGGTTATTTTGGTCCCTTTGAGAGTGGGAAGCATTTTTGTCCTTTCAGAAATCTTATGAGGTAGCTGCTATGATCAGCCCCATTTTCCAACAGAGGAAACTGAGGCCCAGAGTGATTGAGTCACTTGCCTGGGGTCACACAGCTAGTTGACAGCACAGCCAGAAATGTCATTTTTGCCCAACGTGGCCGGGACCCCTAACAACTGAGTGACTGATGGCAGTGATGACCACTGCAAGACCCACCAGCCTCATCCTTCCCACAGGCTGTTTGGAAAGGGCCTTCTAGTTGGGGCTTTTCTCTGGGGAGAACCAGCCTGACACCAGTCGGGCACACAAAACCAGTCTGATGGGAGTAAACTGTCAGCAGTTCTGATGTCATAGCCGGGTGTGTACAGTGCCTGGCCTGGACGCACTGCATCCCATGGTCACGTCCATTCCCGGGCTCTGCAGAGCGCAAGAGAAACTCTGCCTTTTTTTGTTTTGTTTGTCAGAAGTCTTGGGCTGTGGAAGCAAGACAAGGAGGTGGTGGTTTACAGTGAGCAGATTTTCAGAAGTTTCGCTGGGATCGTCTTGGCCGAGAAGCCGAGGCACAAAGGGGCCTGAGGAAGTCTCATGGAAACAGGATGTGCTCAGGAGTCTGAAATAGGCAGCATTTGTCCTCACAACTCCTGAGTCCCCTTTGGTCTAAGACCTCCTTCCTTTCTCACCACCCCCCAGGGAGATTTGGTCTGGAGCCCCTTCCTTGGGCCTCCCTTACAGCCTCGGCTCCCAGCCTGGCCTCCACGGCCCCTCCCAGAACATTAAAACTTACTTAAGATGCTAATAGGTGATAATGACACCTCCCAGGGCCTGGGACCCGGGCGGTAGTTAAGGGTGGGAATTTCAGGCACCAAATGGAGCCGGCCTTTTGGTCCCCCTCAAGTCACCCCGACATCCCTGGGAGATGACCCCTTTTATTTCCGGAGGCTTCCGTGGTTGGGATATTTCTCTTCATCCGTCGGGAGCCCCCCGACCCCCAGCCCTTGTTTTGCTGAGAGGAAGGGGCCTGCAGCTCAGTGAGCAGAGAGGCCATTGGACCAGTGAGAGGCGGGAAGACAAGGCAATTGAGCTTCTCAGCGGCTTCCTGCCAAGGAAGGTCCCTTTGTTCGCTCTGAGCCTGGCCCTTCGGCCGCGACATGACCAGAGGCCCTTGGGTCAGGAGGCTCACCCCCTTTATGGCCTTCTAATGGACCTTCCTTCCGGCCACTTGACCAAATGCCCCTGCCTGCCCGGGAGGGGGCGGCCCGTAGCTCTCCCTGGTTTCCCCAAGGACCCCTCCCCCCAGCCTCACCCTGTGAAGAAACTAGCACCTCGGGGGCTGGAAGAGGAGGATGCAGCCTGCTTTCCCACGGGCCCTTTTGTCAGAAGGAATTGGAAGATTCCCTGTCTCCCCAGCCCTAAGGAGATGGCCTCCATGCCTTTCTCTTTCTTGTTTGGTTGTCTGTCAGTTCACGGCTTCCCCATGCTGTATGTTTTAAACTCCACCATCATTTAGCCAGCACAGGTTGGCCTGCAGTTTACATAATGCAGAAATGGTGTCAGCAGGTCCCAGGAACCACTGGTTACCCCCAAACATACATCCCCCAACAATACCTTCAGCTCACCCTGACCTATCACCCTGCCTTCTTTGGGTCCATTTACCCCCCAACTTGCATCTTGTATCCTTCCCTCCTTTTTCCATTCTCATAGCCACACTCTAACTGAGCACCTACTTGGCTAATCTCCGAACTGTCTCCTGCATCTCTAAGCTATCCTGTAACTGGCCAGCACATCCGTTTACCTAATCACAATTGCTACCTCTATGGAGCCCTTACTAATTGCAGCTAACATCCTGTGACAATGTCCCATGAGTCAAGAAGTGTACTAGAAACTCACATAAAGCTGCCCCATATTACCTCCACTTTGCACTTGAGGAAACAGACCAAGTCACACAGCTCGTGAGTGGCAGAGCCAGGATTCGAACGCAGTGAGCCTGGATGCAGAGCCTGCCCTCCTAACCATCATTAACACAGCATTTAAAATATTTTTCCTGGGTTTCCCTCGTGGCGCAGTGGTTGAGAGTCCGCCTGCCGATGCAGGGGACGCGGGTTCGTGCCCTGGTCCAGGCAGATCCTACACGCCGCGGAGCGGCTGGGCCCGTGAGCCATGGCCGCTGAGCCTGCGCGTCCGGAGCCTGTGCTCCGCAGCGGGAGAGGCCACAGCAGTGAGAGGCCCGCGTACCGCAAAAAAAAAAAATTTTCCTAAGTGTTTATTATGAAGAAAACCCTAGCGGAGGTCCTGAGGGCACTTAAACAGGAGTAGTAGACGAAACACGCTTCCTCCTGCAGCTCCTACCTCGGGGAGGTGATGATAACAAAGATCATCTGGGAAGATGAGTAAGGCAAGTCCAGACATGACCTACAGCAGGAGAGGGAAGAGTACGTGCCACAGAGGGCCTTTGGTACAGAGGACGGAGAAACCACATCCGTTTGGGAGACTCAGGAAGTCAGCAAGAGTTTCAGGGAGGCTGCCGGTGGGGGATGGTTTGGAAAGACAGATGGGGTTTGTGGCATGGTGCTGGGGGTGAGGAAGGGCCAAACTGGAGTGGAGGAGGGTGGTCTGATGCCTGAAAACTGCAGAATAAAGGGTGAGAGAATCAGAGCCTAGGTAAAAGCTTCCTGATTACAAGACACAGATCCCTGAGAAGTGAGCGTGGTAGTTGAAGACAGTGCACTCCTTGGATTCTAATTTCTGCTCTAGCACTTACTTCCCAGCTCTGTAATCAAGACAAATAAACCCTCCCCCATGTACCAGTTTCCTCATCTGGAAAGTGGGTATAATTCAGGGCCAGGACCAAGGTGAGGTGGGTGAGGCACTAGACTTGAGAACAGAATTTAAGAGGTGCTCCACCTTCTCTACCCCATCCCTGCCAAAAGTTCAGAGATCAAGACAAATAATAGGGGCTTCCCTGGTGGTGCAGTGGTTAAGAATCCACCTGCCAGTACAGGGGACACGGTTTCAAGCCCTGGTCCGGGAAGATCCCATATGCCGCGGAGCAACTGAGCCCGCAAGCCACAACTACTGAGCCCACGTGGCACAACTACTGAAGCCCGCACGCCTAGAGCCTGTGCTCCACAACAAGAGAGGCCAGCGCGATGAGAAGCCCGCGCACAGCAACGAAGACCCAACGCAGCCAAAAATAAATACATAAATAAATTTATATTTTTTTAAAGACAAATAATAATTTCATGCAATATTTTTCGAGAGTCAAAATCAATGGTAAAAATCCATGATGAACACATTGTCAAAAATGTAAACAAAGAAGGACCACACAGAGCCATATTGGAGCCTAAGGCAAAAGAAAAAATCAGTAACACTGATCCTGGTTTTAGTTAAGATAAAGGCACTCAGCTTACCCTGGTTCTGGTCCTGATAACAGCACTAGGCATTGGGTGGCTGCAAGGATTCAGTGAGTGAGCTAACACATGGTGACTGGCACGGCATCTGGCCAGGGAGTGACTTGTAGAGTCTAGGAGTCTGAGGCCAGTGGTTGGGGTGAGATGGAGCTGTTGGAACAGCGCTCTGCAACTTTGCACGTGTGAGACCCGGGTGACAGCCTGGTTTCTCATCTATAAATGGGGACAGTATCTTGCTCATCAGGCTGTTGGGTAGCCTGGGATGAAAGATGCTTGGTGCTTCATGCAGTACTCGCACATGGAGACCAAGAATCCCCTGTGTTACTCAGCAAGCAGACCCTGCACACCATACAGGCTTTCTGGATGTTCTTGGTGAATTACTGTTTGTTGGCTTCTTTTTAACTGGTTTTCATGTTATTAGACATGGGGGTGAGGGAGTTAGCTTTATTCCATAGTCCTAACCGCCAAGCCCATGCCCTGCTTGTATTCCTCTGTGGCGTTTTCTTCCATCACCCTCTGTTTTGCTGCTCCCGACCAGACTGTGAGGGGTTCCGTGGCCCTGACTCATGGAGTCCTGCCGCTCTGACTGCAGCCCTGTCCACTCCTGCCCCTTCTCTGACCAGGTCAGGATGGGTTCTGGATTATCTGGTGGTATTATCACTTGAATGCTAGGGCGCCTTGGCCTGGCCCTTCCTGGCTCTCCCTCTCCCCTTCCTCCCTGTCCCCCTCTCTGCTGCCCCTCTAGTGGGAACACTGCCGCTTGGGCACTGACAGCCCACCTTTGATGCCCTGTGGCACCCACCTGTGTGGTACAGTTGATGGTGCTCTTCTCTGGTGCTTAGACTGAACCACTGTCATTCAGTGACCATTGTCATTAAAATGACCCCTTTAAAATCCATCCCTTCCACCACCTACAGTCAGACTGTTGCCTGTGAGACTAGCAGAGCCATTTCCCACTGTGTGACCTCAAGGCCATCTCAGAAATGTGGTCTGACTCCCGTACGAAAAGGTGACATGGTTCCTCCCCTCCAGTATACTGGCTTACCCAAAGGTAAGCCAGTCTGGGCTAGAACCTGGCCTCCACTTTCTACTGGTTGTGGAACCCTGAGCAAATCATTGCACGCCTCTAGCCTCAGTTTCCTCCTTTGCAAAATGGTGCTGATGCTGATGGCTTGCTGTGAGGATTAAGTGAAAAATCAATGGCTGCTCCCATGTTGGTTATTTATACTAACTCACTTGGTTAGAACATGAATTGAGTGAATTCACTCACTGGGCATGTACTATGTGCACAGTAATGTTCTAGATTGTACAAGGAGATACAAAGATAGTATACAATCCCTGCACAGAGCGGTTACATGGAGAGGGAAAGAAACATGAGCGAAAGATTGTACCGCGAGAGTGAAGTGTCTGACAGGGTAGGCGCACAATAGGCATTTGTTGAATAAATCAAAGAAAGAAAACTAGAAAGACATGAAAATTTAGGGGAGATTTCCATGGGGCAGTCAGGCAAGCTTCATGGAAGAGGCTGAATTTAAGCTGTCAGTATGTCAACATAGTATTAAAAGATCTTTTTAGCAGGCACCAGAGATATAGCAATACATGTTACAGACAATACCCGTGGCTTCAAGGAGTTGACACTTTAACAGGGAAGACAAATCATAGCAAATATTTAAGAATAACTCATCATCACAAGTGTAAAGAGTGTTAGGCAGAGATGCTGGGGGACCATCAACTCCTGGAAGATAGGAACTGTGCACAGGATTTTTCTTTTCCACTGTGCTTATATAAGCTAGACCGGAAGGAGAAAAGTTTTTAAGTTTACAGATAAATTTTAAAGTTTATGCTTTGGGCTTCACTGGTGGCGCAGTGGTTGAGAGTCCGCCTGCCGATGCAGGGGACACGGGTTCGTGCCCCGGTCCGGGAAGATCCCACGTGCCGCGGAGCAGCTGGGCGCGTGAGCCATGGCCGCTGAGCCTGCGCTCTGCAACGGGAGAGGCCACAACAGTGAGAGGCCCGCATACCACAAAAAAAAAAAAAAAAGTTTATGCCTTTTTTGGATAGCTATTACTTGCACGTGGTCCAAAAATTTAAAAGGGCCAAAGGGTGTATAGTGAAAAGTCTCCATGCATCCCCTCCCAGAGGTGAGGATGCCACAGTGCCTTGGGTATCATCCCAGACATCCAGCCATAATCCAGCCCTGAGGAATCACAAAAGTGGGGTCATGCCATCCTCACTGGTTAGCACTTACCTTTCTGTTGGAGATTGTTCTAACCCAGTACATAATTTTTATGGCTGATTTGTTCTATCACAATTGGTGGACACTTTGTCTGTTGTTTTCTTTTTTACACTTAAAAGACTTTATTTTTTAAAGCAGTTTTAGGGATACAGAAAAATGAGCAGAAACTACAGAGTTCACACGTTACCCCTTCCTCCCTCAATTTTTCCTTTTATTAACACTTTATATTAATGTGGTACATTTGTTACAATTGATGAGCCAATATTGATACACTGTTATTGACTTAAAAGTTCATAATTTACATTAGGGTTCACTCTGTGTTTGTTATCCATTCTGTGGGTTTGGACAAATGTATAATGACATGTAGCCACTATTACAGTATCACACAGGACAGTTTCACTTCCCTAAAAGTCCCCTGTGTTCTAACCCTTCACCCCTCCCATCCTCCCTGAAAACACCTGGTGAAATGTAGTTTTTTCCAATCAACGTTATTTGGAGTTCAGCTTTCAGAGCCTTTATAACTTACTTGCAACCCTCCTTTCCAGCCTCATCTCCTGCCTCTGTACTCTGGCAGCCCAGCATTGCTCCTGCTTGCTGAAACACACCAGGCACTGAAACATACTGAGTCCCCTGGCCCACACTCCTAGGGGCTGCTATTCCCGCGGGGTACACTCGCATGCCACCTTCTCTATGAAGCCTTTCATGGTCCAGTCTCACCTCCCGGCTCCCACAGCAGAGTCAAGGTCCCCTCTTCTGTGTGATTCTTATGTTAATTTATTCATTCATGCAACAGATACTTAGGGAGTGCCTTCCACATGCCAAGCAGGGCACTGGTGCTAAGGATCTGGAATAAGGCCCAGCTCACAGATGGCCGAAAGTTCCTTGAAGAAAATAAAACCAACTAATGCGATGAAAGATGCCAGCATGGTCAGGGAAGGACTCTCGGATGTAGTGACATTTAGGGACCAGAGGGGAGAATATTCAATGTGGAAGAAATAGCATTTTGATGCAAACCTGGAGGAACACCTATGATAGCTCACAGAGCGACCTCCCATACTCTTCACAGGAAGAGAAGAGTCCCTAGTCGCGAGTTAACCTGTGTGTGCTCAGTGACCAGCACGGCGTCAAGGATGCAAAGGAGAACAGGCAGCCGGGCAAGGCCTGTCTCTTCCCAGCACCCACTCCCCAACTCACTCTCCCAGCTGGGCGCTGGCAGCTTTGTTTGCTGAAGCATCTGAGCCCTTGCTACCAAACCCCAATTACCTGAGAGAAGGTTATTGCCTCTTTAAAGAGTTCAAAAGCCCCAGACTTCTTTATAAATAGCTCGTATCCTTTCACCAGCCCTTAAGACTTGGATTTACGGCCCACTTCCCCAGAGGCAGACAGACCAACAGACAGGTTACTTCCCTTGGAGTCCGGGTTCCTACAATTGTGGGATGCTCCCCCTTCCCCTTTGCATTTTATGACCTCCTGGCTGGCTAATCCTGAAATGGGTTACACGGGAAGGAGGTGAATTGTGTAGGCCTGCAGCTGCCTCGGAAGCCAGAGGGCCAAGGCAGACTCAGGAAAGGACTGGCAGGGGTGGGGAGGCCCAGGCAGCTAGGCCCCTTGTCCACGCTGGCTCCTCGGGTTCCCAGGGTCTTTCCCCAGCAAGACACCCAGAGCAGAAGCCTCACTGTGACTGGTCCAGTGTGGAGTCTGCCCCAGCGGAACAGACAAGAGGCAAAAATAACCTCGGTTCAAATATCACAATCTGGTGGGACAACATGGCAAAAGTAATGAGGAGTCTCTTGTCACCAAGAAACACCACTCTTTCCCTTTTAGGGCACCGGCATATTCCTTGTTGCCTTTGATTTAGTTCTTACAGGGCTTGGGTGAAGTAGATCTGTGACATCCTTATGACAGACAAGGAAACTGAGGCAGAGACTAGCCCTGGTTGCACAGCCAAGAGGTGACAGGTCCAGATTCTGATCTTGGCTTCCAGTGTAGGGTTGGGGGTCAGTGACGCCGAGAGCAGTGGGAGGTCAGGAGAGGGAGTGAACTTTGGGACAGAGAGGTCAACTTTCAAGAGACCGTGAGAAGGGGCCGGGTGTTCTAGGAGGGGACGCAGCATAAGAAAAGGTGAAGCCTGTCATGGGACAGAGACACTGGGCTGGAGCAGGGCCTGGGGAGGCACAGAGCTCCAGAGATTTCTCTGCAAGTCTCTTCCATTGACCGCCGGCCTCTCCTTTCCCACAGCTTTTTCTCTAGTTGCTGACCTCTCACCCAGAAGAGCGAGGCAGTGGTCAGGAGCACGGGCTGTGAGTTCAAACCCTTCTCACCAGCCATGGGACTTTGGGTGGGTGGCTGCACTTCTCTGATCTCTAGCACAGCTTGATAACAGTAGGGCTGGGCTGAGCCCAGGGCTCAGCAATGAGAGCTGACATTATATCCTTTCTGGGGTTGTTGTCCCCCCGTCAGAGCTTCTCTTTCTCAAATACAGCTCCTAACTTATCATTTGCTCTGCTCAAAAAACCAAGACTGGATATGCTACTTTGGCACTCTGGGCCCCCTGAAGTCTGATCCTAAACTCCCCCCACAGCTGGACCATCGGCAGATGGTCTGAAATCCTCAGGGGATGGGGACATACTGTATTAATTCCCTGTGACACAGCGGAAGGAACGCTAGCTTGAGTGTCAAGGAAAGCCAGTGTTCAAATCCTGGCTCTTCCAGTGGTCCCCGTGTAAGGGGCACCTGGCCTCCCAGAGTCCAGCAGCCTTGCCTATACGGAGGGAGCCCTCGCTTCCACTGGCAGATCTGAGAGCCCAGGACCACGAGGTACTTCATCTCTGGAGTATTGTGGGCGCTCCTTCAATGTGTTTCCTTTCCTTCTTTTCAACAAATAGCCTGTTCACGTCACACCATCTCTGCTTTTACCCATAATCAAGGGGCTCACCAGCAGAACCCACACCACGCCCCCATGCCTGGTTTGTCTCCCCAGCCAGACGGCCCGGCTTCCCCAGGGTGGGCCCCAGGCCTGTCTTGCTCATCCCAGATCCTGGCCTGACAAGCAGTCAGCGCTCAGTAAATATTTATTGGATGAATTAATTTTTGAAGAGAAGCCCTGAGCGCTGTGCTCAGTGTCCAGAAGGCATGTTTGAAACACGTGCTATGAATCTCAAAGGCCTCTGAAAGAAAACGCATGCTCCTAAGAGTATGCGAGTGAATTAGAATCAGCAGGTACCTTATGGCCACGGGCCCTGGATACTGTGTTTGCAATATGGAAGGGGATCCCCTTATGTGGGTGGCTATCCTCCGCTTGGCCCTGGCCCTCCTGCCTTGGGGTCCCCCTCCCTCTGGGGAAATGAACTAACATGTGACAGTGCACCTACTATGTCCTCTGTCCTTGGCATTTTATAGCCCTCGTCCCTCTTAAGCCCAACAACAACTGTGCAAGGTGAGAATTATGATCCCCATTTTTACAGATGAGAAAACCAAGGCAAAGAAAGGACAAACAACCCATCCAGATTTCCCAATCAGTGGGTGGTAGAGTTGCGATCTGAACCCAAGGCCAGACCCCCAAACCCATGTTCTCTGACTGACTACCCCATCCTTCCTGCATCGGCCAGGTTAGACTGCTGTGGCTTTCAAACTGTATGTCTATCACTTGTTTTCTTGGCACCCATTTCCCAAGCTAGCAGGACCACTTTTGAAAGACAAGACCAACCCATCAGAGTTTGTTCCCAGCTTCGGACAAGCCCATACTACTCTGTGTGCTGGGTGCAGGCAGCGCTCAGCTGCGTGCGTCCGACAGTCCCCGAAGGGGGTTGAAACTCAGGGCAAGTGGAAACTTCCCCCAATGTGGTGTTCAGAGATGGAATTTTTTTTTTTTTTCTCTCTTTCCCAATTTTGAAACAGTCAGGGATCAGGGCTGCATTCTGGCCTGGGCTCCTCCGGGGCTGGATGATTTATTCATCGGGTGGCTTTGGTACGTACATTCCCCCACAGGAATTTGCTGTAGAGGGAAGTGGAGATACAAGGAAACCCAGGGGCTTTGTGACCCCCCGCCCCTCAACCCTCACCCAGAAGTGAAGAATGACAATTCTCTGGCTCTGCATCTGAAGCCGGGTGCTTGATTGCTAAAGAGATAGCATCTGGGCAGCAGGAAACAGTTAGCTGCCATTGTATTATTTAGGCTGGAGCCAGAGCCAGGTTAGGGACTGGGTGGGAGATTTGCAAGTTTATTAGCTCTCTCCTTCCGTTTCACACACAAGTGTATACTAATCCCCTTGAGCTCTGAGTTGGCTAAGCCAATAGTAAGATCAAGTTGATTTCCTTCCTTCCTTCCTTCCTTCCTCTTTGAATAGAAGTAGCTGGTTTTACCACTTATTTGGGTGGCAATTTGCTTAAACATTGAAAGCCTCAGTTTCCTTATCTGTAAAATGGCAAAATTTATAGTACCTCGCGAGTTTGTTGTGAGGCTCAGATGAGTTAATCCATTTTAAGTGTTTGGCACCTGGCCTGGCACATAAAAAGGACATACTGAATGTAAGCTTTCACTATTACTGTTGTTGACTTAGCAGACAGTGATTATTAGCCTACCATGTGCCATGCATTGTGCTGGGGGTTAGATAGGGTCCGTGCCTTCCAGTAACACCCAACTAGCAGGAGGAGATGGCCCGTTAAACAGCCAATTACAACGCAGAATTGTGAGTGAAATGACAGATGAAACATGCTATTAGGACTTAAATGCCAGGCAATTTTTGGAGGTCATTACTTGTTTAATCTTCACAACAGTCTCATGAGGCCGGTACTATTATTTTCTGCACTTTTTGGATGTAGGAACTGAAGTGCAGAGGAATGAAGTCACCCACCCAAGGCCATCCAACTGTTGGAAGTGGAGTGGGAAGCCAGGCAGACTCTACTGGGTGCCAGAGGGGTGCCTGGCCTGCCTGGGCAGGAGAGGCTGCATTGAAGAAGAGATGTCTGAGTTGACCTGGAAGGTCCATTAGGCCAGGAAGGCCGAGCAGGAGTGAGCAGGGCCAAGGGGAACAGCATCTGGGGCCCCTTCTGCTTGGGGCTCACCCTGCTGTGGAAGGTTCAGGGCTTGGCCTGGTTTCCTTTGTCTTTAAAATGGGAGCCCCACTTAGTAGTATAATGATTTGAGGACTGAACAAAAGAGTGTGTAGTATGTAAAGTGCCTGCCACGGTGTCAGGGTGTATGAGTGCTCAGTCAATTCATTCATTCATTCATCCAGCCAACATTTTTTGTGTGTGTGTGATGTGGACCCTTTTTAAAGGGTCTTTATTGAATTTGTTACAATATTGCTTCTGCTTTATGTTTTGGTTTTTTGGCCTCCAGGCATGTGGGATCTTAGCTCCCTGACCAGGGATTGAACCTGCATGCCCTGCATTGGAAGGTGAAGTCTTAACCACTTGACTGCCAGGGAAGTCCCCATCCAACATATTTTTATTAAGTACCTGCCATGAGTCAGGCATTGTCCTGGGTATTGGGGGTATAGTGGTGAAAAGAACAACCTTCTCGTCCTCATAGAGCTTACAATCTAGTGGGCAAGACAGAAGATAAACAAGTAAACAAAAAATGCATATGTAATATAAGAGCAGGTAACGGTGAAATATAAAACAGGCTAAGGGGAGGCAGGAGGTTAAAGGGGGGACTATTTGGGACAGGAAGGTCTAATAAGGCCTTTCTGAGGAGGTGACAACTAGGCAAAGACCTTAATGATGTGAGGGAATGAGCCATGCAAATACCTGGGCAAAGGGCTTTCTGGACAAGGGACCAGCAAATGCAAAGGCCCTGAGGCAGGAGAGGCTTGGTGTGATGGCAGAACCTCTGGAAGGAAGGCCGTGTGGCAGGAAGGAAGTGAGTAAGAGGAAGGGGAGGTGGAGGAGATACAGTCAGGGACAGATCACATGAAGTCTTATGGGCCACAGTGGGGCCTTTAGATACTGTTTTAAATGAATGAGAAGCCACTGGGGAGGGTTTGAGCAGAGGACTGACTTCTGGTGTTGTGCTGGGTGGTAGGTACGGTCCATGACTTCTGGTAACACCCAATCTAGTGGTTAGAGAAGACTCTTAGAAAACTGGTTACCATACAGCATGATGAGGGAAATGACAGACACATCATACAACTAAGACTTACTATGTGCCAGACACTTTTATTTCATTTAATCTTTACAACAGTCTCACAAGGCAGGTACATTTTTTTCTCTCTTGTTTAGATGCAGAGACTGAAGTGCAGAACAGTGAAATCACCTGCCCGAGGCCACCTAGCTGGTAAATGTTCTCAGTAAATTTGCTCTGGCCAACTGCATGGAGAATCAGTTAACTGTCGGGGCTACAGGAGGCAGCTGGGAGACCAGTTAGGAAGCCAGTGCAATAATCCAGAGGAGAGAGATGGTGGGTGGCTTGGATGGTGGCCGCGGCAGTGGAGGTGGTGACAGTAGATCAGATTCTGGATATATTTGAATGTAAACCTATACGATTTGCTGCTGGATCAGATGTGAGGTGGGAAATCAAGAGAGAAGCCAAGAACAAGCCCAAGATTTTTGGCTGGAGCTATTGGGTAAATTAAATATTTACTGAGATGGGGAAAGCTGCAGGAAGAGCAGGTCCGGAGAGAAAGTCAAGACTTTGGCTTGCTTAAAATGTGTAAAAATGTTTACTGAATGGAGGAAACTGGCTGCCAAATGTCCCATATCCACCCTTCCCACACTCTTTCATTATAGTTGAGGGGCATCTGTAGTAGTTAAAATGGTTGAAAAGTGCTTTTCAGTCAAGTCCTTTTCAAACCTGCCACCAACCCAGGGTTCCAGAGAGAGGCCATCCTTCTGTGACCTTCTCACTTTGTTTTTACACCTTTAACTTTGTTTTGGCAGCTTTGACCTGAAGAGAGCATTTTCAACTCAACTTGTGCTGGGGGTCAAGGGGAGGCATCCTGCCTTGAACTCTTTCCCCGGCTCCCCCTGGGCTCCCCCCACCCCCAAGCATTTTTTTGTCTGTAGATTATAGTCCTGGTGGCCTTGAGGGAAGGTGGAGGCGGGTTGGGGGCCTGCAAACCAGGGAAGTGTGAAGTCCCCCCACCCCTGCAGCTGTCAGAAGAAGCCCTGGTGATGCCAGTGAGCTGAGGCGTTAGCATTAGGAAGGAAAATAGCACACAGCGGGGAAATCTCTATCTGGGCCATTTGTCTGCTGCCCCCTCCCCGCCATGGAGGGCGTCCCTAGGGGCTGTCAGCCTCCCGTTCATATGTCCTGGGAGGGGCGGGCGGCTGAGTTCTGAAGAACTGCCCACCAGTTCGTCTCAGGCCTGTTTCATTTGGGCAGTTCCTGCAGATTTTTCTTTGACTTCTCTTTATGGGGTGTGTGTGTGCGCGCGCGCGTGTGTGTGTGTGTGTGTGTGTGTGTATGTGTATGTGTAAGGACCCGGGGTGTGTGTGTGTGTGTGTGTGTGTGTGTGTGTGTGTGTGTGTGTATGTGTAAGGACCCGGGTCCTGGGAAGGCCTGCGAGGGAAAGACCATTTCTTTATCCTGAGGCTCAGACCTCAAATTCTCACTGCTCAAAACATGCTTCCCTCAGAGAGGCCTTCCCTGACCACTCCCTGGGTCATTCTCCACTAGGTCCCCCGATTTCTTTTCCCTGAAGCACTTCCCACTCTCTGAAAGGACCTTGACCACCTCTCTCTGACGTGGTCCTTGTCTGTCCTTCGCTGTACACTGTGAGCACTGTGACGGTGTTGTGGGTGACTAACCCCGGAGCCCAGGCCTGTGTCTGCACGTGTGCAGCCCTCGGTCCCGGCCGGGGCCGGCAGAGTCCTGGCGCAGGGCCAGTCAGCAGGCACCGCCCCCCACCCCCCTGTTGGAGCTCCGCTTGCTGTGAGAGTCCACATGAGATAGACATTATTGTGCCCAGTTTTTAGATGGGAAATGTAGGCTCAAGGAGACTTGGTGACTTGTCTGTTGCCACAGCCAGTACGTGGTCCAGCAGGGATTAGAACCCAGGTCCTCTGAGGTTTATACTCTGTGCTACGACATGGTGCTGACAGATAACAAATGCTATTCCGTGAGAACATGGGGATCTCAGGTCCACCACTCCAACAGGCTTCTAAGCAGGGAAACAGGAGGAGTGAGGAAGATGAGGCGGGGCAGGCCGAGAGGGTGTCTGGATGCGTGGGCTGGGGGTCACACCCTGCGGTCACCCTCCACGCACACTCTGCCTCTCTGAGTCCTGCCCGAGGAAAGAAGCGGGGAGCCCCTTGGGTCTCAGGCCAGGTGCTGCCGGAAGGCCTGTTTGGTTTTTTTATAACCCCAAGGCCAGAGCAACTGGGGGAAGTTAGAGCTGGAAGGGGAGAGGCAGCTACAAACTGCCTCTACCAGCTCATCTGTGACAGATGTAAGTGAATGGCTAACTCCAGCAGATCCTTTTTTGGAAGGAAGTGGTGAGGACAGGAATAAAACTCTCTTCTTATTCAACCTAACAGAAATAGGAGCTCTTCAAACTTTCAGGAGGGTTGAAAGGCCAGGATAGGTCAACCTAAACCACCATCTCCCAGGCTGCATTTTCAAGAGGAGTTTGGGGCAGCCTTGGAAATAGCTACTCCCCAGCTCGCCTGGCAAGTAGAAATTATTGTTAGTGAGTAAGGGGGAAAAATGCACCTAATGCATTATGCTCCCGGCCTCACCCACTGAGTGGGCTGGTGATGGTTATTTACAAGGCTGGCTTATTCATGGCCACTGAAGCTAGGAGAGGGAGGATGGAGACAGAATCGAACAAACGAGTTATTTATATCTACATCCCAGACCTCAGAAGGAAAATTCCCATACTTAGACGTTCCTAGATGGCCTGTGACACAGGATATTTAAAGTAACAATGGGCCAAATTCTTGCTCACATTTTTGGCAGTGCGCCAGTCTGAAAGTCCACAGGAGAAAGACTTGTCCGGCTGTGTAGCTTTAGCGGGGTGGAGGGAGAAAAGACTGTTTCTAATTCGGGACTTATTTAAGATCTGACTTCCCCCCTCCTTCCTGGAATTGCAAGGAAAACATGATTTTGATTATAGAGACAACAATCCATGTAATAGACTTTGGAAGATTTGGGGGGATGTTAAAGAAACAAATAGGATACACTCTGAAAAACCCTTGAACTCCTCCTACATTTCTTTACCTGAGGGTGGAAATAGCCACTACCTGTGGGCAATCTAATAGCTAAACTCTGAATAGCTCTACAAAACAGTCACTGGCCCACTTAAGACATGACTTCGTGGCATTTGTTCCAAGGAAAATCTCAGAAAGGATTGAAAATGGTGACTTCTTGTACTTACACAGTTGAGATTATAGTCAAGATGACGTCTTACAGCCCCTCCCAAGCCTATGATATTTCTAAACACCAGCCTTGTAAAGGAAGTAGAAAATCTACCAGCTCTATCAGTGAGGATGCCTTTGACTGCAACCTCAAACTGGCTTAAATTATACAAAAGATTTATTCAGATAGATAAAAGAAGTCTCCAGGTAGAATGACTCCAGGATTGGCTAACTAGGCAGCTCAGTAATGTCAAAAAGGACCCAGGTTATTTCCCTGTTTTCTCCCTGCTATCCAACTTCTGGCCTTTATCCTCAGACCACCTCCATTTATGGTACTAAGAAGACTGCTGTTCCAGTGTCATAAGACACTACAATGTGTTCCTTTCTTCTTTGTTTGTCATTTTAAGAATGAAGAAACTTTTCCCAGAAGCCTCCAGCAGATTTCCCCTCACATTCTATTGTCATTGCTGTATCACATGTCCATACATGAACCAATCACTAGCAAAGAGACAGGCGTCAACATAATTTGATTCCACTCCTTAGGGCTTATCCCTGCAGCTGTGAATAGTTACTTTTACCTGAACCACATGGCAAAGGGGTGAACCCTGGAAGAAATTTTGGGCCACAAACAAAAACAGGGGATGGATATCAACCAAGGTGTCTGCCACATTAGCTATGAGAGCAAAAATTTGGAAGCAACTTCAATGTCCATCAATGGGGGATGGGTTCCTTTATAAAAAGGAAAAAATTATTGATAATCAGTATGCCAAGTACTGTCTAGACCTGCAGATATAGCAGTGAATAAAACTGCCCTTGATGGGGGGAGACAGATAGCAAATAAGTAAATGAACACCTATGTATATCATGGCAAATTAAAATAAGTGCAGTGAAGGGAAAGACCAGGAGGACAAGAGACAGCCCAGGAAGTCCTCTCTGAGGAGGTGACATTTCAACTGAGAGATGAGAGAAGTGAGCCATGCATAAAGGAGTGGAAGAATATTTTAGCAGGAGCAAGAGGCAGTGCAAGGGCTCAGAAGCAGGAAAGGGCTTCTTGGGGTTGGGGGCAGAGGGTCAACAAGATGAGGGTGGGAAGGCCAGATTAGGCAGGGTCTTGTGGGCTTTGGTAAGGAGCTTGATTTTCATTCTAAATTCAGTGGCAAGAAACTGAAGATTTAAAAAAAATATATTTATTTTAAAAACCTTTTGTAAACATTTAAAAAATTTATTTTATTGAAGTATAATTGATTTACAATGTGTTAATTTCTGCTGTACAGCAAAGTGATTCAGCTACACATATATATATTCTTTTTCATGTTCCTTTCCATTACAGTTTATCACAGAATATTGAATACAGGTCCCTGTGCTACACAATAGGACCTTGTTGTTTATCCATTCTAAATATAATAGTTTGCATCCGCTAATCCCAAACTCTCAATCCATCCCCCCGCTCCTCTCCTTCCCCCTTGGCAACCACAAGTCTGTTCTCTATGTCTGTGAGTCTGTTTCTGTTTTGTAGATAAGTTCGTTTGTGTCATATTTTAGATTCCATACATAAGTGATATCGTATGGTATTTGTCTTTTTCTGGCTTACTTCACTTAGTATGATAATCTCTAGGTCCGTCCGTGTTGCTGCAAATGGCATCATTTCATTCTCTTTTACGGCTGAGGAGTATTACATGGTATATACATACCACATTTTCTTTATCCATTCTTCTGCCAATGGACAGGTTGTTTCCATGTCTTGGCTATTGTGAATAATGCTGCTATGAACATAGGAGTGCATGTATCTTTTTTAATTATGTTTTTGTCGGGATATATGCCCAGGAATGGGATTGCTGGATATACGACAACTCTATTTTGAGAAAAAACTTTTTATTTTGAAATAATTTTAGATTTACAGAAGAGTTACAAAGATAGTACAGAGAATTCCCTATATTCTTCACCCAGCTTCCCCTAATGTTAACATCTTATATAATCATAAAATTAAGAAATTAACATTGGTATAATACTATACACACTTTACTCAGATTTCATGAGTTTTTCCACCACGTTGCATGTCTTCTGTCTTTCTTAGTATGTGACAATTTCTCACTCTTTCCTTCTTTTTCATGGCTTTGACATTTTGAAGAGTACTGATCAGGTATTTTGTAGAATCTCCCTCAATTTGAGTTTGTCTGCTGTTTTCTCATACTTCAACAGAGGCTATGAATTTGGGGAAGAATAGGAGAGGTGACATACCTTCTCGTCACATGATTTCAGGGAGTATATGATATCAACGTGACTTTACTGGTGATGTTTAACCTGGATCACTTGGTCAAGATGGCATCTGCCAAATCTCTCCACTGCAGAGTTACTAATTTTCCCCTTCCATGCTCTATTCTTTGGAAGCAAATCGCTGAATCCAGCTTACACTCAAGAGGAGGGAGGAGCTGGAGCCTTTTAAGGGCAGTGACAATAAAGGATTGGATAAATAAACAATGGTCACTGTGGAATACACATCTCTAAGTAGTGCAGACCTGGAGCAGCCAGCCCAGTGAAAGCTGTGTATCTTAAAGACAATTGCCTTTCACCTTCCCTCCTGTCCCCTCCTGTTTATTTTCATGGTCATCTTTAAGGTGAATGCTGCACTACCTAGGATTTTGCCCTATGTCGGAGATGTTCCACTTGGCAGTTCTGGGGAGAGAGGACTTTCCTGTGTCCTCCAGTGATGGCCCCAATGGGCTGCCCTGTGTGCAGCCCTGCCACCCACCTTGCCCCATCACACACACAGTCACGGCCCAGCGAGGCTCCTGTTTTTGACCAATGACCTCCTTGGGCAGGGTGAGCAGAGGGTGTGTCTAGTGTGGTTTAGCTGAGGTTGGTGGCTCCGTGTGGAGAGCAGAGCATATCAAAGGGGAGGTGGGAAGAGGAGCCTATGAGGCATAAAACAAAATAACATGCAGCACCAGCTATTAAAAAGGAGAAAGTGGAGTGACGGAGGTATGGAAGAAAGTCCAGGTGTGTTGTTGAGTGAAAAAAGCATTTTGCAGGAACAGCTTTGTGCAGTGTGATCCCATGTATGTATGGCTTTAAAGGTGGAAGGACAGTCCCTAGCACACAGTAGACACTCACTATTTGTTAAATGAACGAATGGTATATAGCAAAATGTTAAACTGAGGCTGGGAATATGGTGGGGAGTTTTTTTTTCCCCGGTTGTTTTCTTTTTTTGCAACATTCCTGTTGTAATTTGACTTTTTAAATTATTTTTAAAAATTAAATACCACCCTGATTTTTTTCCCTGAAGCTCTCATGCTGGCCTGGTCTGAGTGGTGAATATTCAGTACTGACCCTTAATTAATGCTTCTGGTAACCATACCTCTTCTAGGAGGGCCAGGAGAACCAAATAACATGTTCCTAAACTGACTTCCTTTTTTCCTCCTTGGGAATGTTCTGTCACAGGCAAGTGGTGAAGGGGGCAGAGGGCTGGGAATTTGCCAGATTCAGTTCTGCGTACTACTGGCCCCCAAGATCTTTGCATTCCACAAGTGCTTCTACAGCAATGCAGCCAGGTCTTCCTCCTCTGTAGCCAGGGCTCAGGCCTCTTCCCACACATCAGCCATCCCCATAATTGGCTGGCCAGACACCTTGCTTTGCCTCTTCCCAGTGTCCAGGGGTGGGAGCACAGGTAGGAAAGCAGAGGCTCTGTAGTCAGGCTTGTGTGACCTTGGGCATATGACTTCACCTTCTAGAGCCTCGGTTTCTTCATCTGTAAAATGGGGGCAGTAAAAGTACAGCCACAGAGTGAGGATGAAAGGAAATAATGTATCAAAAGCACTCGGTTGGCACCAGGCTTTAAATACTCAAGTGCCAGTCACACGAGGTAGAAGCTGGTCCTATTGTTTACATCATTCTGATTACGTGGTGGAAATCCAACATCCTCTCGCATGGCTAGCTTTAGGACAGAAATAAAGCCTGAGGCCACTTGTCCCTTCCCCTTTGACTCTCCTCTTGGTATATCATTAATTAATTAACACGTTTAACAAATATTTATTGACTGCCACTCGCATGCCAGATGCTGTGCTGGAAGCTTCCCAAGGGGCATGGTGTATATGGAAATACTGATCCCCGTGCTTAGGGCAGTGCGTGTGGCTGGGAGAGGACAGAGGCCCGGACCCTGGCGTGCTGCCCATCACTGGCAAGTGACCTGCGGGTTTACCGCAGTGGAAAGCTTCTATGTGCGCCGTGACAAAGGCCAGGCAGCCCCGAAGTCATGAACAAGAAGCCTCAGAACAAGGGCTCATCTCTAGGGGGGAACAGACAGGCTGTGAACAGACAGGTGTGAACAGGTAATCACAACATGTTGCAGGAGGGCAGGAAGGAGCCCAGTAAAGATCAGAGAGAACCGGGGTGAGACTGAGGGGGGAGGGGCTGCTGGTAGCATCATTACTGTTGATGTCACTTTTGGGGAATTTTTGGTAGGAGACACTAGATTGGCTTACAAGTGCTTGAAAACCACAGTTTCCTAGAGAGACAGAAAGCCTGGCTCCTCTTCTTGGCGTTGCAGCCAACCCATTGCGTGACTTGGACAAGCTGCTTTCAGGGCCTCACCTCCCCATCCATATGATGGAGGTGGGTGGATTGGACCAGTGATTCTTCACATTTTGACGGGTCACATACCCCTCTGAGAATCTGGAAAGTGTCTCTCAGACAAAAAGCACAAACACACAGAAATTTATCTAGTGTCAAAGGGCTCCCTCTACCCTGCCCTAAAATCCTAGGCTAAGAACCACTGGCTTCCATGACCTCAGATGTCCTCTCTGGGATTATGACTCTGGCACCTGTGCCTGACTGACATGCCTACAGGGTGGGCATCCTTAGGAAGCCCTCTAGATGGGGGTTGGGACATCTTGTTTTGGGTTCAACTGCCCAAGGAGACCAGTCAGACTTGACACCAACTGGTGTCAGGAGCAGAGAGCAGGCAGATGATGTAAAAAAGAGAAGTAGACTGGGCTAAGGGACATCAAGGTACAAACACCATGATCAATGCTAGCCGGCGCTCAGCCCAGGGGACTCGGGCAGTGAACTGGGGTTGCGGGGGGGGATACTATGTGAGAGTGAGGGGACCGTGCCCTGTTAGCAAAAGGCCATTAGTTGCCTTTCAGCTCTGACCATTTGCTGCAATGGAGAGCCCAGAGCAGCCAGCGCTTTTTTTTTAATTAATTAATTAATTATTAATTAATTATTTACTTTTTTTCAGCTGTGTTGGGTCTTTGTTGCTGCACGCAGGCTTTCTCCAGTTGTGGCGAGCGGGGGCTAACTCTTCGTTGTGGCGCATGGGCTTCTCACGCGGTGGCTTCTCTTGTTGCGGAGCACGGGCTCTAGGCGCGCGGGCTTCAGTAGCTGTGGCACGTGGGCTCAGTAGTTGTGGCTCGAGAGCTCTAGAGTACAGGCTCAGTAGTTGTGGCGCATGGGCTTAGTTGCTCCGCGGCATGTGGGATCTTCCCGGACCAGGGCTTGAACCCATGTCCCCTGCATTGGCAGGCAGATTCTTAACCACTGTGCCACCAGGGAAGTCCCCTGCCAGCGCTTTTTATTTTTCATGAGCAGTTTTAGATCTGGGCTTGGAAACCTCTTCATTTTCAAAGAACAACCAACAGCTTTTGAAAACACTGTGAGCTGTAGTCTGTGGTGTCCTGCCTACGTGGTCCACACTTCCAGGCTAAAGACGGAGAAACTGAGGCTAAGAGGAAAGGAGACTGAGTTCTTCTATTCTCCGCTGTTCTATGAGACATGTTTTCACCTCTAAGATACTGGTAACAACGTTTATCAGTGCTGCACACAGCCACTGTTGAATCCTCCAACTGCTGTTAGGAGGGCAGTGACCCTCCCGAGGTCACACTAGAGAAGGTGGCAGAGCAGGGCCCTCGGCATTGGGACCATAAGGCTCAGTTGCTCTTCCTAGCACATGGTCCTAAGAGGAGGGGCCTGCGGAAGTGGCAGTCACTTCTCAGTGAGGCCCAAGGCCCTGGCTGTGCCCACTCTCTGGGAAACGCCTCCGTCTGGATGGACACTAGTTCTTTAATCCGATTAGATCCGGCACCTCAGAGAGCCTTGGTAATCCAGGGCTGGCTGGAGCATTGCCTGGAAACTGGTCAGGCAGTAGCCCTGGGGGGTTGGGAGGAACTCAGCTTATAAACATGGGGGTCCCCAGACCCTAGCTAGCCCTGCTGCCTTCCACTCCACCCGGGCTGCTGTGGCCCTGGTCTGTGCCCTCTTTGTACTTTGCTCCTGGAAGCCCAGAGGGGGACCTTCTCCCTTAAACCCTGTGTGTGCGTCTCTCCCGGAGCAGCTCTGCCGCCCACATACCCACAAGCCAGCAGACTACACTTCTGAATTAGCTGGGTTAAGCTCCCCCTCTCCACTGTTAAGATTCTTGTCTCTGGCCACCACAGCCCAAATAATTCCACAGGTCTGGGGAAGCAATTCCTCTTTTAATCGCAGAGGAAATGAGGAAGGCTGGCCAAGAGCAACGTAGGGAGGGTTGTTGCAATGTCATGTGGTAACGCGGCATCCTTCCTGAGATCAGTTTGAGGATGGGGCCGCAATATTTCATATGGGGTGCTGTGAAGCGGTGCTTCTACCCAGGTTCCAGTCCCATCCCAATCACTCTGTATTCTTGTTTAAAGATCACCTACTCTACTGACTTCTACAGAAGCACTAGGAGGCATCCCAGGGGAGGTGATCTTTGGATCGGGTCTGAAAGTTAGAATAGGACTTTAGCATGCAGTACACAGGCTGTGGAGGAAGGTCCACCACTTATCAGCTGTGTGGACTTGGGTGAGTGACTTACCCTCTCTGAGCCTCGGTGGGGGGGGTTTCTCCTCTATAAAATGAGACTGATTATATCAACCTAATTTGATTGTTTTCAAGACTGTAAATGGTAATGCAGTGTCTTTGCTCAGAAGCAGTAGCTTTTGTAATGGTTTCCTAAAGCCACTTGACCTCTGTTACTCTGTGAAGGCTTTCTAGAATACTGCAGGTATTCCAACTACTGACTCCAATAGAGAATCACCTGAAGCTCTTCTCTTGCTTTGTTACTGGTGGATTTTCTGTTCAGAGTCCGAAGCCACTTCCTCCCTCACCACGCCCAATGGGAGTGGAGCCAGTCAGGAGACTGGTTACGTAGTCTTCAGGTACAGGAAAGAAAGAGGCCAGACCCAAGAAGAAGGTGGGGGAGGAAGGGAGCAGGGAGGGTTCCAACCCTTGCAACAGTTAAATGTTAATATAGGTGTCGGCATAGGAAGTGTCTTCTAATGACAGAAGGAAACTAGGGAGTTTTTCAATCATCTCCTGCTTAAAAGATACAGATGTATTCATAATTATCCCTTGCCTCAGGCCTTGAGGCCCAGGTGGGCTCCAGAAGGCCTGTGTTCCTGCCAGACAACAGTCCTTAAGGAACATCATGTAGACAATTGGAATGCCGTCTATCGTGCAAAACACAATAAAACCCTGAGCTCTCTTCTTGTCTGAGACCCATAAATTATGAAAATTATACCTGCCCCAGGCCATGGACATATTGTTTTATTAAAGTTCCGATGAATAAACTTAAGACTCTTAAAAATGTCCTCTCAGCTTTCATCTGGCACACACCTCCATCACGGAGCTGTCTGCCGGGGTGCATTCAATGAGCTCACAAACGAACTTTGGGAAGTTGAGCTCATTTCAAGGTGCAGGTTCAGCAGGATGCAGGGGCCAGCTGGGGAGCTGCAGGAGGGGCTGGGGGCCTCCTGGCCTTATGACAAAGTTGCCCAAGGGGTTCTGGTTGTCTGCCATCAGAGCTGGGACCTCCTCCCATCTTGCCCCCACTATTCTCTCTTTGTTGGATGAGCATCAGGCTTGTGGTGCCCTTATAGGAGGTGTGTGGTTATGGGTGTGGAGAAGGTTGAAATTCTTCTTCTTCCCTTTTTTTAAAAATTCTATCACCGGGTAGTCTTTTTATTCCATCCTGTGCTTCTTCGCCAAATTAAGTTGCTAAACCTTCAACTTTCCATTTTCCCGTCTACCATTCAACCATGTAACTAGCAGGCATGTAACACCTTCTCTGACCCTCAATTTCTGCATCTCTAAGAGGTAACTAACAATGGTTTTCGGCCAAGTGTGTTCAGTGCCTGGCAAAAAGGAACCATTCACTACATGCTAAGCCACCTGTCATTTCATAAGTGGGAACAAAGAGGAACAGGGCCAGTCAAAGAAAGACAGACAATGGAGGCACATGTGGAACTTTTTCTCTGGACACTGTATTTTAAAAAACAAGCTCACATTTGTTTAGCTCCCATTTTCTCAAGAGTATTTGGGTGAGCCTAAGCAGTAGAAAAAAAATAAAACCAGGGGCAGGCCTGACCTATGTCCCCACCTATCAGGACACCCAAGACTTAAAGCCTGGTACAGTATCTGGGACTGAGCCACGGGAAAAAAAAAAAACCACCTCCAAGTGTCAGTTACTTACCTTGTCAGTGAAGGGAGACACCATCATGCAGGAGTGGGACAGGCCACAAGGTCGGGCCAAGAAAGAGCAGACAAGACCACAATGAGGAAGGACATCTTTTGTGCCTTCTTAGACAGTGACCAGGGAATCCTTAGAATGCAATGGCTTTGGAGGTCTCAAAGAGGACCCCCGAGGCTTCCACAACAACTTGGAAGACGCCATAACCGGCGACCCCAGAGAAAACCAGAGCTGGACCCAGGGCCTCTGATCTCACCTCTCCCTCCAGCCCCTTCCCCCCACCATTGTTGGCTGTCAGACCCCACTTACTGGTAACAGAAAAACATCTTTATTTCTCAATTCCTCTTTCAGCAAACAAGAGGTATGTGTTCACATAAAAGTCAAACGTTCCTTGTGGTTGGCATATGAATCGTCTGAGAAGTGGCTGTGTGGTGGGGAGATAGAGGGATAGATAGATGGAAGGTGCACTGGAAAGGCAGAGGCAAGTCATCTAATAGATGCAAGTCTTTAGAGGTCAGAGGGGACAGGTTTTGTGCAATATGCACCAATCTAGTGAAAATAAGGGAACTGCCAAGGGGTTTTGTATTCGCCTTCTGTAAGCCTGTACGTGTTAGGTACATGAAAATCTGCTTGGGGGCACCAAGGCTAAAAGGAGAGTTGCAGAATTTTTGTCAACTGGGCAGATCAGATGAACCTCTCCCACTTCCCAGCTTTGCTGTCCAGCTGTTATCAATGCACCCTCACGTAGGGGAAGGCTTGCCAGAGGATGTAGCACCTGGCAGGATTCAGCTTCATAAGAAAGTGAAGCTTTCCTCCACTGACTCTCAGGTCATCCTAGAGGCAGGACAAGGGCCAGGAGCCTTCTCCCCCTGCCTCTGTCTGCCAGAGCTCAGCTACTCATTTCCATTTGTTCTTTGACAAACGTGGCACCTTGCTGGGTGAAGATGTTGGGAGTGTGAACACACAGACACACAGAGAAACGGCAGTCCTGTGTATATTTAACAATATATATTTATATATATTTTCTAGATCAGTACATTCAGTTTTTAACTTGCTTTTTCTTCACAAACAGAAGAACTCTTACAATAGTAGACTTTCTAAAATAAATACTATTAAAATAGAGCTTCAAAATAAATATTCTATACAAAGGAAACCTTCTGTGGTAACTTTTGATGTGGGGTGAGAAGGGGTTACAGTGAAGAGGGAAAATGTGCCAGGGTGGGACCCTTGAACAGCTTTTCTGTTTGTAACATGAAACCAAACCGTGGGGCAGTGAGAAGAGAAAGCAAGATAAGACACCACACAGTTACCCACAGCAAAAAATGGCAGCGTAAGATTTGTCATTACCTGTCACAGTAAGCAGAGGGCATGAAAATGCTTACCGAAGGCATGAACCAGAAGGCCAGTGAAGTTCGCAGGATGCCCTAGTGCCTTGCACAGTGTCCAGTTGTGCTGCCTACACCCCACCGGACATCTCCTTGGGCAGCAGAGACCATGAAGGTGACGGGATCTAGATGCTGGTCCCAGCCCACACTTTCCACACTTGGACTCATCACAATCTAACCGGGCCTCGTTCGATGCCCAACAGGGATGCACGCAGACTCCAGAACGCGGAAAGAACCAGGCACATCACGTGATAGTCTTCCATCTCGGTCAGCTGTGAAGGGCCTGTATCAATAGCAGGGACTGGTCTTGACTCCTCCCAGCCAGGGACCTTCAGGAGCCTTGGTTGTATCCCATCATCCACCTGTGAGGGCTGGGCTCTCCTAGACCCAGTTCCCAGGGTGCCGGCTGGAGTGTTGGGCCTTCACAAACCCACCCTTGAGGGGAAGCAGCCTTGGCCCCTTAGGACAAGCATCCTGGACCCAGGTTTGTGGATCCCACCCCTGGTTCCAGGCAGAACCACCAGCCAGCCCAGGTTGAACAGAAGTGGGAAGCAGCTGGCACTCTTCAAAAAAAGGTCAACACGAGGCATAATCCAGCCAAGCAAGCCATTGGTGACAGGACATGCAACCAGCCAGAAGCAGCCACAGAAATGTGTCATGTTTCTGAGAGCTTGGTCCTTCAGTGGCCCTTGATTGGCCCCCAGGGGCCACGGGCAAGCCAGTTTTATTTTTTCTTTTTGCCAAGGAAAACATGCTGAGGGATAGCTATGCAACAAAGCTGGGTGAACCAAAGCTGAGCACACAGGACACAGAGAGTTCTGCAGACATCCATCTAGCAGGCTAGATGCAAACCAAAAAGAACAAGCCAAAACAGGGAGAAGGGAAAAAAGAAAGCCAAAACCCAGAAAAACCCATGTTTATAACTATATACACAAAAAGTCAGGGTTCAGGAGGCTGTATGCCAGGTAACAGGGTCTATGTAGATAGAGACGGTGGGGTCGGGGTATATGTATGTATGTATGTGTGTGTGTGTGTGTGTGTGTGTATGCACAGCTTATGTAAATCAATTCTCCACAGAATATGCGTGTAGAATTCCAAAGATCACCAAAGTGCAACTTGCCACTGGGTCAAGTTTCCCATGGAGACATTTGAGGGAGGGGCTTTGGGAAAAGTTCTGAGGTCTCACCAAGAGAGGACGTGTGCCCTCTTTTTTGGGGTAACCTCTGCACACCTGTTCTGAGGAAAACATCTCCAGTCCCTTCAGTACACATCTGATACATTCAATTAGGATAAGTGGTTGGCTGAATGTGTTTTTCTACCATTCCCTCTGATTTGTGCAAGAACATCCATCACGACTGTGGCAAAGGTAGCTACAGGAATCAGCCTCAGAAAACGCAGATGCAGTATTTCATATTTGCCTTTTACAAGCCAGCATATGTTATATAAATAAAGCCTAAAATAATAAGACCCTCCCCTCCTTTCCACCAGTCAATAAATACCTACGGTTACAATTAACTTATTCTAAATCATAAGATGTTACTACTAGTCTTCAAGAAGGAAAAAAAAAAAAAAAGTCCTTGAGAAGCACTGGGTGCATGACCATCACAGCTACCTGCCGCCTCCTTGCCTCCTTCCTGGAGGCTCTTCTGTTCCTACAGAACAAACTGGAAATGCTACAAATGCTGTGCCTAGTGCACTTCCAATATCACCTGGGGTAGCTTTTCTGACCCAGACTACTTTCTCTCATGGGGGGAAAGAGAGGGAGGCACAAAATACCACACTAAGCAAAAACCCCGCACAATAGCTAGGGAGGAAGGACCGGACACACTACAGCTTTTGCATGCAACAAGTACCTACCCACCGGACGAGCTGCACTTTCTGAGTCCTTTAGCACCTTGAGAGAAAGAGTTGCTACGTCTTTGGGGGCTGTTGGGAGGGGCTCACGTAGCCATGCACAGAAGCAGGGCTCAATCCCAAGAAGCCCCCGGAGAATCTTTCCCCCACCTGCATTCTTCTGACTCCCCCGCCAGGGCTTCCTAACACTAAAATAGACTCTTTTTTCATCATCTATTTACATGAAAGATACAGACACTGTACACAAAAGGCTATGACAGCAAGCAGCAGAATCGAGAGAGAAGAAACCCACACCCAGCTCGCCTCAACTCTCACTCTGCCAATGGGAGGTGCTGCCTCTCCTTTGTTGTTAAAATCCTCTTCTTGGTGGGGAGGGGGATTGTGTTCCTTGAGGTTGCTCGCCCCCCCAGATTTTGAAATCAGCCCTTCCTGGGGGTGGCCCAAAAGGAAGCAAGTGTTTTACTATTATTTCTTAAAACACCGTTAGCATCTGGTTTAATGATTCTATAAAAACATAATGACTGGATCCAGAGACCACAGCCTCAGACTCATTGGCAAAATGCTATTTGGTCTCGAATTTGCCACCCTGGCCTTCTCTACCCATAAAGTTTCTGGAAAAGATCCGGGTAGAGAGAACTTGGGACACGTAGCGGGCGGGTGAGTCTGTGACCCAGTAAGAGCCGAAGGACGGTGTTTTTATGAGTGGAACACCCCCAAAGAGTTAGTGAGGAAGCTGGAAGGGAGAAAAGGTACTGTGCAGTGGTTCCTAAATCCATCCGTGGCTCCAGGCAGAGCGAGGAACGAGGGGGGCTCCCAAGTATATACAACAGGGATCGCCAGGGTCTACACCTTGCCCAACATGTGGGGGCAAACCGGGGTAGAGGCTGGGAGAAGAAGGTATAGACGGCAAAACTCCAAGGGTCTTCTTCCAAGGTCCCCTGGCCACTCAGTTACCGATTCCTCCCAGGCAGCCAGAGAGAATGCAAAAGAGTGGGGAGAGAGGGAGGGAGGAGGAGGGCTGGGAAGGCATTCAGGCAGCTGCAACTTCCGGATATGTGTCCACATCTGTGTTCCATCTTCTGAAAACGAAAAATCGTCCCCAAACCACACCACGCCCCTGCCACTATCTGTTTCACACAAAGTTCCAGGACCCTGGGAAAACAAAACAAAACAAAACAAAAAACCCAAAGTGCTTCTTCATCCTTTTGGGGAAGAGAAAGATGGGTGATTGTGGTCTCTTGTTTCTTCAGAAGCTGGCGGTAGGGAGTGGGCAGACTGGCAGGGTCAGCCTGAGGATGCTAAAACCTCTGGCCTGGCTGTGGTGGCCCTTTCTCAGGTGTGAGAAGGGAACCAAGTTTCCAGGGGGAAGCGCCGGGACGTGACCCCAGGTGTCAGAAAGGCTTGTCGGGTCTGCTGGCCTTGGCGTCCCCGGCGGCTGCCTTGCAGATGACGCTGTTCGTGTGCTTGCAGCGGCATCCGGGGCGGCGCAGGCGGTCATAGCCGCGCTGGGCCAGCTTCACGCAGCCGGTGGCGGGCAGGTAGCAGAGCAGGCAGGGCAGCACCAGGGAGAGGGCGCCCATGAAGGACCAGCGGGCGCAGCAGTTTGAGCGGGAACAGGAGCAGGGGTGGTCGGCGCAGGAGCCCTCATCGTCCTCGTTGGTGCAGTGGTAGAAGACGCCCTGCACCAGGCACATGCAGGTGCCGTAGTTGACCAGCGTCTGGGCGGAGCACAGGCACTCCTGGTTGCAGACCCAGCAGGAGGGCAACGTCCGGGGGGACGCGCACTCCTTGCACTTACACTTCCCGCAGGCCTCGCACAGCAAGAAGTGCTTGTCCAGCTCCGGGGGGGCGGCTGGGCCCTTGAGGTCCAGCGGCTTGCAGTGGATGGCCTTGGGCTGGACACGCACGGCCCTCGGGGAGGCCTGGCCAGCCACGGGCGGGGGAGCCACGTGGTCTAAGAGGCGCTGGTCGGAGGACGCGCTGCTGCTGCTGCTCACAGAGCTGGGGCGCCCGCTGAAGGAGATCCAGTGGTGGGTGATGTCCTGGTCACAGCGGGCGGGTGTCAGGGCCAGCTCGGGGGCTCCACCCCGGGTCCGCTTAGGGCCGGTGGGGGCTGCCAGGCCGGGGTTGTCGATGTAGTCGTTCTCCACGTGGCTGGTCTTCATCTGGTCGATGGGGAGAATGGTGAGGGGGTGTTGGAGCCGGCCGTGGGCCATACGGCTGTCCAGGAGAGGCTGGACCATGACTGAGCTAGGAGTCAAGGGGACGCTCTGTGGGATCGGGGGCTCCATGGGGCCAGAGGTCCTGGGCTGTGCAGAGAAACAGGCTTCTAGGGGCCCTGGAGTCAGGGGCAGAAGAGAGAATGGATTCCAGGCATCAGTATGTGGCCTGTTAGCACACCCACCCCGCCGTCAGGTCCTTGGGGAGCCCAAATGAAATGGGAACTGGCATTCCTTTGGTGGACTCTCCAGCATTATGGCTTAGATGATTAATAATGACAGCAACAACAACAATAATAAGTGGTAGAAATAACTTATTTAGTACTTACTACGTGCCAGGGACTCTTCTAAGCACCATATTTATTACGTCATTGACTCTTCACAATAAACCTAAAATGTAGCTATTATTATCCCTTTTCTAGTTACAGGAAACTCATGTTCAGAGTAACTTGTCCACAGTCACACAAAACCACCAGCAGCAGAACTAGGGCTCAAACCTGTGCCGTCCGAGTTCATTCTTATAACCCCCATGAAACATGCTCCTGATTTTAAGACAGATACAGCTTAGCAGTTATAAACACAGGCTCTGGAATCAGATCCAAGTCCAAATTCTCACCTCCGCCTAGCAGTGTTACTGTGAATGAGGTTCTTTAACCTCTATGCCTTAGTATTTTCATCTGTAAAATGGGTTCTTGTGAGGACTAAATGAGAAAATGCTATCTAGGACCTAGCATTTTGCCCGACACACAGCACATACTCTAATTTATCACCATCCCAGGGAGCAACCGTTTAGATTTCCTGAGCACTAATAAGCACGACTAATAAGTACCAGGCGTTGTGCTGAGGATGTGGTGACCATGACAGACAGTCCCTGTATGCTCCCATGTAGTTTATCAGCTGGATAAACAAAAGCCTTTATTTCAGATAGTCACAAGAGAACGAAGAGCTGTATCTGATGCCTGCACATCCAGGATATTAACTTATTACCACTGCTTCTAAGAGCAGCAACATCTAGTGGCTAATAACCCCTGGGTAGGTGGCACCTCTGACAACTTGGATGGGAAATCCTCCCAAGGGGCACTCACATCACCCATTGTCAAGTGCTGAGCTGAACGTTCAGCCTAAATGCTATTTACTAGAATAGCTAAGCCAACCCTGGATCAGTTTCTAATTTCACCGAGAGAGTGCAATTTTAAGTTGGAATCCGGCCAGAGATTCAACTGCAGTGCCTGACACGGAACCCCAGGAAGTCACTTAAATCAAAGAGCGGAAACGGCTTGGTTCAAATTTAGAAAGTGCACATTGTTTTCTATTAGAAGTGCCATTTCCTCGCCTGCTGACCTTTACATTCAGAATTCGGCTGGAGATCAATTTAAAGAAATAGCAACAGAGGCCAAGACCTCTGCCCAAGGGGCACGATTTGGAATCCCAGAGAAAGATTAGACTCTGGGAAGATTCCACCAGGCTTGGGAGTGGGGGACAGAACAGATAGCCAGGGTTCGGATAAAAGGGGAAGATAACCACCTTTGGGGGGGAAAAAAAAAGACAAAAAAAGACCATTGGATTAATATGCTATGGGATGGGGTTTCATAAATGATTTTTCAAGATGTTAATGATGTTCTAATTTGGAGAGCTGACACTGTACCTCCGTTATTAGGTTCACCTTGCCTCAAAGGTGATGCCTAAGAAGGGGATGTGGATAGGTTTCCACTTCCAGTTGTAACCCTGTATCCCTCCCAGACTTGGGACACAGCTGGTCATCCCAGTATTCCCATCACAGGAGAATAACACCTGCCCCTAGTGACACATCCATACTTATCAATGTCTATAGTAAAGATTGAAAAGAGAAAAAAAAGGTATTCAGGGCAACTCTGTATTATACTTCCCCTGCTTGGAAACAACAGTTTGATCAGAAATGGTTAAATTGGGGAAGGGCCTCCTTAGATGCTTTCCAGCCTGTCTGAAATAAAGAACTAGATCTAGATGCGAAGTTCATGAAGTGGACGAAAGGGAGCTTATCCACAAGGTTCTCATCTGTATACTGCAAAAAAAAAAAGCATTAAGTCTTTTCTGCAAGGTTCATTGCTCAGTCAACTGATATTTCCCCTTCGCAAAGGCATGAACCACGGGCTCATGAACAAGGGCTTTGCTCCCACAGTCCTATCTACTTCAGAGAGATTTCTGTGCAGTTTCTCCCATCTCAGAGGATGTCTGCCTAGAGGTAGCCTGCCTCCTGCCTCTGTGTTCCCTCCACATGTCAGGAGAGCATGGTCTTCAAAAAGGAGACTTCCCCATGGCAGAGTTAGACTTAAGTGGCTGGCAGGTCTTGCCACCAAGAAATAGTCATCTGCCAAGGCAGTCTCCTTTGGGGAGCCTGGGGTCAGGGCTGGATGGGTGGATGTTAGTTAAGCATTCAAGAGAGGAGTTTTTCCAAGGATCAAGATGGCCACGGGGCAGAACTTCAGGGGATGCTACCTCAGCCCACTTTATTCTTTGCAGGCACTCCAAAGCCTTGCTTCTAGAATAAGTGGGTTTGGGGTCAAGAGAAGAAGGTTAGGAGTCCCGGGTCCTAGACCTTTGCCTGGAGGAAAAGGTGTGACTAGGCAGAAGAATAGAAAATGCTGACAGAGGCACAGGAGACAACTCTGGCGCCAGCCAAGAGGTGCCTCAGCCAGAACCCCCAACCAGGACAAAGACAACGCGATTCCCTTATTCCAGAAGCTCAGGTCACAAATACGCAGGGTCCTGCCAACAAAATGTCAATGGTAGTTTGAAGGTTGTATTGCCCTATGTAGTTAGGCTTTTTGCCTCTTAGGACTAGGACTGGGACTGGCCATGCTGTGGGTACTCCCTCCCCTATACAGTTTATCCACTCTCCTTCCCCTGATTCTATTCCTGGGGTTCTATAAGAACGGGCACACTTTCTATGGAGGAAGCAAAAAGCATGGGCAATGCTTGGGAATTTTAATAGGCCCTGGAATCACAAGGCAGATTCATGGAAAAAGTCCCAAGGAAAAGTCCCACCAGGAAGCCAGGGTGGGAGCAGCGTCTGCAGGCGATGGGGATATTGGCATTAGCAGGCTCCCATCACCCTCCAGAGGCAGCTGTCAACATCTGGGCCTGCACTCAGGGCCAGACATGGGGGTGGGAGCTCAGTCCACGATGACTCAGCTCTCTTGGGACATGCTGCATCCAAGATGGCTCCAGCAGGCATATTCTAAAATGCATCTTCCCTATCATAACCCTGATGGAAGATGCCTTCCGGCCACCAGGGGCTCAGAGTTGTACCACTCCAACCTTCTCAGGCTTCATGAAGGCCTCACCTCCCAATTAGCCGGGACCCTCCGCAGGAGGGTGGTATTCATTTGGCTGACAAGAAAAACAACTTCCCCGATAGCCTGTTTGATAACCCCTCAACACAGCTAAATGGTGTCTCAAACCCCCCGCAAGTCCTCGGCTTCGAAGATTGATCTCTACTCACTGGGACACACCCACCCTCCAGTCGGAGCAACGCTGCCAAACTTAAGTGCAGTTTAATATGAACTCTGCTTCGCCTGCAAGGAAGGAAGAAATTTATAATACAAATAGGAGAGAGGAGGCTTTGCCTCATTTAGGCTGTTTAGGAGACTGATGGCCAATTTGGAAGACTGCGGACAGAGAAACAAAGCCAGCAGTCCACTTAGCCACAGAAGCACCTCTATCGAATTTTAGGTGGCAGCCTTATGGGATTAGCATGAGGAAGGGAAACTTTTACCTCCATTCCAACCTTCTAATAATAATAATTAATAATTAGGGGAGCAGCAAGCATTTATGAAACATTTTTTGGTGCCAAGCTCTGTGCTAAATCCTCAATGATTTTTCTCCTTCAATCCTCACCATCACCTTGGAGGATGATACCCATTTTGCAGAGGAAGAAATGGAAGAACAAAAGGTCATAGAGCAGGCAAGTGGTCAGGGCAGGATTCGAACCCAGGTAGCAGAGGCTCTAGAGGCTGCAACTTCAGCCCTGCCACCCTGACTTGCAATAACTTCTGGGTATTCATGGAAGGGCACGGAAGCACCCTTCTCTCTTATAGCCATGAACTCCACCAGTCTCCCAGGTCTGCCACCAGCCCACAGGGAACCTCATCGGGCCATCTTCGGGCTCTTAACCCAACCAGCCTGGAAATGAAGCCAGACAGGGCTGACATCAGACTGGCCCCCAGTTAGGGGAATTTTCAGTGTGGAAAGCAGAGGCTGGGGGTTTGAGATCTGTCATTAAAGGAAGGGTCAGAGCGCAAGACATCTTCACACTTCCATTTTCTTTGGCATCCCTTTTGTCACCTCACACACCCCCATTTTTCTAAGTGTTTTCATTTTTAGTTTTCTTAAGGTTGAATGGGTCTCATTGGTAAGATCTCACCACAAAGCAGTCCCTAAAAGGAAAGCCTAGAGCGGGTGGGAATCCCGTCTCCTCCCACCTATAAAGCTGAACTTAAGGGTCCCTAGGGCACGTTCATGGATGCGGCTTCCTGGTCCAGGTCTGTGGGGAAGGGAAGGAGGAGCTAGGGTAAAAGGAAGGCAGAAGAAGAGAGTCCTAGAATACTGAACCAGCAGGATATCGAAAAGCCCAGAGCACACTGCCCTGTATTTGCGGCTTCCTCTGTGAGCCTGACACTGCATGTGTACCTGTGGGGAGGGGCTGAGCATCAAGGCGGCAGACAGCTCAATGCAGGCTGGCTGGAAAGAATCAAGAGGCGTGTTAAATGTCTGTTCCACCCATCCACCCCCTTCCCCTGGACTTATCCCAGGGAGAGGAGTTGAAAAATATTAGGAAAACCTGACAGTTGTACTTTGAAAACTACAGGTCAGCTAATGCCAAACTGGCAAGGGGCTCTGAATGAAAGGGCAGTTTCTGCACTGCCCCATTCAGTCCCAGCAGGTGCCTTCAGGGAAGGCTGTTTAAGCCTTTAACAGCTCAGAGAAAAAGGTCTCTAGGCTTCATGAGAGCCCGCCCACCACTATCTACCACTCTCGCTTGGGTTCTTTGGGACAACACTCCAGTTTAGTTCATTAAGCTCCAACTAAATAATGACTATTGCTTCAAAAAGACTTTTTAAAAGGGGGCAAGGGGGATGAGGGAAGCCAGGGACTTGCCTTCCCTACACCCCACCGAGGGAGACAATCTCTGCGGCAAATAAAGCATTTAGGCAGCTGGATTTGCCTGAGAAACCTTGCTCCTCCCCGCCACCCACCACTAGCACTAAGGAGCTGACCTCTGGTCATAACCTGTCAGAGATCACAAAAAAAGCAGCTGCTTTTCCTCACTTTGTCCCATCCCCATTTATCAGTTCCCAACCCTTTTCTCTTCTTTTTCCACAACCAGCTGAGCTCCAAAGCCCCAGTGCCAGGGTGAGTGGGAGAGGTACTTTGGCTCTGGGATATTCTAACCGGCTACAAATTTTGGCTTCGATGTATTCCCCTCAGAATTGTTGTCTGCTCAGATCCCCTTAAAGAGGGATTAGAAGTCAAGAGTGAGAAAAGAATGGGGCTAGAAGAAGTCTGTTAACTACTGGTACAGTCGGGGAACCACTGGCCCACATCAAAGTTTGGGGGTGGGGGACCAGAAATCTAAACCCCAGGGGAGGACCCCCCCTCTCTCACTGACACCAAGATCATTTTATTCGTCTCACCACCCTCCACTAAGAATTGGACTTCCAATAATAGATGTTAGCTTACTCCTGGGATGGGGCAGGAAATGACTCCCCCTTCCCCCCGCCAACCAGAAAGAGACAAGGGAAACCACTTTTCTGCAAATGACCACCTGCCCCAGAAGGGCCCCTTCCCTCCTCCGTGAGATCCAGCACATCTGTGCTCCCTCCCCGGTGCCCTTGCTTCCTCCACCAACTGTCCTTGGAAAGAACAATCGTGATCACAGCTGAACGGTGGAGCCTCTTAAACCCAGCCACATGTCCCGGATACATCCCCAGCCTCGTCAGCTGTCCGGATCTGCAGGGTGGCCCCAGGCCCCCTCGAGAGCTAAGCATCCTCCGCCTCTTACATCACACAGCACCCCACAGCTCCTGTGGAGGAAGGGGCTCCCTTACAACCAAGACCTCCTTACTAGGCACCCAGTAGTAACAAGGGGCACAGCCCCAGCCCTGCACACTTGCTAGCTGCTCAGCTGGCCCTGGCCCCTCGGGAGGAGTTTCTTTGTCCCACTCTGCAGATGGGGAGACTAAGGCCCAAGCTTAGCACATTTCCTAGCCCCTCATCTGCTTTGACCCAGCCCCTACCTTGGTCTGGAAGAGGTAATACAGTCTTCGGTTATGTTGCCCTTCATCACCTTCTTCCTTTGGCTCTTTTGAGAGAGTAAAAATATATTCCAATGAGTCATTGCTTTCCCTTCTGTCAGGTAGATCCAAGTTGACCATGAGACGGAACCTTCTCCACTCTTGCCATGCTGACATCCTAAATCCAAAATTTTTCATTCTATCCCTAGATCCAGAGGTTTTCCTCACAAGGAAACTTCCACCTCAGTAGGGCCTAGATGACAGACAACTCTGGATGCAGAACCACATTGAATGCCGTAACTTTCTAAGAACACTGACCTTCTTCTCTGAAGAGAAGGGACTCCTTTCTAAGCCTCCTGGTACCATCACCCAGGCCCTACCCAAGAGGATGATGGCCCGGGGAAAGAAAAATGCTCGTGGGGGCCGGAAGATGTCACATGAAGGGACTAGTAACATCAGAAATTGGAAGAGAATCCCACCCAAAGTATTTGTACTTTGGTGATCCCAAAGTATTAAACCCCAGAGCAACACACCTCAACGGTCATTTCTGGAGGTGTTTATGAGTGTTTTTTCCTCCCTTAGTTTTAAAATCACTGACTTTCAAACTCTGCAATGAAAGGCTGCCTTCATTTGTTTTTCAAGTCAGCCAAACCTCTGGGCAGAGGCAGTGTCAGGTTTACCAGAGTGGGGAGGTGGAGTTCCAAAGAGCCCCTCTCTCCACCTATTCTGGAAGGATGAAAACAAAAATGACATCTGCGAGCTCCAAATGCCCCCAGCCTCTACCCTGCTTTAACCAGGAAACATACTATTCCATGTGATCAGTCTCTTTCCACCTCACCCTACCAAAGCTTTAAGGAGATGTTGCCATTTCAGAGGATAATTTGGTAAAAGTCATGGCAATGAGCAGGAGAGCACTTACTCCAGAGTTCAGAACCTAAAAAGGAAGATAACCCAGAGACGTCTTTAAAGTCTTCCTCATCAAGCTGACCAACATTTGTCCATCAAGGAGATTTTAGAAATCTGCCACCAAAATGCCCCCTACCCAGTACTGGCCACGCAGCTCAGTTGGTCAGGATGTGCACTGCTCATATTAGAATTCGTCTGGAGCCTTCTGGCAGGTGAGGACCCTCCCAAGGGCTAGGAAAGAGAGAAAATTTGATTTCACACTGGACACAACTACAACTTCTTTCCCACCCTTCTGCTGAGAGAGAAGGAGACAGAGAAAGAGAGAGGGAGAGAGAGGGAGAGGGAGAGAGAGAGAGAGAGAGAGAGGGCTGCGGTAGCGGGTAGAGAGGTAGGTGTGGGGGGCATTGTCAATGGCTGCCCTCCCTTTCCTAGTCTTCCCCACACCCACACACTAAGGGAAAAACTGAAACTTTCAGATGTTTATGCTCCATTCGTATGAAGATCCGGGGGAACTCTAAACATTGTGAAATCACCAGTGTAATATTGGGTAGGGCCTCAGGCCTGACCGAGCTTATTAAAAGATTGATAAACCCACATTTCCTAAATGCTCTGGGCCTTCACCTGCCAGCTTTGTATCCCCCAAGAGGCTCAGAGAGACTGGAGAGCCTTGGTCAGCTAACCAGACAGACATGCACTTGCTCTCACCCCTTCCCAAACTGGAGAGAATCAGGCCACTGGTTTGGAAGCAGGAAAGAGGGGGTTCACACTGCGTCTGGGCACCCCACCGAACCCACAACCTTCCTTTCATCGCGAATCATGCTGGGGTTGGGGGGGGGGGGAAGTGGTCTCTGAGCCTCGATGGGCCAGAAGGCAGCCTTCTGCCCTCACCCAGGCCTGGCAATATGGATACCCACCCAGCAGCTGGTGCATGAGGCAGCCAGCAGCTCTTCCTTCTGACCCCATCCAGCCCCTCCAGCCCAGTTCGCTTCTTCAGTCCATCGCTCAGCCCATCAAGCCATGCAACCATTTTCCGCCTCTCCTGCCTCCTCTGCCCACAACCCCCAGCACCCAATCAAAGAAAATTGAGAAACCGTCTTCTTGCACAAGAGCAGCTACTGTCTAAATGCTTTTTGATCGTCTGTATGGAGGGGAAACTGGGCAAAGCCCTGGTCCCAGTGATGGAGCCAAGCTCCAGCTGTCCTGGCTGGCCAAATTTGCCCTCACCCCCCTTCATTGCCCCCGTAGGCTTGGCGATTCAGAATTTTCAGAACGTACCGTCTCTATCCTCCTCTCTTCTTGGTGATGTCAAGCCTGGTACCACCAAGAAGGAAGGAGAGAAAGCGAGAGCCTTATCTCTTCTACGCACGCAGCCTCTTCCTCCAGCTCCCACACGCCCGGCGTTATGGAAACGCACCTTCAGCCCCTACCACAGCCCCAGCGCGGCCCGGGGGCCCCGGGGCCTGGCACAGCTCGGTGCCCGGGGATAGGGAGGCCCGGGGATAGGGAGGCACGAGGAGGCCGAGGAGCCTCGGGCCCTGCAGAGGCCGGGGAAGGAAAAGGCAACTGCAAGGCAGCTGCACAGCATAAAATGCGGCAGCAGAGCAAAGGTCAGACGGTGAAGAACCGCCTCGCCAAAGAGAGAGAGAGCAGAAATGCCCAGTCCCGGCCAGCCCCGCGCTGACCATCGAGGGGGAGGCAGAAGGGAAGAAAACCCAGTCCCTCACGGCTCCGAAGGAGAAAGAAAAACCTACGTCGAACATAGGCCGCTGCGGCGGGCTGGGGAGATCTACGGCAGAGCTGGCACCGTGGGCAGCGAGCCCGGGGTGGGCGAGCCGCCCAGGGCGAGGGCGCCCGCCGGACCCAAGAGGTGGCTCCTGACGGAGCCTAGAGCCGCCTGTTCCAGCACCCGAGGCCGGTGGCAGGAGAAAAAAGGCCAGGCCAGAAGCAAACTCCCGGGACACGCACGGAGCTTCCGAGTCGTAGAGAGTGGGGAAGCCGTGCTTGGCAGTGCCCGGGGGTCGGGAACGCCGGTGCCAAGCTGTGAACACCCCCGGCGCCTTGCCGGCCCAGCCGAGGGCGTCAGGGAGCTGCGGCGCACCGCAGCGGCTCCAGGAGGCGCAGAGAGAGGGAAGGAACACTGAGGCGCGCCTAGAAATAGCGCACCATTTGCCCCAGCCCGAGGGGGAGTCGCGTCGCGACTCAGAGAGGGGCAGCTTCACATCCCGAAGCCGGTCGGGGACTTACTTTGAGGAGCCGCAGAGTCACAAGCATTGCTCCACGTCTGTGTGAATTCCCGAACCCGAGTGGGTCGGACGCCGCTGTCCTCGCAGACGCCGGCCGGAGAAACCGGCACTGCTCCCTGCGCTCCTCAGCGCCAGCACCGCGCTGTCAGCCCCTCTCGCTGCCTCCGCGGCGATGTTGCAACCACTGCCTGGGAAAATGGCTTTTTTATGAATGGGAGGGAAGGGAGATCCTGTGCGCACGCGCGCAGTTCGCGATTCTATGAATGGGTGGGCACAAGAGACCCCGCGCGCGCATGCGCCGCGCTCCTTTTTTTATGAATGGGGGGCCGGAAAAGAACTTAACCCGTGATTGCTGGGGCTGGCTCTCGCTCCTCCAGGGGCCGTCGTTCTTTTACAAAGAGGGGTGGAGGTTGTTGTTGCCTTTTTTTTTTTTTTTTCCTTTATGAATGGAGGGCGGCGGCGACTGCTGCAGCTGGCTCAGCTGCGCGGGCTGTACCCCCTCCCAGCCTGCGAGAGGAGGTAAAGGCCACCTTCACGCCACTGCGGGCCTGGGCTGGAACCGTCAGTGTTGCTGGGGGGCGGGGGGGCACTGCGGCCTCAGGATCCTGGGCTGAGAGCTGGGTTGGGGAGGACACACCTAGATCTAGGGATTTCTACCCGCCGCAGGCAGTCGGGAGGGCCGGGGAACGGGAAGACCCCTGCTGAGGGCCTTCTCTTTCTCTAGACTAGGGGCGTCGGGAGGCGAGGGGTCTTGAAGCTGTGTTTACCAAAAATTAAGAAAATGTCAAACGTCCATATCAAAGAAGCGCGGAGTGGGGATTGCTGAGTGAATCTGGTTCCTTTCCTGAGGTTGAGTCTCCCTTGAGTAAGCGCGGACCACCCCTCCCCCCATTTCTTGGGTGTGGACAGCGACTGGGCCGAGGCCTCTTCCGGCTCTAGTACCCCCCAGGGTGATACTGGCTACTCAGCTAGAGACCTGGCTCTCGCCTGGCAGCGCCCCCCTTCCCCCCCAACTCCAGGGTAACGTCCGCAGTGCCCCGGCGTCCGCCCGCCCTTAGCTGCCCTGGCTAGTGCTCCCCTCTCCGTGCGTTTCCCAGCCCTCACGGGACACGGGCCTGAGGACCCTGTGTCCTCCGAAGGCCACAGCCTTTTGCTGCTGTAGGCGCCTCTCCCCAGCCACCCCTACTTGCGCCCCTCCGGGGAAGCGGGAGCGGCCGAGAATTGGCCAGGTGGATGGGTGGAGCCGTCCGCGCCGAGGATGCTGCCGGGGTGGCCACGGGATTAAATAACAACAGAGCTCTTGAGCCGCAGAGGAAATGGAAATGGCCGGGATCTTTTCTTTGCAGTTAATGATGGGGCGGCGGGGGCGGGGGGGAGCGCCTCAGCCCTGGGCGGTGAAAAGAAAAGCCCCCGCCATTAGGCCTGACTCCGGGAAGGCGGGGAGCCCTCGCAGCAGGCCCAGCTCCGCCCAGGAACGGAGGAGGCTGTAGCCTCCGGGGAGTCCGGGGTAGGGGGTGGCTTTGATGCGGGGATAAGAGCCGGGCCAGGGTCTGAATCCCCTGTAAGGTTTGTCTTGATGGTGTTTTCGCTTCACGGGGAGGTTGTGAGGCAGGTTTTTTCTTCCTACGCCACCACAGATCTGCGCTTGGCTGTTGTCAAGGTAGCCGATGAAAGGTTCCAGCCCAGGCCAGAGGTCTGGCCTTGGGCTGGATCTGGGGCTGGGGCTGGGGCTCTAGAGACGGCCAGAGGGAGAGACATTTTGCAAATCCAGACCAGAACCCAAGGTCACCGAGTCCAGGCTAAAATGGCTTCTCGCTACTCAAACGCACCTTTGCAGTGTGATTTCCTTACTCAGCTCCTGGGGGCAGAGCAGGCTCTGCCCCTACGAAAGCTCAGTCTTCCTTTCACGGCCAAGATGTTACTTAATGCCAAGAGAAAAACTCTTTACTAGGACAATAGAGTATTTTACAGTTGTTCAGGTCTTCCCTTTAGAGGCATCCCAGCTCAATATCATTATTCCTATTTGTCAGATGTAGAAATTGAGGCCAAGGGTCCTGCACCTGATAAATGAAAGATCTAATAAATGGTGGTGCTGATTTTCTAGATCTTTGCAACCCGGGTCTTTCTACTTTGCTACCACCCCATCTTCATATCACAAGCCTAAAAACCTGTTTCTTGCAAGTCACTTAAGCATGTTAAACAAGGAAAGTTGGAGCAGTGATTTTCCAGCCAGTGGTTGCTCACGGGCCTTGCTGGAACTAGTAAAAGGATGGGAATAAGGAAATCCTTTCTAAACTATGGAAGAAAGTCAAGATGAGGTAGGGGGTGGCTGTCCTGTGTCCTTCATTAGAGGAATTAGCCAAGAGACAGTGTTCCTTCCATTCCTGGTCTGTTCTCAGCTTTCCTGAAGGAGAAGTGAGGAGACCCCAGCTCTGGTGGGATGGTGGGACCATGAAGGAGCCCCCAGTCCTGAGCTGGGAGGAGTCTCTGATGCCTGAGCAGACTGTGACTTGGTGTCTGGGAGGGCACTGGGGACCATATTCCACTCTTCCTTGGAACCTAAAGAGAGGAGAGGTTTGGGGGTAACTGTTAGGAGAAATCCATCCATCCATCCAGTCAGTCATTCATATATTCTGCCGTGGGGCCTGCCCTGACTCTGAGGCCTTGGTGGTGAGAGACAGACAGCCCTCCCTGCCCTAGTGAAGCTCACAATTTGGGGGGAAGAGAGACTATGCAATTTGATAAGTGCTAGGAGGGAGATGTAAGCAGGATCTGAGGGTATGGGGAGAGCTGCGAAGGACCTGATTTTAATTTGGGCATCAGGGGGTCTCTTTCTGACGGGGGGCTGTGGTTATGAGTTGAGACTTGGAGACTGGGAAGGCGTGACCTGAGGGAGGATGAGGAGACAGGTGGGGAGGTGTCTGCATGAGGAAAGACTGATGTGAAGGTGCCTGTGGGGAGGCCACTCTGTGGCCGACACACTCCCTTTTGTGTTTTAACCCTTTCTGCAGCCCAGGGGCCAGAGGTTGGGGGAGAGGGGACAGAGTGAAAGATGGTGGGGAATGCAAAGCATTTGTGCCCTCACAGTTTAACGGTACCACCTTCATTCTTTGGATTGAGTGGCTGGTAGGCCTGTGCTGCATTTTTTTTTTTTTTCTACTTCCTGTGACTTTGTTCATTCCAAAGCTGCCCTGTCTCTTCCCCAGGTATAACTCTTCTGCTGGAGGTGGACCCTAACAGCCCTGAATTCCTGCCCATGCTAATTATAGTCGTTTCACCCTAACCCCATCTTCACCCCTACCAGATCGTGTACAAGGGGAGTCCAGTGGCTTCAATTCTGGGACTTGCCCTCTTATCAAGCTGGGAGCTGAGTGCAGTGGGAGTGAGGAGAGGTAGGAATTCTAATTCAATGGCAGACATTTATGGAGCACTTACTGTGTGCCATTCCTGTGCTCGGCCTGTTTTCATACGTCATGTAGCTTTAAAAAGCTGTGCTCTGGGTCTTATCTTCCCTCCTTTTCAGATAAGAAGTCACAGGCTCTGTTTTAATTATTTACTAATTCCACAAAACATTATTATACACCTCCTATGCATCAGGCACAGTGCCAGGTACTGGCTTTACGGTGATAGATGCTATTTTTGTCCGTATAGAGCTTACAGTCAGCGGTGACACCATGGTGTCACGTATAATCGTCATTAGCAACCTCATTTATTTCTGTATTCAATTGACCTTTCTCACCCTTCTATCAAATAGGAAGCACTGGAACCAAGCCCCCCCAATACAAGTAGATGACCTGCCCCTACCTATATGGAAACTCTGGAACTGCTACTGTTTATATAGTCAGGAGGGGAGAGAGATGTTAAACAAATAATGATTTATTTGTTTCAAAGAATGATTTAATTACAGTTAACATCAGTGGTGCGTTAGAGAGTACAGGAGAGCAAAGGAGGGGCCACAGCCTGGGGGCCCTGCAGAAGTTTCCCTGCATTCCGTATCTGCAGAATGCAGACTCAGCCAGGCACGGGGTGGCAGAAGGAACCTTGGGGAGTGCTAGTGCAAGCGAAGATAGCCAGGGCCATGTGTCAGACCCGAGGTTAGAGCTCTGTTCTGGCAGTAGCCCCTAGGCTTTCTGGCTCATTGTGTTCAGGTGTTTCAGCTTTGGAGCCTGGAGAACTTGAAAGACAGATGTACAAACACTGACCACAGACTGCTGGGGTTCAATCTCACCTTTACAAGCTCCACAGCCTTGGACAAGTTATCCAAACTTAATGTGCCTCAGTTTCCTTCTCTGTCATATGAAAACGAATAGTAGTACTTACCAAAAAGGGCTGAGTGGACCTTGAATGGAATAATGCACATAAAGCCCTTGGAACAGCGTCTAGGTGCTGAATACACGTTTCGATGATGATTCAACGTACCCAGCCATTTTGATGAATGGGAATAAGATAGAATTTTAAGAGAAGCCTATTTATCTGTGTGCGTCAAAACTTCAGAAAGTGAAAAATGAAAAACACTCTCAAATGGAACCAAAGTTTTCTTTATCAGGAAATAGTTCAGATAATCATACTGTGCTGTCATTGATGCTTTAACTAGTACAGTTTTTGCAGGACAAAAGTTATATTTTTTAACGGTGTGGCTGGGTATCTTAAATAGTTCACCAAAGAGTTGATTTTAGATGCTTGGATTTCAGTGGTAGCAGATAGTGTGATATAAAGCTGGGAATGGTGATTCTCTTGTATCAGTATTGGGAGGGGCGGTTGTTAAACACTTGGTGACTTTACCTAATTCTTAATCTCTTCAGATCTCTATTGTAAAAAGGGGGATAGTCATAGTATCTGCTTCAGGGGATTATCATGAGCCCTAAAGGGCAAGATATATTTTCAAGTAATCTAGCTCAGAGCCAAGTGCACAGCTAGTTTTGAGGTCCCTCTAATTGCTCTGTGTAATAGGGAAATTTTGAAGATTTTAGTTTGGTTACAATAATACAGGTCACTAGCTTCCTCTTCCCCATTCTTCCTCCAAGACCCTTGGTTTTCACTCTTTGCTGAACAGGGCCGTGGAATGTTATGTAAAAGAAGCTTTCCTGAAGACCTCACATAGTCCAGAGTGGTTTCCTCATAGGTGTGACTATAAAGTCAGATTTGCATTGTTTCAGTTTTGGCTACTGAATCAAGATTTTAATGAATATATTTACATGGCACAGTTCAAGTGTGCACTAGTTCACATAAAATGAAGCACACTGCTTATTTCAGATGTGGGAGCTAAATCCAGAGCAACCACTGAGAGCAGTAGGAAGAGAAGAAGGAGAAAAAAAACAAAGATCAAGAGGAGCTCTTTTGGCCCTTGCTTGCAAATCACAGAAATTCCCTGGTAATCTTGAAAACTCAGCTGATGCAGTGATGGGTGAGCTATGACTTTGGGAATGGACGTATTTAGACTTTGCCCAAAGACTGCCACTTAATTGTTGATGGATCTCAGGTGGGTTACTGATCCTTTAGACTCTCGATATTATATATTTAATGGGCATGATAATTCTACTCCATAGGGTGGTTCAGTAAATACCTCACAAGTGTCTGTGTCCTTCATACAACAGAATGGGGACCCTGAGAGAAGCACAGGGATAAGGAAGGGATATGTGGATTCTGGAGGGGTCAGCAGTTTTCTGGAGGCTGAACTTGGCTTTCACGTTCCATGAGAGGGATGGGGGTTGCGCGCTTCTTTCTGACTTGACTTGTGATTTGGGCCACCCCTCCCCTGGCCTCCATTCATGCCATTTCATTTGGTCAGTCATTCATTTGTTGATTCATTCAGCCAATATTTAAGCAGCTTCTAGGTACTAGGCACCATCCCAGGCCCCGAGGGTACAACAGTGAGCAAGTTATAGGAATCTCCTGCTCTCCTATACCTTAGTCCAATGAGGGAAGCAAATAATAAAAAGTAAACACCCAAATGATAACACAAATTCAGAAGTTGGTCAAATCCATGAAGGGGATAGTAAAGGGATGTGACAGTGATTGGGGAATGATCTTTAGGGAGGTCAGGAAAAGCCTCTCTAGGAAGTCTGAAGGCTGAGGAATGGGAACCTTGCAAATGTCCAGGAAGGAGGCCACAGTGAGTGCAAAGAGCAGGGCAGGTGTGACCTGGTGTGTTCCAGGACCACTGACACCTTGGGCCTGAGGCTGGAGAGGCTCAACTCTGCTCGAGGACATTCGGGCCTCCTCTAGCTGACTTGCACTACACCAGGGCTGGCTGGACTCCAGACTCTGGGGTACACGACCAAGTGCACCAGCCTCAGGCCCTGGGGAAGAATTTACAACCATCCTGGGCCGGTTTACCACCTGCCAAAGAGCGCTTGGAAGGCACAGGCTCTTTCTCATAACTAGGTTTTTCAGAGCCACGTATAATACGAAGCAATTCAACTGGGCAGGATTTATTTTTTTCTTAAGTAATCCTTTCATTGAAGTATAACAGTTGGGCCATGTGAAGTTGCTAATATGCAGTGACTTTTCATGGACAAAGTGGCATTTCATATGATTCAACATAAATATATTGTTTTATAACATAAAAGTATACAAATTAGAAGTGTATAACTGAATGAATTTTCATGAACTGAACACAACTGTAGAACTAGTGTCCAGGTCAAGAAACAAAACATTACCCAATTCGGGAAGCCCCACTCATGCTCTTGTCATCCCATACCACCACCATGCCCCACCTCCACCCACAAGGGTAGTCACTATTTTGACTTTTAGCAACATAGATTAACATAGTCTATTTTAAAAAAATCTTTCTTTAAAGGGAATTATACAGTAGATACTTTTTCTCCTGGTGAGATTCAGCCATGTTGTTGCATGTAGTTGTACTTTCTTTTTTGTTGCTGTATAATATTCCATTTTATGACTATACTACAATGTGTTTATTTTTTAATTTTTTAAAATGTTTTGGCCGTGCCATCCAACATGTGGAATCTTAGTTCCCCAACCAGGGATCAAACCTACGCCCCCTGCATTGGAAGTGTGGAGTCTTAACCACTGGACCACCAGGGAAGTCCCTACAATGTGCTTATTCATTCTGCTCGATGGACATTTAGATTGTTCCAAGCATTTGGTTTGAAGAATGCTGCTTCTGTGAACATTCTTGTACATGGCTTTTGGTTGAACACATATTAATATATCTGTGGATATAAACTGAAGACTGGGTCAGTGTTAGTATTTCCAAACAGTTATCCAAAGCGGTTGTACCAGTTCATACTCGCTGCACTGCTTTATTCAATGCCTCCTTGCTGCCTAGCTCTTGGGCCAGGTTCAATGTAAAGAATGAATATGGGGGGCTTCCCTGGTGGCACAGTGAGTGGTTAAGAGTCCACCTGCCAATGCAGAGGACACGGGTTCGAGCCCTGGTCCGGGAAGATCCCACATGCCGTGGAGCAACTAGGCCCATGCGCCGCAACTACTGAGCCTGCACTCTAGAACCTGCAAGCCGCAACTGCTGAGGCCCGCGTGCTACAACTACTGAAGCCCACGTGCCTAGAGCCCGTGTTCTGCAACAGGAGAGGCCACCGCAATGAAAGGCCAGTGCACCGCAACGAAGAGTAGCCCCCGCTCGCCGCAACTAGAGAAAGCCCGCGCGCAGCATGGAAGGCCCAACACAGCCAAAAATAAATAAATTAGGACTTCCCTGGTGGCGCGGTGGTTGAGACTCCGCCCGCCGATGCAGGGGACACGGGTTCGTGCCCCGGTCTGGGAGGATCCCACATGCCGCGGAGTAGCCGGGCCCGTGAGCCATGGCCGCTGAGCCTGCGCATCTGGAGCCTGTGCTCCGCAACGGGAGAGGCCACAACAGTGAGAGGCCCGCGTACCGCAAAAAAAAAAAATTTTTTAATAAATAAATTAATTAATTAAAAAAATTTTTTAATTTAGCATTTCTTTGAAAAAAAAAAAAGAATGAATATGGGGGTAGTAGTGGGGAGGATACATGACAGGAGTCATGGGCTGAATCTCAGTTTGTGTAGTGATTAAGAGCACAAGTCCTGGAGCAGGTAGCCCTGGTTACGATTGTTACTCTTCTCCTCTATTTACCCTCTGCCTCTGTGACCTTGGGCATGTCACCCAATGTCACTAGACCTCAGGTCCTTCATCTACAAAGTGGCGTAAGTATAGTAGCTCTTATTGCACAGGGTCTGTCACCCATTTTTTTAACTTGAGAAATGTTTGGGAAAGCCTGAAGTGTACTGGGCTCTGTTCTGGGCACTGAGAATTCAAGAGTGAACAGGATAGATGGGACTTTGCTCTCATGGAATGTATGTTCTAGTTAAGGGAGACAGATAATAGTGGAGCTAACAAAAAATTAAGATAATTTAAGATAGCGATACATGCTATGGCAGCAGTAAAACAGGGTGCGGTGATGGAGTAATAGGGTGAGCGGGGTAGGGGAGTCAGGGAGGTAGTGACTGAGCTGAGACCCACGTGACCAGCAGGAGGCAGCCATGTGTGGATCTGAGGGATGAGCACTTCAGGCAGAAGGGCTAGCTCGTACAAAGGCCATGAGGTAGGAACAAGCTTGGTGTCAGTGAGTTGCAGAAAGAAGGTTGATGCTGCTGGAGCTGACTGAGGGGAAAGGCCGTTTTAGATAAGACAGCAGAAATCATATTCCTGTAGGGCCTTGACTGCGGAGGTAAGGAGTTTACATTTTATTTTAATATCAAGGGGAGTCATTGGAGAATTTTAAGCAGGGGACCAACATGAGCTAATTGACATGAAGATTGAGATACTATATATATGTATGTATTTATGTATGTATAAAGAACTTAGCTCAGAGTCGGGCATAGAGTGATGTTCAGTAAATGTTAGTTACTGCTACTGCTATTATTATTTATTGATGCTCTTAAACAACCTGAAAACTTTCATCCTTATTGAGGATGAGGAAGCCAAGGCATAGACCCATTACCATCCATGTGTAAAGTCAGTCAAATCAGAGAACAGGATGTAGATTTTAATAATCAAAGGAAATGCTTTTGGTCCCTTTCCCAAATGGGAATTTTGAGGCAGAGGATTTTTCGCTGTGGTTAGCAATTATCTGGAGCCAACCAAATGCAGCTCCTTCAGCTCCACTTTGCCAAAATGGCCAGAGTTCCATCACTTGAGTGCCATTGACTGTGGTCCTGGCCACCAGTTAGGGCCCTGGGAAAGGCTCACGGTTGATTGTTCAATCCATCTGCCTTTGCTCTGGGTCTGATGGGCCAAGAATGGGGAGGCACTCCCTGTTCTCCACCTTGAGTGCCCACCAGGTTTACTGAGATGCCATCCACTGCCCTGGCTTGGAGGCTCTCCCACCACGTTCTTGCCATATGTTCATAAAAGGCTTTTGAAGGAAGCTGCCCTTTGTTATCTCTGACACAGAGAAATGGCAAGTAAATAATCTGTGAATGAATGAATGCAAATTGTGTAACGAAACTGGGCAGAGCTTCTTAGGGTATATAACACTCGTTTCTGGGCAAAGTGTCCTTCTCTTAGTAAGGATGTTTTCATTCCTTCATTCATCAATATGTATTGAGCCTTTGGTAGATGCCAGGTGCCAGGCAGTGTACAGCAGTGAGCAAAAAGGGTGCCATTCTTGCCCTCATGGAGCTTCCAGTCTAGTGGGACACACCTTCATCAAATAATTGTACAAATATGAATAGAGAATGACAATAGTGGTAAGTGCTCTGCAGGAGATGTATTAATGTCCTGAAGGTATATAATGAAGGTGGGGCTTTGGGAAAGTTCCTCTAGTAAGTGACACTTGAGCTCAGCCCACAAAGATGAGTGGGGATAAGAGGGTTTAGAGGGTAGAGTGAGAAGTAGTCTAGCCAGAGAACAGCATATGCCAAGGTCCTGAGGTGGGAAGGAACATGCATGGTGAATCCAAGAATATAAGAGAAGGCCACAGTGACTAAAAGGCTGAAAATGAGGTGGACTCTGGTCCCAGTAAAAGCTGGCGATATGGCAAAGACAGGTCACAAAAGGCTTTGGAGGCTATGTTGAGGCACTTTTAGCCATCTCAGGACTATGGGATGCTCTTAAAAGACTTGAAGCTGTAGATGTGTATGAGTGAGTGTGTGTGTTAGGGAGTGTGTCATTCTAGCCACAGTGTGGAAAATGGATTGGAAGGAGCCAGAATGGGTTCTCGTAACTGCCCAGCCCTCCTTGGCCTTTCAGTGCTAGGGGTGGTAACAGAGGCCTGTTTTTCCCAGTTCCACGGTGTTGTGCTTTCCCTGTGGTTTCCTTACACTCTGCCCACATGTTTGCAAATGGTTCCTTTATCAGACTCTCGTCACATGACCAAATTTGTTCTGGTTGACTTTATGGAAAAGTCACATACGGACAAAGCAGGAGAAAACTTTAGCAGCTCCTTAACCTAGCTCTTTTACTTTACTTGTAATAAGCCCCTATTACTGGATTTTGTTTTCTAGCCATTCTGACAAGCTTTGTCTTCTCAATGCAGAGCAAAACATTTCAGTTAGAGTGTATTTACATAAGAGCTAGAAATTACTGAATTAGTCAGGTTTCTCTTTATCTTATTTTGTGCTGTTTGTCCTGGGTGTGTTTTTTTGTTTGTTTGTTTTTAAGACATAATTTTTTTAGAGCAGTGTTAGGTTTATAACAAAATGGAAAGGAAGGTACAGAGAGTTCCCATGTACCCCCTGCACCCACACATAACTTCCCCTATGTCCTGGTTTTTTTAATTTTTTCCTTCCACTTTATCTTCTTATGGATTGAATTTTTTAATCACCCCATTTTTTCCCCATTGATTGCCTTGGAAGGTACAGTCTCTCTGTCTATTTATTCTTTTAGTGGGTCCTCTGGATATTTAAAATTTAATCACAGGGACTTCCCTGGTGGTCCAGTAGCTAAGACTCTGCATTCCAAATGCAGGGGGCCCGGGTTCAATCCCTGGTCAGGGAACTAGATCCCACATGTTGCAACTAAAAAAGATCCCGCATGCCGCAAGGAAGATCCTGTGTGCTGCTACTAAGACCTGGCACAGCCAAATAAATTAATATTTTTTTAAAAATAAGTAAAATTTAATCACAATTTTTACCCTCTTAAACAAAACAATAAGTGACTTTAAACTACTTTAACTTAAACTCCCCCCACCATTTATTTCCTGTTGTAGTCCAGTTTTTTCACTCTTTTTTTTTTTTCAGGACAGATGAGACATCATTGTTTCTTTACACAATTAGATGTTGTTCATTGGTGGCTTACAGAATTACCAATCTCTCTGTTCACGGTTCCTTTTTATGAGACTATCCATCTGAGATTGGCTTCTCTCTGCCTGAAATTCATCCTGTAGTATTTCCTTCAGTGACAGTCTGTTGGTAGTAAATTCTCTTGGTTTTTGTGAGTTTAAAAATGACTTTCTTTCACTATCATATTTAAATTCTTGGATGAAATTCTCAATCACCAGTTATTTTATCTTAGCACATTGAAGATACTGTCCTGACTTCCACTGTGGCTGCTGAGAAGTCTGTGGTCTGTCTAATTGTAGTTTCCTTGTTATTGATTTGTATTTGTCCCAAGCCCTCTGCACTTTCACTATGATGTAAGTACACATGAATATATTTTTCTTTATTCTTCTTGGGATTTCTGAATCCAGAGTTTGGTGTCTTACAACAATTTGGAAAAATTCTCAGCAGGGCCAGCACTAGTGTATAGCCAGTGAGGACATCAGATTTAAAAAGATGCTCATTCTTGAGTTTGTGCGAATGCAGGATTGGCTCTGAGAGTGATTGTCTAAAATAAATTTTAGGCCCTAGGCCCCTCACTCACCTCACACTAGTCCTGGTGTTGACTCTACAAGTACCTCTTCTTCCTTATTCTTTCTTCTTATTTTCTTCTGTAAAGACAATTAAATATATATTAGACCATCTTATTCTGTCGTCCGATGTCACATATGTAGTTCTTTTATTCTTTATCTCTTTCACGGCACGTGGGATCTTCCCGGACCGGGGCACGAACCCGTGTCCCCTGCGTCGGCAGGCGGATTCTCAACCACTGCGCCACCAGGGAAGCCCGGCTTCATTACTTTTTATAGTCTTTTAGTCTTTTGTTCCTGGCTCATATATTTAAGGCTCACATTTATTGTACTCGATAATTTCTATATCTCAAATTTTAGTGAGTCTAATTAGTTGTTTTTTGTTTCTGCTGGTTTTCTTTATGGGACCTTGTTTCCTTGTATGTTTTGTGAGTTTTAACTTTAGGCACAATTTATTAGAATTTCGTGGGCATTCTTTGAGGCATGAGTTGAAATTGTAGTCCTTCAGAGAGGATTTGTATTTGCTCTTACCTGTTACTAGGATTCAGTTCCCACCTGAAAGCTCCTTAAATTAAATTTTATGCTTGACGTTTTTCAGATTATATAGGGCAGCGGTCTTCAACCTTTTCGGCACCAGGGACCGGTTTCATGGAAGACAGTTTTTCCACGGACCTGGAGGTGGGAATGGTTCAGGTGGTAATGCGAGCGATGGGGAGTGGCAGATGAAGCTTTGCTCACTTGCCCACCACTCACCTCCTGCTGTGCAGCCCAGTTCCTAACAGGCCTCGGACCTGTACCAGTCCTTGGCCCGGGGGTTGGAGACCCTTGATATAGAGTACAGGTAATATGAATTTAGTTTATAAACTATATGAAGGCTGGTTTGTAGTTATGAATTTTCAGGGAGATTTTTTCTTCAGTCATCCAATATCAATGTTGGTCAAACAAATTTCCTTGCAGTCCCTTCTGTGCCATGGATTTATTTGTCACTGACCCTAAACAGAGGTTGTAACTCTTTGTGTACCCTTTTGAGGGGTTCTATTAGACTTCTTGCCCACAGGTTTAAGCTTTATCTCCTGTCTTCCTCATCCCTTGTATTCATCAAAATGGAAGCTTCAAGTCACCAGGTTTTGGCAGATACCTTTAGCCTAAATCTGTCTCGGGCGCTCACTTAGGTTCCAGAGTTCCCTTTTTATTTATTTTTTGGCCTTTGCCTATTTCTTACTTTTTTGCCAATTCAGTGAATTTTTGGAAAAATTATACATTTTATTAAATGTTTGGAATTGTTTTTATTGAGAAGGTCACCCAGGGTACTTTGGTCATGATACTGTAAGAAACTGAATGAATTTTTTTTACATTCCCAGAGAAAGAGGTAATATGGTGTAGTACAAAGAGTTTTGATATCAGACTATACTGGGTTCAAATTCTCATTTAATTCCTGTAAGAACCCTATGATGTAGGTACTATTGTAATCTCCAGTTTATAGGTCACAAACCTGCCTAAGGCCATACAATGAAACAAGGAACCAAAACCATGTGAAAAACTAGAGCTTGTGGTCTTACCCTCAACCTTTCTAACAGAATAGACTAATGAGGCCTAAACATTCAATACTTATCTAAATATAAATTCACTGAAATATTTAATCTGTTAGGGGAAATCAAGATAAAACTAAATAAAGCTCTGGACAAAATACACCGTGATTTTGGAATCCACTGGAAGTTCCTTGCTTGGCTATGAGATGAAAGACAGGAAGGAATAAAAGATGACTTGACATTTTTGAGTGATGACCACCACATGGATGGTGCTTTTGGGAACAGGGAAGTGAGGAAGAAAGCTGTTCGTTTTTCATTTGTTTGTTTTCTTTAGTGCCTCAGTTTCCTCAACTGTAAAGCAAGGTGGTTGGGCTGACCTTTAAGGATTCTGTAGTTCTAGACCTCTTGAAGTTTAAGGATTGGGAAAAAAAATCAGGAGGAATTGTCTGGCAGGCAGTTGGAATTCAGAGCTGGAATGAAGTCCAGGTCTCCATGTGTGGACGTGTTGACTTGAGTGGGAAACCGGGGAGAGTAGGGATGATAACTGAAGCCATGGAGGTGGATTAATAGAGGAGGATGGGATCTTTGTGGGTAATAACCGTCCTATAATACAGGGAGTGTATTTGCTAGGGCTGCAATAACAAAGGACCACAGACTGGGTGGCTTACACAACAGAAATTAATTTTCTCACAATTCTGGAGAAGTTTGAGAGCAAAATGTCAATAGGGTTGGTTTCTTCTGAGACCTCTCTCTTGTCACTTATAGATGGCTATCATCTTCCTATCTTCATATGGTCTGCCCTCTGCCTGTGTCCTAATTTCCTCTTATAAGGATACCAGTCAAATTGAATTAGGGTCCATCCTAATGACCTCATCAATTACTTTTTAAAGATCCTTTCTCTAAATATCGTCATATTCTGAGGTACAGGGGGTTAGGACTTCAACATATGGATTGGGGGGAAGGGGGAGGGGACACAATTCAGCTCATGACAGAAGGCAAGAATCAGGCACTGAGAAGAGAGACTGGAGGTTAACAGAAGAATATATTCTCCCAGAGAAACCCAGGGAGGAGAAAGGTGCTCAGAGAGAGGTAGTGAGGAGCAAGAGTGGAGGAAGGGGGACTTCCCTGGTGGCGCAGTTGTTAAGAATCCGCCTGCCAATGCAGGGGACACGGGCTCGAGCCCTGGTCTGGGAAGATCCCACATGCCGCAGAGCAACTAAGCCTGTGCACCACAACTACTGAGCCCGCGCGCCACAACTACTGAAGCCCACGCGCCTAGAGGCCGTGCTGTGCAACAAGAGAAGCCACTGCAACGAGAAGCCCACGCACCGTAACGGAAAAGAGTAGCCCCATCTCGCCGCAACCAGAGAAAGCCCGCGTGCAGCAACGAAGACAACACAACCAAAACTAAACAAATAAATAAATAAATTTATTTAAGAAAAAGAAAGAGTGGAGGAAGGGGTGCCTGGATTAACAGTGGGGTCTCCTGAGGACTACCTACAAGGAAGACATTCAGTAGAGAGGTGGGGGCAGCTTTGAGGGGGTGAGGTGGATGCTAGTATGGGAAGAGAGTGGAGCAGGCAGGGCCAAGAAGGACACTTTTGGTTTCACTTCCAGATACAGTAGATGCGCCTTATATGTATTTATTGAATGAATGAGTGAATTTCCTTTCCTCCTTCCTCTGATACTCCATGGTCCTGGGATGCAGTTTCTCTTTAGAAATTGAAATGAGGCTGCGTTCCAGGACCTTGGCCTTAAGCTCATTCTTTTTATTTGGCTGGGTCTTGTGGTCAAGCCAGAGAGAATAGGACATCTTTTCTCCTAGAAATAGAGGGAGAGAAAGAAGTGAGAATGGAGTGATGTGAGAGGTTGGAGAGACCTTGGGAGTCCCTTTGCAATTTTCTTATCTGCCCATCAGAAATGAAGAGGTTATTCATTCATTGATTGAAAAAAAATGTCTTAATCACCTGCTCTGGACTGGGCACTGTGCTAGGCAAGGGGGACAAGTATCAGAGAAGCAAGTATCAGAGATTCATTGACTGCTTATGTAATGCCAGGCCCTGTGTTAAGTGCTTGGTGTACTTCCTGCTCTCAAGGGCGGTATAAGACAGGGACTGTTGATGTTGCTTTGGCTTTTTTTACAGGTAGGGGAATGGCCTAACTGAAGCTTAGGATGGTTTGGTAACCCAGTGTGGGTCACAGACATACAAGTAAGCAACTTAGACCCAGCCCAGGGGCACTTTTTCCAGCCCTAACTTCTCCCAGGCCCCTGGGGCTTCTATCAGGGTACAGTGAGTGGCTGGCTTAGGGTCCTGCATGAATCAGGCCAAGCTGGGGATAAGCAGTCCCAGTTCCTGCCGTTCTATCCTGTCCTTGGCCTGAGAAAGGAGGTGGCGGAAAGGGACGGATGCGGGCTAGGATAATAATGCCGAGTCACTGCCGATGAAAGCCCTGTGTATTCCCCTCCTCCCAGCTACAACCTAAAGCCCGGCTCAGCCACTGTCTTTGTTGTCACACTCACATCCCTCCCGGCCCCACTGACAACAGCTGGGATTGTGTCTCACGAACCAAAAACGTGTTTCCTTCCTTCTCTGGAACTTCCTCAGAGCTACCAGAGAACGCAGCCAGATTCTGAAATCCTATTCCTCATTGCCAGGGATTTCCCCTGTGGTCCCAGAGAGAGGGAGAAACGGGTTCTGTGACTCGTATTGCGTGAGATCCTGAGGAAACAGTCTAATGACCTCTTTCTTCTATTCTGAGGTGGGGAGGAAGGTGGTCCTGCTGCTGACCAGTGAGTCCTTGGGTCTCGGGACTGAATGCTAGGTGTGAGTGGAGAACTCAGGAGGTAGGACCAAAGGTGAAGAATCACCCCCAGTCTGCTCTAATCTGGCAATCAGAGGCCTTAAAGACGTAAGGAGTCCACAGATTTTATATATATATGTATAAAATATATACATATGTATGTGTATATATATAATTTATATATTTATGTATTTATATATACACACACACACACACACACATATATATTCATCACAATGTTTTAGTAGTAGCAACCCACCAGCCCATCTGTAAAGGACTCATGAAATCAATGAAGGTTGCTCTCTACAAAAGAATATATATATGTATATATATATTTTTTATATTTATGTATATATATATATATACACACACACACACACACACACACACACATATATATTCATCACAATGTTTTAGTAGTAGCAACCCACCAGCCCATCTGTAAAGGACTCATGAAATCAATGAAGGTTGCTCTCTACAAAAGAAATCTAAGTTACCATAAAATAGTGTGTGCTGTACCTATCAAGTGTGGCTATAGACTCGTAAGTGAGTAAAGGAAGCCACAGAACGGTGTATGTGTGTGTATATGTTTCAATAGCCATGGATGATTTCTAGAAATACTCGTGAGAAACTGCCAATTGGTTAATTCCGAAGAGTAGGAATGGAGCTTTGGATGGGAGGCAAGACATTTGCTTTTCACTTTACACTCTTATATACTTTGAAAAGATTTTTTTTTTTTTACAATGAGCATGTATTGCTTTTATAATACAATGAGAATGAGAAAAAAAGTAGAATAAAGAAAGGCATAAGAAGGTTCACAAGCCAAAGACACCTAAAAAATTTCAGCTCTGACTACAGGAGTGCTGAGGGCCGGAAGGAAAACAAAGTGGGGCCTGAGATGACCTTGCATGATGGAACTTGCCTCTAGCCACCGTCTGCAGGGATATGCTTTGACCAGCCAAGGGTGGATACAGAGGTAGGGACTGGCAGGAAATCCCTGTTTGCAAGGCTGACTCAGTGATAGAAAGTCTAAAATAAAATCAAGGCCAAAGTTCAACTTCAAGAACAGGGATTGGAGTCTCTTATAACCCTGGTTAACATATATTTAGTATTTACCATGTTTCAAAGCAATGTACAAATTGCTTTACTTAGTGTTATCTAATTTATCTTCCTAACAATGCTATGAGTTAGCACTGTTATTATCCCAATTTTACAGATGAGGATACTGAGGCTCAGAGGGTCCAAATTACTTGCCCAAATACACGGAGTCAGTAATTGGTTAGGCTGGGATTAACCCAGGTCTGTCTGTTGCAGAGGGCACCTCTCTTATCACCTCCTGAATACTACTATGTGTTGAACTCTAAGGGGCCCTTGGGTACATCCTTACATCTTTGCCATCAAGGAGCAGCTGGGCTAGGTGGAGAAGGCCGCACTAACCTATGTAGACTATAGTGATTTATTTATTTATTTATTTAAATTTATTTATTTATTTTTATTTTTGGCTGCATTGGATATTCGTTGCTGCATGTGGGCTTCCTCTAGTTGCGGTGAGCGGGGGCTACTCTTCGTTGAGGTGCGCAGGCTTCTCATTGTGGTGGGTTCTCTTGTTGCAGACCACGGGCTCTAGGTGCGCAGGCTTCAGTGGTTGTGGGACGTGGGCTCAGTAGTTGTGGCTCGCAGGCTCAGTAGTGTGGCGCACGGGCTTAGTTGCTCTGCGGCATGTGGGATCTTCCCAGACCAGGGCTTGAACCCATGTCCCCTGCATTGGCAGGCGGATTCTGAACCACTGCGCCACCAGGGAAGCCCTGTGTAGTGATTTATATAAGGCATCCATCCGGATTTAATTGTGCTGCAAAGACAATAAGCACTTTTTGGATTTTAAAGTTGGAGAGATCAGTGAGACCTGAAGTTGTCGATGAAGGCATCTTGGAGGAGGAAAGATGTACATCAGGTCTGGAAGGATGGATGGAATTAAGAGAGGGGCAAGGAGAACATTCCAGAGAAAAGAATGTGCAAATTGTGCAGAAGCCTGCTCTGTTGTTTCTGAGACAGTGAAGCATCTTGCCTAATCAGAGTAAAAGTTGTATATGTGTGATAAGCGAGCTGGTGTGCGTAGCGAGGGAAAACAGAGCATTAGAAGTCATTCTGAAGGTTGGAAACTGGGAGAGGAGTCATGACTTAATGTGGAAAGAAACTAAGAGCCTCCGAAGGCGTTTTAGACAGTGAAGAGACACTATGAAAAGTGATGCTTCAGAGAGGTTAATCCCATAGAGATGTCAAAGTGACAGAGTGAAAGAGGGGGCCATGTGAAAACCTAGGTGTGGGGTGATGGGGGCCTTGAAGGGGGTACCAGCAAGAGGAATGAAACAGGAGGGCCGGTGTGAAAGCTGCTCGTAAAGGGAGAGGAGGCAACGGCACTTGATGATTGAAAAGAAACAGACTATGAAGGAGCAAGTCTGAGCCTAATAATTCCAGGGCTTCAAATCCAGATGTCCAAGGAAGGGAACACCTATATCTGGAAAAAGGAATTGGGAGAGGGTTTTGGTTTGCTATTGGAGGTGTGGTGGGAGGAGATGATGAATTGTGTTTTCATTCCAAACCTCTTTTTTTCCCCCAAGACTGTAAGACAGCTTACAGACTTTTTTTCGCTTCATTTTCTTGGTGGTATAATGCATAGGACTTCCTTTGTCTGGACTGGTTCATTCATTCAACAGCTGTTTATTAAGCTGTGTTATGATCTGGTTGTTGGGAACACAGCAGTGAGCAGAGCAGACCTGGTCCCTGTCCTCATGGAAGATAGATATTGAACAAGAAATTATAAGGGTTCTTTCTGTGCTCCTAATATCAAGGTGGCATTTCTTCCCCCAGACCAATTCTGTTCTATACCCGCAAAATCTGGAGGATGTATCAACTGGTAAGGGCATTTGTTAAACACCTTATTATAGATTGTATCTCATAATAAAGAAAAAACATTGCAACCATTCATTTATTCCTTTGCTCTACAAATACTTATTGAGTGGCACTGTGGCTCTGTATTTTTAGCCCTTATGCTCACAAACTAGTGGAGGACATAAACAAGTAAACAGGTAATTATAATATGGTGTAGTAAGTGTAGTGAGGGGGTAAATGCCAGGTGTTGTGGGAGCACCTAGGAGGGGGATTTATGTGGCCTTGGCGGGGGGCAGCTGCCTGGGCAGGGAATTTTCCCTGACAAGAATAATGAGATGTTAGCTACACAAGGGCATGGGGTGAGGGTGAGGGTATGTGTTCCATGCAAAAGTAACGTCTAGTTCAAAGACCTGGACACTGGAGAGGCCTAGACTTGGTGGGGAATGATTTACAACCTAGAATTTTATACCTAGCAAAACTACCAATCAAAATGTGAAGAAAGAATGAAAGGAACGGCATGATCGGATATGTAAGGTGTCAAAAAATTTATCTCCCGTGTGTCTTTTCCCAGGAAGCTAGAGGAGGACCTGCACCAACAAAACCAAGGCTTAAATCAAGAGAGTAGACACCATGGAAATAACTGCATGGAGCTCAGGTAGGCAGAGACTGGATAAAAAGGGTTCTATAGGCATAGTGAGGAGTTTGGACTTCATTATAATGACAAAATTACTTAAAGTAATAATAGAATGAGGGACTTCCCTGGCAGTCCAGTGGTTAAGAATCTGCACTTCCATTGCAGGGGGTGCGGGTTCAATCCCTGGTCAGGGAACTAAGATCCTGTTTGCCACGTGGTCTGGCCAAAAAATAAAAACTAAAAAAAAAAAAAAAAAAAAAAAAAAAAATAGAATGATATTCTAAAATAGTGCTTTTCTTCCCCCAAACTTTGAATTCTAGGGACCATTTTAAGCAACATTGTGATTGGCTTCAACCAGGAACCATAGTTTTAATCTGTTTTTCATATTTTGTGTTCCTTTGAAAAGAATTCTGCTGAGTTGTAAAGAATTTGGAAGTCATTGTACTAGGAAAACCTAAACATGTGTGTAACTACTTCTTAAGCAGTCTTGGGCAATTTGGCAGGGCCCCCAGAAACTCCCAGGGTCAAGAGGTTGTAGAAATTTTATTTTATTTTATTTATTTATTTTTTATAAATTTATTTATTTTTGGCTGCGTTGGGTCTTCATTGCCGCGCATGGGCTTTCTCTAGTTGCAGTGAGCAGGGCTACTCTTCCTTGTGGTGCACGGGCTTCTCATTGGGTGGCTTCTCTGGTTGTGGAGCGCGGGCTCATTAGTTGTGGCTTGCGGGCTCTAGAGGGCAGGCTCAGTAGTTGTGGTGCGTGGACTTAGTTGCTCTGCGGCATGTGAGATCTTCCTGGACCAGGGCTCGAACCCATGTCCCCTGCATTGGCAGGTGGACTCTTAACCACTGTGCTACCAGGGAAGCCCCAAGAGGTTGTAGAAATTTTAAGGCCTAGGTAGGTGGCCATAGGGCTATGAAAGTTCCTGGAGCAGTGCATTGTGGGAGAGGGGAGAGTGGTATAGGGAGGTGATAAGGGCCAGCCTCCAAATTCCAATAGGACCCTTCACTGGTCAGCCTTCTGCAGCAGAGGAGATCCCTAGAAGAACATTTCTACTAGAACAGATCTGCTTACAAATTCAGTGCTGAAGCTGCGTTCCCCAGTGACTTTCAGACTGCCAAGAAATAAAATTAAAAAATGCAAACACGGGGTAGGGGAAACACTGCATGACCAAAGCTCCTTTCCTGCTGAACTTTGCCACAGCTGGACTGAGGCAGGGTATGGTTGAGAGACAGAGAGAGAGAGAGAATGCATGTGTGTCTGCGGGCTCAGAAGAAATTTATGGCTATGTTATATTTTAGCAAATCATGGTCAAAGCCAGAGCAGGGATCCAGGTGTTCCCTAAATCTGAAGCCAAGGAGAACATTTTATTTATGGATTCAGCAGACAGACGTTTGTTTTCTTTCTCATATCCGCATTTCAAGTTTGGATGATAAAAGATTAGCGCAGAAACCAAGCAGCATGCTATGGTGTTTGCTGGTTTTACTGGCCATAACAAAGGGTGTTCCCCAGTTCCCCATCAGCTGGGAGAAATCCTTTCCCACCGTCTCCTGGTCAGCCTCTCTCCCTGCCCCTAAGCAAGTGAATTTTAAACACCACTCTAAAGTTGTTGGCTGGTGACCAGGAAAATTCCTTTTGCTTTGTTCTGCTGTTAATGGCCCATCAGTTTAAACCTCCTACCCCCAGAAACTTCTTTCTCATAACTAGACTGAGGAAGGAGGAAGCAGAATTAGGAAGGATGGAAGGAAGGAAGGAAAAGCAGAAAGGAGGAAAGAAGGAAAAGAATCCCTATTTTTAAGGGCTTTGGGAAGATTCAAAGATGGCCAGGCCCGGATGAATGGAAGGAAGGAATTTCATTTGTCTTGACCTATCTGTACAGCAGCCAACACAAGGGCATACGTAAATAGGGCCTTATTGAATAACTTTGGATGAAGGTGATAATTTTTGAATGCAGCAATAATAGCTTAACCATGTGGGATTTTAGTGGACACAGGTCTTCTGGAAGACTTCTAATTCTGGAGGCCAAGATTCGGACTTATATTTGAGCTGTGTAAGCTAGTAAATGTGTGAACATCATTGAGCCACTAAGGTCAGTCACCTTCCTTATTCTCATTGTATCATATTTAAAGATACAGTTAATAACTGCCTTGGATCTTGTTACTGTCAGTTATAAAACCAATAATTATCATTGACTGTGTGTGCCAGGTATAGGGCTGAGGACACTTCCTGTATTATCTCATTTAATTCTCACTGAATAACTCTATGAGGTAAGTACTATTATTATTTCCATTTTAAAGAAGAGGAAACTGAGGCTTAGTGAGGGTGGTAGAGCTGAGACTCCCACCTGGTTTCTCTGTCTTTCTAGCTCATGCTCTTAACCTCGACATTTTTCTGTTTATAAAGTACAAAGATCTAAGAAAACATAAATAAGAGGAAGCATCGAGTGGCCGTACAGTTCCTCCCTAGAGCATAACAGTTGGTCACCTAGGCCTTGAATTTGCTGAGTTATCACTGGAGGGGACAGTTCTGCATGTAATGTTATAAGCGGATCCCTGTCCCTGGCCTTTCAGATTTCTGGAATAAGGTTCTGACTGCAAATCTTTCTCAGGTCTTGGTCTGTCAGATTTCATTTCTCAGCTTCCAAAACAACACACAGACACACAGAGAGATCAGAGCCTTTGAACACCAGTGCCACTCACTTCCCCTACCTCCACTGCCAAGTAGCACCTGTGCTAATTTTTCCCTCTCAAATGAGCTTTGTCATCTCTTACATCACTTGGAGCTGGCAGCTCTCAAATCCATCTTCTGTAACCCAGAAATGCTGTGGGACCCTCCCTGACTGGAGGGGAGGCAGCTGACCAGGTGAGAGACTGCTACTGACATGACACACTGAGGACAAAGCAACTGTGGAAGAGCAATGGTATCATTAACACCAGCTGGAAAGCTCTGCAAAGATGGCATTGCTGGGGGTGTACCCTGGATGGAATTCCCAAGGCCCAGGGTGGGCTTTTACGCTCCCTCTTTAATATTTATCTTTATTATATGTAAATAGAAGTATCTTTATCTTAGAAAAATTAATACATGATTGTTGTCAACAATTTAAATAATGTGGAGATTAATACAGAGAAAGTACAAGTATACCATTAATAGGACACACCCCCCCACTGCCCTCCCCTGACCCCGCCCCCCGCCCCACCATGCATCTGCCCTGGCATCACTAATGACAGTTTGATGTCTGTCCTTCCAGAAGGTTCTGCTGGTTTCCTGTGTGTGGTGTTTACATAATTATCAGTGAGAAGATCCTATTCTGTACCTTGTACATCACAGGCATATTTCTAGTCTATCCATACAGCTCTCTTCTCCTTTTTGACGGCAGCACAGTATTCCACTGTAAGGATGGATCAACTTCCTTTTTTTTTCTAATCTCTGCTCTAACAGATCTTTTACTCTCCTGGGAACCTCTCTCAGCTTCCACCTACCATGCCCTCATCTGGCTTCTGCCTCAGGAAACTGCACCAATGGGAAGGTGGTCAAGAGGTTAAAAGGGGCAGTGGTGGGCCCCATATGGGAGACTGTAGAATGAGTGTAGTCTATCGTTGCCCTGCTGGGGTACACAGGAAGTTCTTCTCTCTTCCTCGCCCTGCCAAATGGTTCTTCTGTCTGGCTAAGACAAAGCTGCACGTTTTATGGGAATCATCTTTGAAAGGATCAAGAGGATCATTTCAGAGAAACATAAAAGACTGTCTTCTTAGACTGTCACACTCTATCATTTGGGACCCCCATTCTGGGCATGCACACCTTGGGGCTGTCAGGATGACCAGAGATCATCCAGGCCAGTCTCCTGCCTCTGTCCAAGATGGATGAGCGGCCCCTTGATTAAAGCTTATCTCTTGGTAGCTACTTTGTGTGATTAACAACTCCATTAGTTAGAAATGTGCTGCTCCTTTTCCCTGGAAAGGCACTCTAGCTTAAAGGATTCAGGTGAGACCACTTATTAGCTATGTGCTCTTGATCAAATTTCATATGTTCCTGTATCTCAGTTTCCTCACCTGTGGAATGGGGATATCTAATTTGGTACAGCTTTTTTTTTTTTGGTAACTTAAATATTGATATATACATAGCATATTTGGTGTATTATATAGTAGATGCTAAGCACTCAATGATGGGAATGATTATACCCTGAGTCCGAATAGTTCTCACTGTGCTTTAAACCCAGACTTTAGAGATCATCTTGATCACTGGTTCTTAACCCTGGCTGCACACTAAATTTACCTGGGGAGCTTTAAAAAAAAGCCAGTGCCCAGTGCCCAGCCTGGTCTGAGGTGGGATCAGGGAGAGGGGTCAGTGTTTTTGAAAATCTCCCTGGGGAATTCTAATTTGTACCATGGTTGAGAACTACTGAGTCTAGTCCAGTGATCTCATTTTCCAGATGAGGAAACGGTGAGGCCTAGAGTGGGGAAGGACTTGCCCTGGTTATAGAGCCCTGACCAGAAGGACCAGGTCTCTCTTATCCTGGATGCCAACCTCCAAGACTTGTCCTTATGCAGGAAACCTGTCCTCTGGGTGCCCTTCAGGTGCTGCCCCAACTTTCAGTCTCTTTCCTGAGAATACTGTATGGATCCCTCAACTAATTCTTCCCAGGAATGGTGCTTTTTCACCCTGTGGTCCCAGTCTGATGGTCACCTGCTCAAAGAGTTCTCTGGATTAAAAGCTGCTGTTCAAGAATATGACGCTTTAATCATAGCACTTAGAGCGTGTGAAATAATCCTGTTCAGTCATTTGTTCGTTCGTTCATTCATTCATTCAAAAATCTAAGCCCCCTGGGGGCAGGGGCTGATTCTGTCTTGTTCCTGCTGAACAGAGCCTAGAATGGTGACCAGCGCTTAGTGAAAAATACTCATTAAATGACTTAACGAAAGAAATCCCAGGAGGGCAGTTGAGTATATTTTATTTTTCTAGTCCTAGCCATCTGATTCTCATTACTCCTACAGCTTGGGAAACCTCTCTGTGCTTTGGCGTTTATAAACCTCGTGTGTGTACGTCGACATTTTAACCATAAATCCAGAGTTTAGGGGTGGAAAAATTCGAGGCCAGGGGATTGGAGGAGGTGGATAAAAACTACCCGGAGGTCTGAAGCAGGGGCGGCGCTGCCCCAGGGTTGGGGGAGAAGAGGGGAACCGTCGGGCGGGCGCCCCTCCGCCCCCTCTGTGTCGCCTCGGCGGGTGTCCCCGGGCTGCGACATCTATCAGAGGGGTGCGCAGCTGCAAACTTCTCCTACAGCCCCGGGATGGCGTGGGGGGGGGGAGAACGCCGCCGCGGCGGGGGAGGGTATGTGGCCCGGGGGCTGCTCGGGCAGCAGCCCCCGCATTCCGGCTGAGCGCGCGCCCCGGGAGGTGGCGCCTTGGGGAGGCTGTAATTTTTTTTTTTTTTTGGAGCCGCAGGGGAGCGGTGGGTGGGAGGGAGGGGGGCCCGTGTGTGTCCCTTTAAGAGCCCGAGCGCTGCCCCCGCCTCGCAGGCGCCCGGAGCCTCACAAAAGAACAGGATGTTGTTGATTTGTCACCAAACCACAGAGAGGAAATGATTGTAAATTTCCTTTAAACATCCCCACCGCGCTCCGGCCGCCCCCGCTTCCGCCTCCGCCGCCCCCGCCCGGCCGAGCGCAGCGGGGCCTCGGCGCTCCAGCGGGGCACCCGCGCCCTGGCCTCCCGGCCTCCCAGGCCAGGCCACAGGCCCGGGCCGGCTCCGGGGCGCCTGCGGGAGGAGCCCCCGCCCCCCCGCGGCCCCTGCTCGCGTTCCAGTTGCTTTCTTTTGATTATTTTTTCAGCAGCTGCCGCAGAGAAAGGGCCTCAGCTCGTGTGCAGCCGCGCGCGCCGCCCTTCCCTCCTCCGCATTTTCCTTCTTGAACGGAGGAGACCCGCGCTGTAGCCCCGGGCCCTGCCCAGGAAGGGCCTGAGCGCTCCCGCGCCCCGTTGAGCCTCACAACTCCTTGCACAGGCAGTGGTCAATAGCTCCCCAGGGCCGGGAGGCGGGGAGGAACTAAGGCCCGGGGAAGTTAAGTGATAGCTGAAAGTCATCAGCTCCTGGAACCCCCTGGGGACTCTTGGGACACCCCACCTAGGTTTGGGACACCCCAAGCTTATGTTTGTAACCCCGCAGCCACACAGCTCCCGGAACATCCCAGAAGTCCCAAACCATCAAAGGTAGCAGTTTCCAGTGGGAAGTCCAATGTAATAGTTACATCAGACCAGGTTATTTCATGAGGCGCATCCCACCATTTACAGCCGGACACCCGTTTCAGGAGCTGCTTGGGCCTCAGTTACCCGTGACTTTCTGCACCCTGACCTGTACCCCCCCCCCACCAATTGCTTGATAAGATTTCTAGAAGCCTCTGGTGGAGTTCAAGTTTGCTCCCAACCGGCGGCCCATGGTGGAGTGGTCGAGTCTGGTCTGTGGTCTAGGGAAGGGCTGCCTCTGCTGAACAGAGTGTTCTTCGGGAGCATTAATGCTTGTGACTCCGGCACTGGCTGCACTGGGCTTCTTGGCTTGAATGTTCAAAGCACCAGCTAATGTCCCACGCGCGGTGGTTAGTGCGTTCTCTCATTCCATCCTTACTATAGTCTCATGAGGTTGGCATTGCTATTCTGTTTATACAGATGAGGAAATTGAGGTTCAGAGAGGTGAGGAACCTGACCAGCTCACACAGAGTAAGGTGCCAGCGGTGAGACTCATTCAGTCACCACTCTTTGGTTACTGGTGGTGTCCCTCTTTGGTACTTTAAATCTGATTATTTGGTTAGGGGGACTGGTAGTAAAAGGACGCAGGGAATTTTCGTTGGGTGTTTTGTCACCCCACCCTCCAGGGAGCTCTGGGCCAGATCCCACTTTCTGGGAAAAAAGAACCTGAGCGGCTGATACTCTCAGGGTAGAATCTTCCCTTTTGGGGCTGTATGAGGTCCTGAGTGGCTTGGAGGAAGAGGGGCACCTGGTGTGGAGTATAAGTTCTTTCTGCTCTATTTGAATGGGAAAAATAGGATCTTTGAAAAACATTGACTTGGTGCTGAATTCCTAAGGCCAAATAGCCCCTTTCATTTCAAGACCCTGGATTCTAAGCTCAGAGCTGGTGAGGTGGATGTGGATGGGGGTGGGGAGGGGTTGTGTTGCCTCTGGCTAGCATCAGCATCCTGTAGAACAGTCAGTGGCATCGCATGTCTGCTGTGTACCCTGCGCTGTGCCATGTGCTGTATCTGGGCTTTCTCATTTGATCCTAAGAAGGATCCTAAGAGATGAAAAGTTGGTTTCCAGGGAGGCTGTGCCCTTAGGAATGGTGGAGTGGGGGTTTCCATTCTTTCCCCACAGGGTCCCCGTGTCTGTGTAAGAGGGAGCCATCCAGGCACCCCAGAAACAGGGCTTCAGCGCTTCCCTTCAGTCGGTGTGGAAAGCCAAGAGGGTCCTCGATGCTGGTGAATTTTGAGAGAGGAGTGCAGTGGCCTTTGGCTCCTTTGCGCTGCAGCTGTCTGCAGTTCCTCAGCACTGAGCACATTTGTTGATGGAGTTCCAGAGCGGCTGCGGTATCTCCACCTGTCCTTTTTGCTTTTATAGATTGCCAGTCACTGAGGCATCCGGGTCCGGAGCACTTGGGAGGGAGAGCCATCTGCTTAATTGTTTCCAGTCCTCAGATGAGGAGCACTGGGTACCAATATGCTGAGTTGTTGGTCTGAGCCGGCTGCCTTGAGGCAGGGCAAGACACCAGGAGTGAGGGGTCCCCAGCCTCCATGGCCATGCAGTTCTAGGCAAGCAGGAACCAGAGGCAGGTCATCTAATGTCTCTCGGCTTCAGTTTCCTAGCCTGTGAAGAACTCGGGCCTCTGTGGTCTCTGATGACCCTTCTAGTCATCGTCATCAGAAAAATAGTTTGTTTATTCATTCAGCTAACATTTATTAAATACCCACTCTATGCCAGGCGCCTCTGTTGTAGGTGCTGGAGATACAGCAGTCAACAAAACAAAAGCTCTGCCTTCTTGGAGTTTATCTTTTAGGTGACGGAAACAAAAAATACATATATATTTATTTATGTAAATTAAAAATATATATATATATGTTTGACCCTTTACCCAGGGGTTAGGATATCCGACCCCCGCTCAGTTGAAAATCCACATACTACTATCTCTGCCTCAAAAACAAAGGATTCGATAAATGACTCATCTAAGGGCAGGAAGCTGAAAGAGTTTGGATAGAATCAAGACTCAAACGCTCAACATGTTCTTTGAATTCCATATATTGTGATCTCTAATAGAACACAAACTTTTCCCCACACTTAAAGATCTGTAAAACGAAAATACAGGTGCTATATTTCCTGAAAATATTCACATATAAATGGACCTGCACAGCTCAAACCCATGTTGTTCAAACTGTGTGTGTGAGTGTGTGTGTGTTTGTGTAATAGGTCAGGTAGTGTTTTGTGCTGTGGAGTAAAATGAAGCGGAGATGCAGGGTGTGTGTATGAGAGAGGGGAGTGGTATTTTATTTTATTTAAGGGGTAAGGGAAGGCTCCCTGATAAGGTGACATTTGAGGTTTGAGATGGAGGGGAAGGGCTGAGCCACGCAGCTTTCTGGAAGTTTGCTTTAGCAGTTGGAATGGCAGCACTGAGGGCCATAGATGGGAGGAGGTTGCATAGCACTTAGAGTGTGTTAGGTACTGTGCTAAGTGCTTTATGTCATACATTTAATCCTGTTATCGATGTATTTTATTTGAAGAAGCCGAGTTTCAGAGAGGGTAAGTGATTTGCCCAAGGCCACACAGCTAGTAGGTAGTGGAGGTGAAATTCAAATGCTTATCTTAACCATCATGTTTCTTCCCACTCAGGGACTCTCCTTATGGAGCTGGTGTTTAATTCATGACGCGTTTTTTGTTTTGTTTTGTTTTGTTTTTGCCACGCTGCACGGCTTGTGGGATCTTAATTCCTGGACAAGGGACTGAACCCTGGCCATGGCAGTGAAAGCACAGAGTCCTAACCACTGGACCGCCAGGGAACTCCCCATGACCTGGTTCTTATGATTTCTTGGGGAGTAAGTGTCAATAGTGGCCAAGGTGACTCCTGGCCCCTGAGTTTCATGGTTCTTGGGGGGAGAGCTCAGGGCCCAAAGTTCCTTTTTTTTTTTTTTTTGTGGTACTCGGGCCTCTCACTGTTGTGGCCTCTCCCGTTGCGGAGCGCAGGCTCCAGACGCGCAGGCTCAGCGGCCATGACT
>NC_041221.1:137701239-137709948 GCF_002837175.3 Physeter macrocephalus
GCCGCTCCGCGGCATGTGGGATCTTCCCGGACCGGGGCACGAACCCGTGTCCCCCGCATCGGCAGGCGGACTCTCAACCACTGCGCCACCAGGGAAGCCCCCGAAGTTCCTTTTTATGAGCGGAAGAAGGTAATCTGCTTGATGCTGGAAAACCCCATGTTGTGTTTATGGCCGAGAGAAAAACACCTTCAGATTAGTGTAAACAAGAGAAATGGGAGAACGGGGTAGCCTGAATCCTTCCACCCGCCTCCTTGGTTTTAATTTCCCCTTGATGGGCCCGACACAGCATGTTGTATGATACAGCGATAATGAAAACACTTGGATTAGTGAACTGAGATTTATAGGGCAAACAGGAGCCAGAGGAGAAGATGGCAGTCGTCTCTCTTATTTGCAGGCAGATACCCAAATTGCCACTTGCTTGCCTTTTCTTCCTGACACTATCACCTAGTCTGCTTAATTAGATCCTTCTTCTTCCCCATATCATTTCCAACGCCTGCTCGGCCGGCTGCTAGGCAGAGTTTGTGAAGCTGCACGCAGAACGCTTTCCCAGAGCCCAGGGAAGATGAGTCAGAAACACAGCACAAGAAAGCCAGGGACGGGACCTGTGCATCAGGCTGTGAGCCCGCCTGTCCATTGGCATCGTGGAGCAGGACGAGGAGGGCTGGACCCAGGGCCACAGAGAGGAAGCTCCACACGTTTCCCAGCTCTCCTCAGTTTACCCCTGAGCACCCTCTTTGTTGTGGGGAGCAGAGACAGTGAATTCCCCAGACAGCAGACCACCGCCAGCGCACATTCCAAAACCACATTGAAAGAGTTCAGTCCTGCCCCAAAGTATTTATGGAATATTTTACTATGTTCAAAACATCGTTCTAGACTCTGAGAGGGATGAGAGGTAGCCGGGGACTGAGATGAACAAAACACTACCAAAACCTACAGTAGAGTAGAAAGGACAGTCAAAAATAGCTCATGAGGATTTTTGGCCAAATTCATTTCTTTAATAAATATTTATTGAGTACCTACTATGTATCAGGCATTGTTCCAGGCGCTGAGGGGAACCAGCAGTGGCAAGACACGCAAAAAAAGTCCCTGCCCACGTGGATTTACAGTCTACCCGGATGGGGGAGGGGCAGGGCAGTAAATTCATTCCTAAAGAGCCTAAGAACTATGGAGACAAACCAAGTGGGGCAGGTGGTGAGAGAGCCCTCGGGCTTAGAATTTTAAAAGGAAGTAAGTGAAGGCAGGGTAGTGTGGTGGAGACTGACAGATATGATCTGGGACCTGGGCTTTGATGTCTACTAGCTGTGTGATCAACTGATCTGAACCTTATTTCTCATCTGTAAAGTGGGTCTAGTCATAGACACTCCTAAAGGGATTAAGTGAGGAAAAAAATATATAAAATACATACTTAATTAGGGGTCCGTGACTGTTAGTTGTTCTTAGTATTGTGTGTGCTTATAATAGGGTGATGGGGAACTGAAGTAGTGGCTAATTACGTTTGGAAATAAAGGGGTTATTATCCGTGTCACCTTTCCTTTTTTCTAGGAATCTGTTTGCCGGTACACAAGGAGGAGGCAGGAGTACGGGTGAACTCTGGAAGCTAGAATTCAGTTTGGAGGGGATTTAGATAAGGGTTTGGTATGTGGGATGCAGTTGGAAGTTGGACGATTGTCAGTATTTTGCATTCTCTTTTTGAATTGATGTTCCGCATGCTTTGTGTTCACCTCAATATTCCAATAACAAGCCTGGCAGGGAGGCCGGGGCTGCCCATTAGACAAATGGGAAAACAGGCACAGGATGTGAGTGCCCGGCCAAGGTCACCTCCAGTCTCCAGAGGAGATCTCCTGCCGGCCTCGAGATGAGTCATCCTGGAGTGTTGCTCCGGGGTGAAATCACAAAGGAAGGCAGGCTTGGATTTATTGCAGGCAGTCCAGGAAGTTTCCTGTTCTTGAGAAATCTCAGCAACAGTAACCCTCCACCCGAGGGGCCTTATTCTTTGGAGGTCTGCCTCCTGCGTAGTCCCAAACCCCCAGAAGCTATGCGATCTGACTTGGGGTGAGGGAGATGGTCTTAGAAGCCTTTGGCATAAACAGAGGAGAAAGAAAGGAGATGAAAAGAGGGAGAGGGTGCAGTGGTTGAGAGCTTGGCATCTGAGTTTGGTGGTTCTGCCACTTACCAGCTTGGGCAAGTCCTAGAACCTTCTCCAAGCTTCATTTCCTTGTTTGTAAGATGGAATAGTAACGGTCCCCAACTCCCAGGTTGTTGGCAAAGTGACATGCAATGGTGAGTGCCAAGGGTTGAGCACAGCGCCTGGCAGGAGGAGGCCCTTAGTAATGTGAGCTGTTATTACTGGAGAGGAAAATGGGGCCGCGCTGGGTAAAGGAGTGAGGGTGAGAGGGCCCCCAGGTTACTGCATCCCTCCTGATGCTGAGCCATTTAGGTGAGGTCTTGATGAAGCTCTTTCTACCTGGGGCACTTAGACTCAGTCACCCAGTAGATGCGATCTTGGCCCTCAAGGAGTTTCTGCTGGAACCAGCAGAGCAGGAACAGACAAGCATCCCATGTCCTCTGGTCCTTGCTCACCCTCACTGGCACCGTGATTCAGAGGGCACGGCGGCCCTGCCTGGGAGGGTTCCCCCTCAGTTACCTCTCTCCCCCTCACCTTAACCTTTGCTTCTCCGGCTCAGACCTATTAGTCGTCCTCTGTCTGTTGGCTCCATAGAATGAAAATAATGAGCCCGTCACCACTCATAACTGTCTACAAACAAATCAAGTACCGCCCCAGTCATCTGCCTCTGGTTGAATACCCTCTGCCTGCTGCAAACCGTCCTGCTGGAGCCTGGTTCCCAAACCCAGGCAGTGGGAACCCACAGGCTAGATGCCCTTTCTAGGGTGGTGACACCCTACTGGGCAGCCTTGTGGTTTGCTGAGGGTGCTTACGGCTTCTGCAACCAAGGTGGAAAGCTCTAAGAGTTTTTTTTATGAATCTGCCCTTCATCCTCCAGCCTTACTTCCTCACCACTCCCTGTCCCCCTTGGATGTAGATTTCCTTAAAAAAGCTGATTCCAGCCCATTCCAGTTGAGCTGAAGAGTTGCATGGGCTTGGGATGGGAAAGCTCCAGAGGCTCCAGGTTTTTCTGTTTTTCATAGAAATTGTCCCAAGAGCAGACCTCTTAGGAATAGCACCCCCTACTGTGAGTGAGAAGGGCAGGGTTTTTGCTCAGATGAATCTTATTTAATTGTATTATTCTAGTCCAAAAGAGTCTAGTCCTATTGATGTCTGTGTATTTTGTTAAGATGTAGCAATTTTAAGTGGGAAAAAAATCCCCAAAACACCATGTGTCTTCTGATCTTTAATGGACCCTGCCCTTTTGCCTGGGATCCGTTCTCATCTTTATCCTCCCACATATGCACGTAATGTGAAGTCTCTCACCAGGAGCCTGGATTGTGCTAAACCTTTTACGTATATTCCACCAAATCTCGCAATAACCCTAGAAGGAATGAATCATCATCCCTGTTCCTTTGATGAAGGGACCGAGGCTCTGAGAGGTCATGTCATCATAGCTGGCAAAACTGGGATTCAAACCCAGGTCTGATTCCATCCAAAGCCTGCAAACTTAGCGATAGGTATGATTTCTGTGACTGTGTTTTTCATTCAGCATTATAGTATAGACTTTTCCCCCGTGTGCCTCTATAGCCTTCCTAATTACTGTTTAAAATGGGAACGTAAGATTCCCTGAACCATCACATTGTGTAACCATTTTCTCCTTTTGGGCGTTTGTGGGCAAGGTCATTGGCTAAGGGCTGCTGAGCAGTGGTGGCAGTAAAGGGACACAGCATGGGGAGGGGGAAAGTTTGGGCTGTTGGAAGCAGGAGCACACTGCACGAAATGCCCACCCCCTCGCTCGTTTTTACATTAGGAACTTGAGTTGGCAACTCTGCACTACCTGGTCATTATTTCAGCCATGTGAATTGGTGTGGGGCTGGGTCACGATGGCAGCAGTTCTCAGCTCTAGTGAGGGAGGTAGGGAAGGACCCATCCTCTTGAGGTAGACAGGAGGAGTTTTTTTTGTTTGTTTGTTTGTTTTTTTTTTTTTTGCTGTATGCGGGCCTCTCACTGTTGTGGCCTCTCCTGTTGCGGAGCACAGGCTCCGGATGCACAGGCTCAGCGGCCATGGCTCACGGGCCCAGCTGCTCTGCGGCATGTGGGATCTTCCCGGACCGGGGCACGAACCCACATCCCCTGTGTCGGCAGGCGGACTCCCAACCACTGCGCCACCAGGGAATCCCAGGAGAGGAGTTTTTAAGCCCCATTTTACTGATAAGGAATCTGATCTCGGGGATGGCTGGCAACTTGCCAAAGCATAGGTCTGAAGTGGCGAGCTGAAGAATAGAGCATTGGTGTTCGGACTCCTGGTGCCCTTCTCCTCCGTTGACCTAGCATTTGTTTCTCCTCCTCTGGTCATCTCATCCAGGCCTCTTTTCTTCCTGATACACGGGGATGCTTCCCAGGTAAACCTTAGATGTACAAATGCAGATTAGATACAGATGTTACATGGGAATTCCCTGGTGGTCCAGTGGTTAGGACTCCAGGCTCTCACTGCCAAGGGCCGGGGTTCAATCCCTGGCCGGGGAAATAAGATCCCACAAGCCACATGGCATGGCCAAAAAAAAAAAAAAAAGATGCAGCTGTTACAGAAGGGCTAGCCCCATGTGGATAAGCTGTTTCTAAAGAAGGACACAGTGGTTAGCAGAGAAAATCAGAGCTTGTTTCCTATAAACTTCCAGATAGAGGCGGGTTTTTGTCTCGTTGGCCCAGGGTGGAGATGGTAGCTCAGTTTCCTCCTTTAAATCTTTAAGATTTAAAGAAGCCTCTCAGCCTCTGCCTGGAGCAGTACTATAAACATCTTTTTCGAGTCCAAGCAGTGGTCACTGCACATTTTTCTTTCACAGTAGAAAGACTGGAGTCCTTTTTAGGGACGTCTGCAAACAGCATCAAGTTTATAGAATGACAAGCCGGATTTAAATGAAAAAAAATGTTGTTTATGTCAGCTCTGCAGCTTATCAATATAAAATGAAGATTAAGATTCATTTATATGAATAGACCATTTTGGGGAGGGGTGTTAAAAATTCATATGCCTTTGCTAATGGAACCATTTCCACATTCACAATGGGGAAAAAAAAAACAAACCAAAACAAAAAAACAAGGTTCATAAAAGCTTCCCTGGAACAACCAGAAGAAGGAGTGAGTTCCTGAAAATACAAATTGGCGGTATTATCTTTGCATATTAGCAAAATTCTTTAACCTTTCAAATAGTATATTGTGGACCTAGTCTGCTGTTTCGTGAATTTAGCATATTCTTTTAATTCGGAACTTCTCTAGACTGTGTTTCTCTGCACTCACTCTGAGCCAGCCTGTGCTAGCCCATTTTGTACTCACCATGGCCTTGCATCCTTACAACTCACCTTTCAGACAGTCAGGGATCCTGTGTGCCTCGCTCCATGAACACACTTTTAAGAATAGCTCCCTCTAGAGTTTTGCGACCTGGGACCCTGGAGGTGTAGTTAATGGGTGATCACCAAATTCTGAAAGGTTTCTAATGGGAAGTGAGTGGCAGAGCAGGGTTTGAATCCAGGTCTGAATAGCCCATAACACATACTGTTTGGCACTACCCAATTCCGCCTTGAAATGGGGAAGTCTGTGCTGAGCCTCTTCTTTGGAGTAAGACACCCTGTTAGGAAGGTACCTCAAAGGAAATGCCAAGGTGAGTTAGACTGTTCCCTCTCTTCAAGGTACCTTCAATCTAGCGTGTGTTGGAGGGTCATCCTTTATTGTAGAGAAACATTTATTACTGTGTAATCTTCGTTTTACGGATAAGGAAATGGTGAATCAAAGAGGGAAAGCGACTTGCTCAAGGTCACATAGCTACGATGAGACGAGACTTGTATTAGGTAGGTGCCTGTTGCTGTTAAGGGCTCAGCGGTTCGAGACACTTATGTGGACCACCTCATTCCTAGGTGCAGGGCCCGTGAAGCCCTTACAGGTCACACAGAGGCCGAGGTGCCAAGTGCTTGAAGGGTCCATGCTCAGCGCTCCTGAACTGAGTGTAGAGTCTAAGACAGATTTATCCCCAAGGACGCCTCTATGCTCCTGGGTCCATGACTGTACGTGCAGCAGAACTTAGGGCTCACCCACCTCTCTCTCCCTGTGGGGAAGTGTCCCTGCTTTGGCAAGCCGACTCAGGAGACCTCCCGTCCCCAGAGCTTCCCTAGTAGGACAGAGGCCACTGAGGCCTGCTGAGCTGAGCTGTGCAGTGTAGAAATATTTACTTTGGGCTGTACACACTGAGGAAAGTCTGGAGGGATGCCCTTTGTTGTCAGAGAGCTGTGAGCCCTGGGGCCTAGGTTTTCCAGGCCCCACCACCTAGGAGCTTCGAGAACTCTCGCAGCCCACCTGCTCCGCTCAGAAGTGGGCATAAGGATAACACGCACTCCCTTGCAGAGTTGGGTTGATAGGTGAGAAATGGCTGACTCTGTCAGACACAGGAGTTGATACTTCACTCATGTTTCTTTCCCTCCTCTTTCCGTCTTGCCTCCCTTCCCTCTTAATCTCTAGCTGGTTAATAAGCCCTGTAGGGCTTTCTTGCTGCCTTCACATCTGCAGTGACAGCACTTTCCTGTCCTATACTCTAGGCCCCCCAGAAGCTGTCCTGCTGTACATGAAGCTTGTTGGAGTGGCACAGAAGAAGAATGAAAAAATGCTGGGGTCCCCACTTAACATACCAGGAGGGGGTCCAGTGAGTCCATATTTTAGAGGCACCCAGCCTGCGTGTTCATCCTAGCCTCTGTCACGTTAGCTGTGTGACCTGGGGTATGTTATTTAACCTCTCTGTGCCTCTGTTTCCAAATTTGCAAAATGGGAATGAGAACAGTACTTAGAGATGCAGGGAGTATTAAATGCAATAGTGCATTAGAGCCGCTGGCATGGGTGAGTGCTAGGAACTGTTATGTAAAACAGACACCAAATTCAGCTGGAAGGGACTTTAGACAGCAGGGCCTACCTCTGTATTTTAAAAAATTAATTTATGTATGTAATCAACAATAACAAGAACTAACAGCAAAAGCTAACGTTTATTGAGCACTTACCACGGGCCAGGCACTGTGCCAAGTACTTCTCATTAACTTGTTTAAAAATGTGAAGGTACGGGGCTTCCCTTAGTGGCACAGTGGTTAAGAGTCCACCTGCCAATGCAGGGGACACGGGTTCGATCCCTGGTCCAGGAAGATCCCACATGCTGTGGAGCAGCTAAGCCCGTGCACCACAACTACTGAGCCTGCTCTCTAGAGCCCACGAGCCACAACTACTGAGCCTCTGTGCTGCAATTACTGAAGCCCATGCTCCTAGAGCCTGTGCTCCGCAACGATAGAAGCCACTGCAAGGAGAAGCCTGCGCACCTCAACGAAGAGTAGCCGCCCCCCGCTCGCTGCAACTAGAGAAAGCCCGCGTGCAGCAACGACGACCCAATGCAGCCAAAAAAAAAAAAAAGTGAAGGTACAAGTGGGGTGTGTCTCCTTCCCACCCCCAGTTGCCCTCCACAGAGGCAGTCACTCTTACCAGTACTCTGTGTATCTTTACTGATGTCCTCCGTGGACGTACAAAAAGATTTAAATCTCTTTTTACCCTTTCAACATTTTTTTTTTTTTAAGATGTTGGGGGTAGGAGTTAATTAATTAATTAATTTATTTTTGCTGTGTTGGGTCTTCGTTTCTGTGCGAGGGCTTTCTCTAGTTGTGGCGAGCGGGGGCCACTCTTCATCGCGGTGCGCGGGCCTCTCACCGCAATGGCCTCTCTTGTTGCGGAGCACAGGCTCCAGATGCACAGGTTCAGTAGTTGTGGCTCACGGGCCCAGTTGCTCCGTGGCATGTGGGATCCTCCCAGACCAGGGCTCGAACCCGTGTCCCCTGCATTGGCAGGCAGATTCTCAACCACTGTGCCACCAGGGAAGCCCCACTTTCAACTTTAAATAGAGGAAACTTGGGATCAGGGAGGAAACACAGCAGTTTGTCTTAATAGTTCCTATTCCGTGTAGGGCCGCTGCTCGCTGTGCTGTGTGATTTTGAATCCTTCCTTCAACCCTGCAGAAAAAGCTGTATTGTGTAGAATAAATGCTCCAAGCCTTAGTTTACCTCAGTGCATTGATCGAGGATTAAATTAGATAATCCGTGTAGAGGGATTTATCAGCGTTCCTGGCACATCAGAGCTGCTCAGGAGATGGTGGCTGCAGGGGAAGATCAAGGTTTTATAGGGGCCCGAAGCTTGTACAATTTGAGAGAAATAATACAAAATTATGAATCCAATATAAGAATATTTATTCAGAGTGAGAAAAGAGCTCCAACAGTTTACATATTTTAAAACCCATCGAATACCTCCAGCACTATAAAATCCATAAGAATAAGAAATCCATAAGAATCCATAAGAATCCACTAAAAATCCATAAGAATAAATAACAAAACATTGTTAATTAACTGCCTGACACGCCTCTATTATACTTTTTTTTTTTTTTTTTTTTTTGTGGTATGCGGGCCTCCCTCTGTTGTGGCCTCTCCCGTTGTGGAACACAGGCTCCGGACGCCCAGGCTCAGCGGCCATGGCTCACGGGCCCAGCCGCTCCGCGGCATGTGAGATCCTCCCAGACCGGGGCGCGAACCCGG
>NC_041221.1:137711695-137735750 GCF_002837175.3 Physeter macrocephalus
CAGGCTCAGCGGCCATGGCTCACGGGCCCAGCCGCTCCGCGGCATGTGAGATCCTCCCAGACCGGGGCGCGAACCCGGTTCCCCTGCATCGGCAGGCGGACGCACAACCACTGCGCCACCAGGGAAGCCCTATTATACTTTTCATTCCTACATTTTCTGGCTTCATAGTCATTGTGATCACTTCTTCATTTGATAACAATTTTCTAAAATAATTTTCTGAAGAGAGAATACAAGATAATTCAGCCTTTTCTCTGGCCTGGTTGATCAAACTTTGCTTTTTGTTATTGACAATTTATTTTATTTTAAAATTTTTTGTGGAAGTATAGCTGACTTACAATGTTGTATTAGTTTCAGGTGAACAACAGAGTGATTCAGCTTTACATATATCTATAGATATCTATTCTTTTTTAGATTCTTTTCCATTATTGGTTATTATAAGATATTGAGTATAGTTCCCTGTGCTATACAGCAGGTCCTCGTTTATCTGTTTTATATATAGTAGAGTGTATGTGTTAATCCCAAACTCCTAATTTATCCCTCCCTCCCCCCCTTCCCACTTTGGTAACCATAAGTTTGTTTTCTATGTCTGTGAGCTTATTTGTTTTGTAAATAAGTTCATTTGTATAATTTTTTTTAGATTCCACATATAATTGATATCGTATGATATTTGTCTTTCTCTGCCTGACTTACTTCACTTAGTATGATAATCTCAAAGGTCCATCCCTGTTGCTGCGAATGGCAATATTTCATTCTTTTTTTAATGGCTGAGCAGTATTCCATTGTATATATGTATCACATCTTCTTTAGCCATTCCTCTGTTGATGGACACTTAGGTTGCTTCCATGTCTTAGCTATTGTGAATAGTGCTGCTGTGAACATAGGTGTTGTTGTTGACAGTTTAGATGTGGAAAATGAGTAAATTCATACAGATACACTCACTGTAGTATTACTACCCGTTTGTGTCTCATAAACAGAGGAATTTTGGTGAATTCTATTTTGTACAATTCTCATCAAAAATGAAAAAGAAGCTCTGGTATGTTACAGTTGAACGCATGGAGGATGTTTCTGACAGAAGAGAACTTCCCTCAACTGGGGGAACCGAATCCTCTACTTAGGATTTTACAGGTTTAGGAATTGTTAGCATTTCTCATAGGCTGGCGTCTGATGCTATACATTTTAAACCTTCCTCCTTCTTCCTTACCACACACGTCCATGTTGGGCTCTGTAGAACACATTCATGTGGCGATTCCACCACTGATGTGGCGTCAGGAAGTGGCTGGTAGGCCCTGGGTGCAGGCGGACTCCTGGGAGCTGGGCCTGCCCTGGACGTTAGCAGTAATTCAGCACATGTGGAGGTGATGGCACACCACATAAACATAGCCCACTAAATTCAAACTCAATGTCCGCCCCCACCCCCCCGGCTTTGACTCCTGCGTGGGGAGTCCCTGAATGCCCAAGGCCGCTGGAACATTACCCAGCACGAGGGCAGGAGTGACAGATGGAAACGAGTGAGGAGAGACAGTGCTCTTTCCCGTCATGGTTAAGACTTGACTTTGGCAAAGCTTAGAGAAACCCAAGATCACGTGAACATGTTGCTTTCCAGGCCCCCTCCCAGGACCTTGGAAGGGGCTCTTATAAGCAAGCGCTCTGAAGCTTCAGGTCTTTGAGCTCCGCCAGGCACCTGGTTAGCTCTTATCATGTTCTGGTTAAGAGCAGTGTCATCTGAGAGCAGTGCAGCCCGCTTGGGAGCTGTGTGATCTTGGCTTACTGATTCCCTCCATGAACCTGCTTCCTCAGGAGTAAGCATGACACTCTTCCTAGTATTTACCTCTCCGGGAATGTGAAATCCATGAGGGCAGGCACTCGTCTGTTTATTGCCGTGTCCACAGTGTCCAGGACACATAGTCCACACCCAAACATCTGTTTTGTGGATTTAATGAAATGCAGGGTGTTTGGGTGTTGAGCCCCAGGCTCTCAGAGAAAAGGAATCCAAGGCACAGTGAGCTGAATTCCCTTTCCTGTACTACACGCTGCCTCTAGTCAGACCTAAGGCAGACCCTGTGTCTCTGGGCCTCCTTTCCTTCCCGCTGACTCTCCCACATGAGCTGAATAGGAAGGGGAAGCTTAACTCACTTCCGAGAGCCTGAGATAATCATCTGAGTTATTCCCTCTGTTATGGACATGAGCCAGGGTCCCTGGGTGGCATCCCTGGAATTTGCTCTGATCCATGGAATCCACTGTTCCAGAGACTCACCTGCCTTCCCCCCTTCCCTAACCTGACCTGCCCCGAGTCCCGGGGGATGGTGGGGAGCAAGGGAGAGTTGGGAGAGCCAAGGTGAAAATCAAGTCTGGAAGATGAATGGCTCTGGGGCTTGCAGGGCTTAGCAGGGGCAACGCTGGGAATTATTGACATTCCTGCCTGAGGACTCCGGGAGGCCCCTACTTCACAGCTCCCCTGGATTCTGAGAGATCCTTGAGCACAGCTGGAAGTCACTCTGTGCAGCAGAACCTTGGAGATGAGGCCGGAAGGGCCACCTCAGTGAGTAGTCACCTTGTCACTCACAGGAGCTATGATCTAAAGAGCCAGGTGGCTGCAGGTGGGCACTCGGCCAGCCGTGCAAAGCAGGCAACAAAACTCCAGTCTGGGCCCTGCAGATGGAGCTCACCTGCTTGCCCTAATTCCCCTCTGCCTGGCGTAGATTTCCAGCCAAGCCCTGCACCAGCTTCCACCTCTGTTTTATGATAAGCTGTTCTGATGGGGAGGGCCTGTGCTAGGATGCTTCCCTTTTTTAAAAATTTATTATTATTATTTTTTTGTGTGTGTGATACGCGTGCCTCTCACTGTTGTGGCCTCTCCCGTTGCGGAGCACAGGCTCCGGACGCACAGGCTCAGCGGCCATGGCTCACGGGCCCAGCCGCTCCGCGGCATGTGGGATCTTCCCGGACCGGGGCATGCACCCGTGTTCCCTGCGTCTGCAGGCGGACTCTCAACCACTGCGCCACCAGGGAAGCCCAGGATGCTTCCCTTTTGATGTGGAGCTCAGGGAAAGGATCGGGGTACTCACCGCCCACCCCTGCCCAAACCCTGCCCCATGAATAAGACAACTGGGATGTTGCAGCCTCTGCTTCCAGCCTGATTTGATTCTCTCTCCAGCCCTTGGTTAATATTTATATACAGATGCTGGCTCTGATCTCCACCCAGGAAAACACCAGCTGCTATGGAACTCTTATTGCACGTTATAGAGAGCAGAGCCTCACGTGGGCCCCTGTGAGCTTCTCTGGGCACGCACCCGTGTTCCCTGCGTCTGCAGGCGGACTCTCAACCACTGCGCCACCAGGGAAGCCCAGGATGCTTCCCTTTTGATGTGGAGCTCAGGGAAAGGATCGGGGTACTCACCGCCCACCCCTGCCCAAACCCTGCCCCATGAATAAGACAACTGGGATGTTGCAGCCTCTGCTTCCAGCCTGATTTGATTCTCTCTCCAGCCCTTGGTTAATATTTATATACAGATGCTGGCTCTGATCTCCACCCAGGAAAACACCAGCTGCTATGGAACTCTTATTGCACGTTATAGAGAGCAGAGCCTCACGTGGGCCCCTGTGAGCTTCTCTGGAGGATGTCAGGGAATGTTCTATTTGTGTTTTACAAACTTATCCCAGGGCTGTGTCCAGGCAACTGAAGTTCTGTCAGAGCCTAGAAAACATCTGATTCCTTTTAGAAAAGACAAAGGGATTAGGTGTCCCTGGGACTTTGACAAATGCATTGCTAGTGGTTTTGATTGAGCTTTTGTTTAGGGAAGGTTGAGTGCAGAAGTGAGAACGCCAAAGACCCAGGCTGTCAGTGCTGAGAAGATGCCTGGAGACCGGCACAGATACACCATTCGTTGGTAGGGATGTAAAGTAATGCAACCTTCTGGAGGGAAATTTGGCACCATGTTTCAGATAAAATGAGAATGACCTTTGATGCAGTCATTCCATGCCTTGGAACCTTCCCTAGAGTGTGCTTGCCCATGTACACAAAGACCTATGTTCACAAATGCTCACTGCAGCAAAAGTAGGAAATCACCTGTGTTTCTCAGTGGGGAGCTGGCTCAATGAATTGCGGTTTATCCTAATAATGGGATACAGTTGTCCATTAAAGAAGAAGAACAAGGTAAATCACAACAATGGCCAACGCATAGAGGACTTACTCTATCCACCATTCTAGGTGCTTTATGTATTTTACAATATTTACAATGTTAACTCATTTAATCTTCACAGCAATCCTTTGATTACTATTGTTGGAATATCTTTATAGATGAGAATAGAGGTGTTAATTAACTTGTCCAGGGTCACACAGCTAGTAAGTTGGGGAGCTGGGCTTCAAGCCTGCTGGCCCCAGGGTCTATAACTACCTCACAAACCCCTGCATGTCCAAAGATGGAAAGATGCCTCTGACTTATTAGTAAGTGAAAAATTCAAGTAGCAGAGATATAGAGTGTGATTTTATTTATGTAAAAAAATAGTGTGTGTGTGTGTGTGTGTATGTGCACATGTGAACACATCACATATATTTGTAAAGGTAAAGTAAAAGTTCTGGAAGAATACATATCCAATCGTCGGTTCCCTTCAGGGAGGGATGTAATAAGTAAAAAGAATTTTTTTTTAAAACTTTTAACTGAATATAGTTTTAAAAGGTTTTTTTATTTTTATGCGGTACGCGGGCCTCTCACTGCTGTGGCCTCTCCCGTTGCGGAGCACAGGCTCCGGACGCGCAGGCTCAGCGGCCATGGCTCACGGGCCCAGCCGCTCCGCGGCATGTGGGATCTTCCCGGACCGACCAGGGCACGAACACGTGTCCCCTGCATCAGCAGGTGGACTCTCAACCACTGCGCCACCAGGGAAGCCCTAAAAAAGTTTTTTTTAATTGAGGTATAGTTGATGTAGAATATTATATAAGTTTCAGGTGTACTGCATAGTGATTCACAATTTTTAAAGGTTATACTCCATTTATAGTTATTATAAAATATTGACTATATTCCTTGTGCTGTACAATATGTCCTTGTAGCTTATTTATTTTACACATAGTTAACTAGATACAGTTTTATATTTTCTTGAACAAGTGCCTTTGGAATTTTAGAGAAAGTAAGCTTGAGCCCACTGTCAAGGTAATCATAATAAAATAATAATACATTTGGTTTCTATTTCTCAATAGCCCCCTTAGAAAGGAGAGGCTTCCTATAAACATGGGCTCAGAGTAACCCTTAATGATTAACTCCAAAGTATAAGATGTAGAACTGAAGCCTAATAGACCTTGCCATAAATTAGATGAAGGTAGTCCAAGGAATTGTTCTTCTGATTGGCTGAAAGGCATTTGAGATAATTACTCTTTTTTTCATTACCCTCAGAAATCTCACCTCCTCCTGGAAGCCTTGGGCCAGACAGTGGAAGAATAATGGTGATTTTCTTGGCATACAACCCCTCTCCACTCCATCTTCACTCCCCCGCCCCCGGCATTTAATGAGTTCACTTAGTGCATTATTGCATCACAGGTAAACACTCCCCAAGTACTTGGGCTTTGTTTAATCACTGTCCCTTCAGGGTCATCCTGTAAAAATGGACTCATGATGCATTACATTTTTAGGTGCTTTACAGTTTGTAAATCTTGTTTTCATTCATGATGTCAGTGAACTGGGGCTGGTGCCTTGTCACTGTAAAGCCCTATGTACAAATAACCTCTTTCAGGGTTAAACCAAGCAGGGGCCGATGAGGAAAATGCAGGCTATCAAAAATTTAATCCCCATTTTACACCAAGGGGGAAAGGGGTGAGGTGGGAGGAATTGGGAGACTGGGGTTGACGCATATACATTATTGATACTATGTATAAAATAGACAGCTGATGGGAACATACTATATAGCACAGGGAACTCTACCTAATGCACTGTGGTAACCTAAATGGGAGGGAAGTCCAAAAGGGAGGGGATATCTGTATGTGTAGGGCTGATTCATTTTGTCGTGCAGTGGAGGCTAACACAACATTGTAAAGCAACCATACTCCAATAAAAATTAATTTAAAAAAATTTAATCCCCATTTTAAAGTCCCCAGTATTTAAATATTGGTTTGTGAAATGTGACCCAACAGAAAGAATATAGGAAAATAGCTCTACTTACTGTGTCAGGTCATAAAGTAGCCCATGTTTCCATGTGCTTTCTTATTTTAATTCTCAAAGCAAGTTTAGGGGATAATTATTTCCATAAGGAAGCTGAGGCCCAGGGAGTTTACATAAAGTCCTCAGAGTTATACATGTGGACAGTGAGAAATGGATTTCTCACCCAGGCCTGTCTGTCTGTAAAATCCGAGTTGCTGAGCCTCTCAACAGAGGAAATAATAGAGAAAAAAGTATCACTCAAATACCACCTCCCTAACATACTGTTAGCAATTTAGGTTTATTTCCTTTGTTTATCTATCTAAACAAAACTAAATTAAAAAAACACCACCTTGGTAATCAGAAGCAGTCATATCAACTGTTTATATCCTATTTTCTTTTTTTTGCTATCTTATTGCTTCGTGATGTCATTTTAAAATGATTGCATACTTCTTCCAACTCAATAGTTAAAAAAACTAATAACCTGGGACTTCCCTGGCGGTCCAGTGGTTAAGACTCTGTACTTCCACAGCAGGCGGCACAGGTTCCATCACTGGTCAGGGAACTAAGATCCCACATGCTGCAGGGAGCAGCCAAAAAAACCCCCAAAAAACAAAAACTAATAACCTGATTAAGAGATGGTTTAAGAACTTGAACAGACATTTCTCCAAAGAGGGCATAGAAATGGCCAACTGGTATGTGAAAAAAAGGATCAACATTACCAATCATTAGGGAATTGCAAATCAAACCACAATGAGATATAACCTTACATCTGTCAGGATGTCTATTATCAAAAAACAAAACACCATTGAGCGCCTCAAAAAGTTGAGTGAAAATTATATTGGAAAACATTAAAGCCCTGTTTTGTGAGTGCTGTGAGTCTGAGCTACTCCAGTCGTTGACACCTGAGTCCTAAGGACAGTTGAAGTGAATCTTCTTTCCTCGTGGCCAGTTTTCTTCCATCAACTCTGGAGCCTTTATTCTACTCGATAGAGGAAAGCCATGTACCAATTTGTGCTGTTTGTCAATCGCTTGCTTTTTTGTAGATGTAATTGCTACTCTGATGAAATGTTCAGATTTCCTTGGAAAAGAAAACAAAGAAAAGCATTGGCAAGGATGTGGAGAAATTGGAACCCTTGGTCACTGTTGGTGGGAATGCAAAATGGTGGAGCTGCTATGGAAAACAGTATGGAGGTTCCTCAAAAAATTCAAAATAGAATTACCATATGATCCAGCAATCTCACTTGTGGGAATTACCCAAAAGAATTGAAATCAGAGTCTTGGAGCCATATTAGTACTCCTATGTTCATAGCAGCATTATTCACAATAGCCAAGATGTGGAACCAACCTAAATACACATCGACAGATGACTGTGGTGAAGAAACTGTGGTGTATGCACAAAATGGAATACTATTCTGCCCTTAAAAGGAATGAAATTCTGCAATATGTGACAACATGGATGAACCTTGAGGAGATAATACTAAATGAAATAAGCCAACCACAGAAAGATAGATACTACATGATTCCACTTGACATGAGGTTTCTAAAGTAGTCAAATTCATAGAATCAAAGAGTGGGACAGTGGTTGACAGGGGCTGGGGAAGGAGGAAGAGGGGAGTTACTAATCAGTGGGCATAAAATTTCAGTCAAACATGATGAACAAGCTCTAGAGACCTTCTGTACAACACTGTCTAGAGTCAGCTATGAAGTACTATACGCTTAAAAATTTGTTAACAGGGTAGATCTCATTTTGTGTTCTTACCACAATTAAAAAAAAAAAAAAAAAGATTACATACTAGTGAGAGTGATGTTCTTTGGAGAGCTTCCTAGACATAGAATTGGTAGGTCCAAGAGTATGAATGTTTTTATGGGTTTTAAAAAAAATTTTAATGAAAAAAAAATTGAGATATAATTGACATATAACATTGTATAAGTTTAAGGTATACAAAATATTTTTATGGTTTTGGATACACATTGCTAAATTGGTTTTCAAGAGGGCTGTATTAATTTGCACTTCAGCTAACAACTTTGTCATTTTCATCACATTCTTTTTTTTTTGCGGTACGCAGGCCTCTCCCGTTGCGGAGCACAGGCTCTGGATGCGCAGGCTCAGCGGCCATGGCTCACGGGTCTAGCCGCTCTGCGGCATGTGGGATCTTCCTGGAACAGGGCACGAACCTGTGTCCCCTGCATCAGCAGGCGGATTCGCAACCACTGCGCCACCAGGAAAGCCCTTCATCACATTCTTGTAGGCATTAGTTATTGTTAAAAAATGAAAACACACAAACAAAAGTCTGACGTGTTTGCTTAATATATACCAAATTGTTCGCAGTGGCTAGTTTGGAGAGTGGGTTGGGGCTGGTGGTGGTGGTGGTGGGAGCGGTGAAGGGGGTGTCCCTTTTCTACTTTATGTCATGTGGCACTATTACAGATATTTTACTATAGGCATATATTACTTGTGTAATAAATATATTTTAAACTTTTGAAATAATTTGTCTTACAGACAAGTTGCAGAAAGAACACAAAGAATTCCCTGTATTCCCTTTGTAATATGTTTTAAAAAGATGAAATAATTAAAAGAAATGTGCCCCGAATATCAGATGTCAGACCTTCTACCACCAAGACTCTGTAAGTCAGTTTCTTTTATTTATTTATTTATTTACTTATGGTTGCGTTGGGTCTTGGTTGCTGCATGAAGGCTTTCTCTAGTTGTGGTGAGCGGGGGCTACTCTTGGTTGCAGTGCGCGGGCTTCTCATTGCGGTGGCTTCTCTTGTTGCGGAGATGGGCTCTAGGCATGTGGGCTTCAGTAGTTGTGGCGCGTGGGCTCAGTAGTTGTGGCTCGCGGGCTCTAGAGCGCAGGCTCAGTAGTTGTGGCGCACGGGCTTAGTTGCTCCGTGGCATGCGGGATCTTCCTGGACCAGGCCTCGAACCCGTGTCCCCTGCATTGGCAGGCGGATTCTCAACCACTGTGCCATCAGGGAAGTCCCCAGGGTTTCTTGTTAGGTAGAGTAGAGCCTCACAGCAACTTGGGGAAATGCTCATTAAAATGCAGACTCCTAGGCTTTAGCAGGATCTATGAAATCAGAATGTTTGGGGGTGAGCCTGAAAATCTGCATTTTAAACAAGTCCCCCTCATCCACACTCCTCTGTGCTTCTGAGGCCCCTCAAGGGCTGAGAACTACTGTTAAAAAGGTTCCTCCTTTTGATTTTATTTCCTCTAGTAATATTGTGGCTTCCTTACTTGGAAAGCCCTCCAACGTGCAGGGCTGAAGAGAAAAATGAGTGAAATCTGAGCATCTTTTTTGCAACTTTTCACACTTTGTGCTGCTACTGCTTAGCTGCAGCCAAGCTGTCTGTAATTTGTTTCCTCAAAAGCCTGCTGTCTCCCTCAAACTAGAAAAGACCGTTCCAGGGGAGGCCTGGTCCAAAAAGCCATGTGTTGTGGATGGTGGTGATCCTTCTCCCCATTGGCCCTCTCATCCTGGATGTTTCAGGGAGTGGTGGCCGGAGGCTTCTGGTCTCCTGCCTTGCAAGTGCAGCCAGGAGGCCCTGAAATGGGGAGGGAGCCCAGATTACAGCCCCAGGTCGTTCTGCTGTTTCGTTTGTTTCCCTTGGTCACCCTGCGGCATGGCCTTTCGCCATGCGTGTTACCTGTATGTTACATGTGTGTTACATTGCCAGGTCTGCTTCACTGGGGGCCACCCTGCTCAGTTCCTCACCTGCCCCCACCTTCTGTACCCCCTGCCTCTACCATCCCACCTTTGTCTCCACCCCCAGAGCTGTTCTTTCCACTCATGGATCTGACCATGTCACCTAATAACTTATCTTGGGGACTGAACGACTAGTGACCAGAAGGATAGCTGAAAGCCAAACCGTGGAGAATTGAATTCAAGGTGAAAGAGAATTGTTGTCGTTTTAAACGTTTGTTTGGTCATAAGTTTATTGTTTTCTACATTAAAAAAGTAGTACGACCCACCAGGTGTTACATGCCTGTATGACCTTCGAAGTGGAAGGAGAAAGTTAAGAAAAAAAATGTACTAATGGTTAATATAGACAATTTGGAAAATAAAAAAGTAGAAAGTAGAGGGGCAATAAGTTGCCAGCCGTTCCACTAGCCAAATCAAGCTACTGTCTGCTTTTGGGTGTGGTATAGCTTGGAGGATAAGGGCACAGGCCCTGAATCGGCCAAATCTTGAGTTCGGATCCCTTCTCTCCCTCGTCAGCTGTGGGCAACCATTGGGCAGCTTCATTATCCTCTTGTAGCTTCCGTTTTCTCCTTGGTTAAGTGAGGATAAAAATAGTTCCTATCTTGCCATGAAGATTAAATGAGATAAGAAGGTAAAGCAGTTAGCAGGATGCTTGGTGTTAGTTCCTTTTCATCTTGTTCACTTCCTTTCAGTCCTTTCACTGTAAGTAGTGATTTTGTTTTCACATAGTTGTGATCACACTGTCTGTATAATTTTATTTCCTGCAGGTATTGCTTAACATGACAGCCCAAGCATTTTCCATGCTGTTTTCAACTCCTCATAAACATACATTTTAGTGGTTGTGTAATATCCAGTTGAATGGATATATCAGATACATCATAGTTTCGTTAACCATTTCTTTATTGTTAGTCATGGGCATTATTCCAGGTTCGTTGTTCGACATAACCTTATGTATGAACACCTTTACGTGTAAAATGTCACCCTCCTTCTCCCAATCACTACCAGTTACAACAATTTCCTTGAGGAAAATTCTGAGAAGGGAGATTATAAAGTCAAGTGGCATGAACACCTAAGTTTTTTGACCTATCCTGCCAAATTGGTTCCTGTAAAAAGTTGGCCTCCACTTATATTTTCAAGGCAACAGATGAGACTCAGGCTGAGGGACCTAGAGTTTGTTATACAGGGCAGCTGTTGGGGGTGTCAGGGTTGGACACAATCAGTTGGAGTTTTAATGGATGCATCTAGCAGCCATTGGGAGGGTGGATGGGGGTAGGGCCAATGTTAGGGGTTACCTGGTGAGACTCTGCACCAGGGCAGTGGTGCCATAACTGTCTGTGAACCTGGCCCTCTCCTCATGGCAACTATTGGTCCCATCTATAGGAGAACCTGTGGTCACAGTCTCATAATCCCACTTTCTTTCTTTCTTTTTTTGTAGGTTCCATACAATTTGTTTATTTATTTTTTCCCTTTAAAAAAATTGAAGTATAGTTGATGTACAATATTATATAAGTTACAAGTGTACAATAAAGTGATTCACAATTTTTAAAGGTAATCCATTTATAGTTATTATAAAATATTGGCTATATTTCCCATGTTGTACAATATATCCTTATAGCTTATTTTATACATAATAGTTTGTATCTCTTAGTCCTCTACTCCTATATTGGCCCTCCCCCTCCCCTCTCCCCACTGCCAACCACTGGTTTATTCTCTATATCTATGAGTCTGCTTCTTTTCTATTATATTCACTAGTTTGTTGTATATTTTAGATTCCACATATAAGTGACAGCATATAATTTTTGTTCTCTGTCTCACTTATTTTACTTAGAGTAATACCCTCCAAGTCCAACCATGTTGCCGCAAATGGCAAAATTTCATTCCTTTTTATGGCTGAGTAATATTCCATTGTGTGTAACGTATATACGTGTGTGTGTGTATATATATATATATACACACACACACATACACTATGTACATACAGTGTGTGATATATATACATATATATGTATATATATCACATCTTTTTTATCCATTCATCTGTTGATGAACACAGGTTGTCTCCATATCTTTTTTTTTTTTTTTTTTTTTCCCGGTACGTGGGCCTCTCACTGTTGTGGCCTTTCCCGTTGTGGAGCACAGGCTCCAGACACGCAGACCCAGCGGCCATGGGTCACGGGCCCAGCCGCTCCGCGGCATGTGGGATCCTCCCGGACCGGGGCACGAACCCGCGTCCCCTGCATCGGCAGGCGGACTCTCAACCACTGTGCCACCAGGGAAGCCCCTGTCTCCATATCTTGGCAATTGTAAATAATGCTGCTATGAACATTGGGGTGCATGTATCTTTTCTAATTTGTGTTTTTGTTTTTTTCAGATACATATCCAGGAGTGGAATTGCTGGGTCATATGGTAGTTTTATTTTTAGTTTTTTGAGAAATCTCCATACTGTTTTTCCACAGTGGCTGCACCAGTTTACATTCCCACCAACAGTGTATGAAGGTTCCCTTTTCTTTCACAATCCTGTTTTCTTCGTGTGTTGCTCCACATATGTGAATTTATGCCCTTTCAGTCTCGCATAAGTAGCTTCACGTTGTTTTCATCCTCTGTGATCAAAATGACAAGGATTCTTCATCTTTAGGGATCACAGATTAATATAGTGAATTAGTCTGTGAGCCCTGGTGTCACTGCCTGCATTGGAATGTCAGTCCTACCACTTATTATCTGTGATCCTGAGCCTCAGTTTCCCAGTCTGGGAAATGGTACCAACCTCATTGGATTAATTGAACAAGGTATTGTATGTTCAGCAAAGTGCTGCGTGTCTGGTATTATTCTTATCTATTTTCCTTTTTCTAAGTTAAAAGACTCTAGTAGAAGGAAACTAATTCAACCTCTAGATTTACCACTTTCCTTTCCTCGAAACCCAGCAAGGGCATCAGGATTAGGGAGCAGTACCAGGAAGCCCACCTTGCCAAAATATGTGCCCTTGTGAAACTGTGGGGATGGGAGGGGAGAAGGTTGGGGAGGCCACAGTGATAGGTGACCAACCATCCTGGGATGCAGTACTTTCAGTGGTAAAACCCGGACAGTCCCTGGCAACCTGGGTGGTGGTTGGTCACACTAGCATGATGGTAGTAGGTGACAGCATCTGGTAAAGTTGTCCAAGGGAGAGAGAACCAGATTCTGGAGTATTTGAGAAGGGTTTGCTATTACTTTAATTGCTGTTGGGCAAACCCATTTGGAAACTCATTTCACCTGGGAGTGAACTGGCTGCCAGAAATGAGGCCCACCTGGGGTACGGGGTGGGGGAGGGGAGATAATTGCCCTACCCCCAGGAAGCCGGGCCAGGGCAATTCAATATCTTCTAGATTTGAAGGGTGTGAGTGGAGTGAGCGTGCCTTGGCGTGAAGGCTGCGTGCAGTCCTTGCTTTCCAATCCTGGCTGGTTTTCTGCTCTCATGAAGCCTTCTTTCTTGGCAGAAAGAGGGGTCAGTAGCCCTTAGTGGACGACTGAGTGGACGAGGGTTGGTTCCTGCTTCTGCCCAGGTACCTTCCGATTCTCTGGGTCTCTGTATGAACAGTACCCCCAAGACAGAGGCCGAGGGAGGGGAAAGTGGCCACCTTAGGCTGCAGGCCAGTGCAGGGGGTGGTCAGTGGTTGGTATTTCCTCTTCCAGCCCTTTCAAAGCATTTTAAAATCGGATTAGCTTTTTGACAAACACTTGAAGGTTTGCTCTCCTCTGAGAGGCTCCAAAGGCTGAGGAAGAGCCTTCATCTGTTTACTTTTCCTTTATGTGGAAACTTACTTGGGCTGTTGCTATAACCAGCTTCCCCTCCCCCCAGACTCCCTCCCCGAAGCTTTGGAGCTGGTGGGAACTCAGCAGCCACTAGGGCCCCGGCCCTCCCTCCGTGGTTTTAGGGCCTAATGAACTCTCATGCCTTCCAGGATTACAGCTTTGAGCAGTAGGGCTTGGGCGGCTCACTCTGCCCGGCAATGGCCTTGTAAGTTTGCTGGGAGTGGAGAAGTGAGCTGAGGAGGGCTGGCCTGTGGACTCCATTGCCCTCTTGCAGGGCAGCCAACAGAAGTGGCATCTTTCCTCCTGGGGGTGGAGAAAGCCAGGAAGACAGGGGTGGGTAGCCCGTGGCAGCGGTGGGCGGGGGGATGGCTGGGGGCAAAGCTGGGCCGGGTTTTAGAGAGCAGAGAGCTGGCCCCATCAGGGCTCCTCTTCCTCTTCCTTTTTAATTAGTCCCCTGCTAGGGGGTCAGGCAATGTGTGTGTTGGGAAGAGCAGGGAGAGGAGACAGGTGACCAGGTGTGTGCATGGATGTACATAACAGAATCCAGGCTGGAGGTGGGTGCTGGAGCTGTGGAAGGGAAGGAGGGCAGGTGGTCAAGATAGACTTCTGTGTTTCATTTTGTTAGTATGTTATATAACAAGTTAAAAGTGCATATTAAGCCAGAGGAGTATCCCCTGTGATCAGTCTGATCACGGCTAGACGAAATATAGGGTCAGGAAGATTCAGGAATGGCTTCCCAGAGGAGGTGGCAGGTAAACTGAGACCAAGAGACAAGTGGGGGTCGCTAGATTTGTACATTCAATGACGACTTGGGGAGTGTCTGCTGCGTGTCAGATACTGCTGTAGAAGCTGGAGAGCAAAGCACATAGAGACCCTGCCCTCATGGAGCTTATAGCTTATAGCCCAGTGGAGGGAGACAGATGAACAGAAAGACCCTATGATGTCGGGTGGTGTTAAAGAAACAGTCCTCTGACACCTGTTGAAGTGGTAGGGAAGCCTTGATTGAAGGCGAGTGCAATAGGGAAAAGAGATTGAGTTCAACTCTGAGCATGGCAAAGACAGCTGGGGTTTAGAACCAATCAACAGACTGAGGGGGTCAGTGGATGACGTAGACATCAAGGGGAGGCAATTCTCGCTAAACCAACTTAACAGGATTCTTGCAGAAGGCAGGCCAAGGACTTAAACATCAAAGATAGGTAATGAGGAATTTGATCGGATCTCAAGGGTAGGGGAAGACTTAGCAGGATTCTTTGCTGAAGGCAGGCCAACGGCAGGACCTCATTGAGAAGAGGGCTCAGAGGAGCCTGATTAAAGTTTGGTCAAGGAGAGAGCCTTTCTGGGGAAAGGTGCTGTGAATGAAAATAAAGCAGGTGTGGGGTAGAGTGAGGAGAGAGTGATGGGGGTGCTTTTTAGGAGCAAGGCCCCTCTAGGGAGGTAATTTTCAGGCAGAAATTTATACCTCGTGAGGGAGCCAGAATTTCAAACACCCCAGAAGAAAGTGTTCTGGGTAGAGGAAACAGCAAGTGCAAAGGCCCTGAGGTATGTTTGAGGAATAGTAGTTTGTAAGGTCAGAGGAGGGGGGGTGGGTGAGGGTAGAGCACAAGGGCCTTGGAGGTTGTGATGAGAAGGGGTGAGAGGGCAGGAAGGAAGGAAGAATTTGGAGCCAGGGTAAGAGGAAGCCTGCAAGGGGCTCTGGGTTGCATCAGCATAAAAAATGAGTATGTGCCAAGGAGCATGCTTGGGGGTGGGGGAGGGAAGGTGGCAAGGAGTGTTTATGAAATCCTAGGTGTACAATGTGGGAAAAACAAAGGAGGTGGCGGGGTGTGGGGTCGGGTTGGGCCTGGTGCAGAGAAGAGGAAGGTGAGGCGCCAACCAGGGAGGGGCAGATCATGGGGGTCATTTGCCATCTTCTCAGTCGGGGTTTCTCAGTCATTTAAATGAGAGCCTCTGTCCTTAAGTAAAAATCGGGCAATTCAGGGAGGAAGGCCTCTTCCTTTAATTTCAAGGAGAACTATAGAAGCCGGATGGAAGGGTCCGTTGAAATAAAGTTAAACTCGTCTAGTCCCTCCGGCCGCGCTTCTTGTAAATAGCGCCCTCCCAGTGTTGGAAAGGCATCAGTAGGGACGTTGCAGCTGCTGGGGAACGTCCTGCCTGTTGAGATGCACAAGACTTGGCTGTGTGTGTGCATCCGCGTGCCGAGTGCCTGGAAGCAGGGTGTGAGAGCGCAGGTCAAGAAGTTCAGGCCCCCGAGCCCACTCATTTTACCCTCGGGGGCGGCCCCACTTCTCTGGGGGCCCTGGCTTCCCTCTGGCAGGTCTTCAGCTAAGAAGTCTGCAGAAGTCATTGGCCAGGCTTAGAACAGATCCTTTGTGCCAAAGGGGTTGGTGGGGTGGTGTGGTGTGGAGGGGTGGGGAGCTCCTTGGCTGAACCAGGATGCCCTTCACGAGTGGTGAGCCCTGCAGAACACCGGCATTTTGGGGGGAAAGAGAGAAATGGGATTGGGCGGCCAGGGTAGTTTGGCCACATATGAGTTAAAAAGCAGATGAAAACCCACAGAGTAACCAGACATTCTTCTCTTTGCATGCAAGATCCTGCCGAATGCTGGAAGAGGAAGGAGTATTTTTCTTGCTTTTTAGACATTACATCCTGTGAGGGGAAGATTTGGAACAGATGGGGGCCAGGGGGCCCCATTGTATTTGCTTATTTCTCCCTCCCCTCCTCCCACAACCAGAAATGTGTGTTTTTTTTTTTGTTTTTTTTTTAAACCTAGAGAAGTTAACTCGGGAAAAAAAAAAGTCCTGTGGAGTGGGAAAGTAAGATTATCAGGGGTCAGGGAGAAAAATCCACAAGGTTCCAGAAAGAATTTACTTTACCTTGCAAAGCCTTCTTCTAAGTCTAAAGACAGATAATTAACTCAAAATTTCATTTTAGGTTTAATGGCTCTTCCAGCGACATCTGCATTTAAGAGGGGGGAAAGGAAAAGGATCCCTAACAGATGGAGAAAGAGGCCCTCTGGGTAGAGAAAGGTAAGGAGTGTTTCTGAAACCTTAGGCGCACAATGTGGGAAAAACAAAGTGGGTAATGTCTTGTGGGAGCTGCTCAAGTGTTGGCATGAGTTCCACCCCCACTTGTGTTCTGCTGGATGGGTTGCCTTAGAGAAGACCGTAGGAGAGGTGATGTAAAGTGGTCTGTGATGTATTTGATTGGCTGCATGGGGTCCCTGGTAGAGTGATGTCTGTGGCATGGCTGTGGGCAGCTGGACGGCTGGTAGGATGTTTGCCCCCAAACCACAGCTGGTCCTTTATGCTGATGAATGTCCAGAGCAGGATTCTCCTTCTTGGGAACCCGGCAGGGGGCTCTGCCTGTTTGGGTCGGATGGCAGTAACTAGTCCGGGTGGACCAGCTGAACTGCCCACTGCTGTTTTATCTGACACCCCCCCACCCGCCGTAGGGAATGTGGGCTGACTGCGTGTGAAAAGGAGAGGGCAGGACCGAGGGAGCAGCCTTTCTGTTTTTGCTTCTAACTGTCCTTCCTTTCTGGCTCATTGGAGCCTGTGTTGGGCTGGTTTCTTCCTCCTAGGGAGGGGATTGTGTGCTCCGGGGTCTGGTCGAAGAGACATTACCAGCTCAGGTTCCCAGTTGATATGGAGAGCCATGTCTGGGGGTGGAAGGGGCTAGGAAATTGGGTTCCTCCTCATCCGGTGAGATACATGCAAGCTTCTGCAAGAAAGACACAGCCTAAAAATCACGTGACAAGAGAGAAGTAAGGCCTAGTGCCTAGGTAGGATGGGATCTCCTGTCTTAATTCTCAGTCTCAACTTCTAGCACTAGACATTATAACTAGATACAGTGCAGCGGGAGCGCTAGGCTCTCCCTCCCTCTGTTGTTAAAATCCCCATAGGTGTTACCTGGTCCTTGGAAAAGATGCTAGAAGCGCAGCAGATATTACTTGAGTACCGTTACCTACTGGGCACTGCATTTTGGACTTCAGGGGACATGTCAGTGAATGAAATAAAGGTCCCACTCCCACAGAGCCCAAATGCAAATGTAAGTAAGAGCATTTCACTCTGTAGTGACATCACCAGGGTCAGACAAGCATACACACGAGAAACCAAATGAGTTCATTTAGCTGCAGGAATTGAGCGCCTGCTCTTTGGGAGACCCTGTGGATGCCCGCAGTGGAGGACAGGACACATCCAGACCCCACCTCCTTGGAGCAGCACTCTGGTTGGGTATATGGACTCGTAAGAGGTTCTTGAGCTACAGGCCGTGGGCAGTGCTGCAGCAGAGAACCTAAAGGGTGCTGTGGGCCCTTCATGCAGATTTGGGGAATTGGGAACACCTTCCCGGAGAAGTGAATTTCAAGTTAATGCACGAGTAAGAAGAGGTAACTATAGTGTTGACTCTTAGTTGGCCTGGGAAGGTCTTCTGGTTCTGACATCATTTGTTTTTAAAAAAAAAAAAAAATTTATTTTATTTTTATTTATTTTTGGCTGTGTTGGCTTTTTGTTGCCGTGCGTGGGCTTTCTCTAGCTGCGGAGAGCGGGGGCTACTCTTGGTTGCAGTGCGCGGGCTTCTCATTGCGGTGGCTTCTCTTACTGCGGAGCACCGGCTCTAGAGCTCAGGCCCAGTGGTTGTGGCCCACGGGCTTAGTTGCTCTGTGGCATGTGGAATCTTCCTGAACCAGGGCTCGAACCTGTGTCCCCTGCATTGGCAGGCGGATTCTTAACCACTGCGCCACTAGGGAAGCCCCTGACATCATTTTTTTTTTTTTTTTTTTTTTTGTGGTACGCGGGCCTCTCACTGTCGTGGGATCCTCCCGGACCGGGGCACGAACCTGTGTCCCCTGCATCGGCAGGCAGACTCTCAACCACTGCGCCACCAGGGAAGCCCCTGACATCATTTTTTATGTACTCTCTTTTTTAAAAAAATTAATTTTATTTATTTATTTTAGCTGCGTTGGGTCTTCGTTGCTGCGTGCAGGCTTTCTCTAGTTGCGGCCAGTGGGGGCTCCTCTTCATTGAGGTGCACAGGCTTCTCATTGCGGTGGCTTTTCTTGTTGTGACGCATGGACTCTAGGCGCACAGGCTTCAGTAGTTGTGGTACGTGGGCTCAGTAGTTGTGGCTCGTGGGCTCTAGAGCGCAGGCTCAGTAGTTGTGGCGCACGGGCTTAGTTGCTCCGCAGCATGTGGGGTCTTCCCGGACCAGGGATCGAACCCGTATCCCCTGCATTGGCAGGCTGATTCTTAACCACTGCGCCATCAGGGAAGGCCTTATGTACCCTCTTTTACTCTGAAAAGTGCTTTATTAAGGTGGTGAATTGCATGGCACCCTACTGAGTGCCAAGCAGTGCTGCAAGAGCTCCAAGATTAGAATCATGCTGGCTCATAGTTAAGTACTCAGAACTGAGCTATTTGCTGGTCACTAACCTCAAGTCAAAGACTAACAGGGTCGAGGTGGTGGGTGTGGAGACTGAGTTTGCCGTGGCTCTAACTTGGGAGATAGTCTCCAGCAGGACCCAGCCCCCTGAATGTCAGTGTGGAGAAGGCAGATGATGTGGGAGGTCTGGATTAGACAGTTTGCCATCTTACTTGGGTGAAACCCAAAGGTGTCATCACCTTAGTTTGTTTGAGGCCCTGCCCTTCTCCCACCTCATCCCCAGCCTCTCCCACCCTTGCTGTGCTCCCTGCAGCCTCGGGGCAGCTTGCTGTTCCTCAGACACTCCAAGCTCATTTAGATCTCTGGCCTCTGCTCCGGTAGTTCTTTCTCCCGGAATGCTCCTCCTCAAGGTAATTACAAGGTGTATGGCCCTTGCTTGCTGTGAGTCCCTCAGAGGCTTGCCCGGATCCCTTTTTCACAACGGCACCACACCCTCTGCCCGCCAGGCTGCTCTGTTTTGATTCACGTCATTTCTCACCTCCTGATATAGTATGTATATTTATCCAATTTTTGTTTCTTCCCATTAAAATGAAAGCACCACCCGAATAAAGATATCTTGCTCTCGGACGTAACCCCTGTTCTTAGGTATGTAGAGGAAACTTAAGTATTCGGTGAACTGTTAAGTAAAATAATGATAAATATAGGATACCTTATGAATATATTAGATCATACTTTTATAGGTGAATTTTAAAAATTCGAAGTGACGAAGTGAGAGAGTGGCATGGACATATATTCACTACCAAATTAGGGTGGATAGCTAGTGGGAAGCAGCCGCATGGCACAGGGAGATCAGCTAGGTGGTTTGTGACCACCTAGAGGGGTGGGATAGGGAGGGTGGGAGGGAGATGCAAGAGAGAAGAGATATGGGAACATATGTATATGTATAACTAATTCACTTTGTTATAAAGCAGAAACTAACACACCATTGTAAAGCAATTATACTCCAATAAAGAGGTTAAATTAAAAAAACAAAAAAACATGTTCTTAATAAATTCTTGGACTGAATTATGTTAATCACATCAGAACATGGCATATAGAATTCTATGTTTATGAGATAATATGATTTAACACCGTATATGTGATAATTAAAGTCTGGCCCATGTAAAAAAAAAAATCGCTCTGTGCGTGTGTGTGTGTGTGTGTATCAATGATCAGCAATAAAAGGAGTGAACTACTTGGTACACACACCAACATAGATGAATCTCGAGTGCATTCTAAGTGAAAGAAGCCAGACTGAAAAGGCTGTGCCCTGAAGAACTTCATGATATTCTGGAAATACAACTTCATGATACCCAGTTATAAGGCCATAAAGCAAATCAGTGGTTGCCAGGGGCTGGGAATGGGGGGCGGGGTTGGCACAGAGGAATTTTGAGGGGAATGGAAATGTTCTGTATCTTGATTGTGGTGGTGGTCACACAGCTGCGTGCACTCACTAACATTGGTAGAACTCTACTAAAAAGGGTGAATCTTACTGTACGCAAGTCATACCTCAGTAAACGTGAGTAAAAGAACCACTTTCTCACCTAGATTTTGATTGTAATATTTGGGCATTTCTTGTGACTGCTGGCTAATAATTCATTTTGACTGGGTGGCAAAGTAACCCCAGCTCGATGGTGTCATCCATGCTTACCGGTGCCAGTGAATACCTGTGCCAAGAAACTAACTTGTTGTTAAAGTGGAAGAGATTTGTTAAGGTGGAACTCTGTTGGTTTCCTTTCCAGAATCTCCCACTTCCTTCTAGGAAGAGAACACCTTTTCCTGTGTGGCTAGAAGGGACTGACCTTTGCCCTGTGTCCCTAGGACTGGGCTGTTGAATTTAGCCAGTTGAGTCCTTCCTGACACTTCTCTGCCAGAGCTCTTGGGGAAGATGATGTACTTTTGCTGGAATTGGTAGGATGTAAATGTGAGCCTGTTGGTGAATCTTCTTTTTTTTTAAAGATTTCTTCCACTAAAGGCAATTTATTGATTCTGTTGGTGAATATCTTGCTTGCTGAACGGAGAAAGAAAGACAAATAGAGCCCTGATGTTTGAGCACCTAGATCCAGCCGTGCCTGAAGCCGCACTTGCACTCTGGACAACCCAGTAACATGAGCTAATGAATTCCACCCTTCTCCACTTAAGCCATTGTCGACTTTGGTGGCTTCTATCAATCATAGCTGAGTTCTGACTCATACGTTGAAAATGAGAAGTTCTTGATCTATGAGATGGGAGGATAGTAAAAGATTAGACAGTTAACTAAATTAATGAGTTGTGAGAGGAGGTTCTCCTAATTTCTCCGAGCCTTTTTATTATGGAAGCAGGATCAGGGGCAGAGGGTTGAGATGGGGATGAATGAGGGAGATTGAAGGGTCAGCAGACAGGTATACCCCTGGCCAAATGGGGCTGGGGATGCCAGGGCCCCATGCCCTACCAGCTGGGGGTCCCTGGCTGGCTGAAGAGGGTCTGGAGTCAGTGAGATTGGAGAGAGCTGGACTGTAAGCCAGCTCTGGGCTCCTGCCCTCAACTCCTGAGCCTTGCTTTCCTTCTCATAAACCCAGAGTGCTGCCTGCCTGCCTGCCTGCTTGCCCTCCTCAGGGTTTGTGAGAGAGGCTCCAAGGAGTTGACAGTCTCTGAAACAATCATGAAAACCAATGAGACTCTGTGGCTTCATTTGGTTAAAGGTAGGAGGCTGGACGAGACAAGGACTAGACAGACCCTAGGTGTCTGAGGGACTTGGGCTGTGATCTACCTTCTTTGCGTGAATCGTGGATGACAGATCTTTGGTGAAAGGAGGGCGAGAGGAAGCATGAAAGTAGGGCCCAGGGACTGAGAGTTCCTTAGGGGTCAGCGATGTGCTTGAGGAAGGAGTTTTCTGAAGGGTGTGCTGGGCAAGGGGCCTGTGGCAGTTTTCTGGCTGGAGTTGTTCAATGCCTTTTACGTATTAGAAAGAAGGAAAGACATCTTTTTTCCTTTCTATCTTTTAAAAAATGATGTAGTTTTTCCAAATACAAAAGAATCGCTTATTTGTTTAAGGATTTTGAAAATACAGAAAAGTAAACATGAGGAAATAATACCACCTATGATCATGCTACTTCCAGAGATAACACTGGTAATACTTTTTTTAAAAAAATAATTAATTAATTTATTTTTGGCTGCATTGGGTCTTTGTTGCTGCACGCGGGCTTTTCTCTAGTTGTGGCGAACGGGGGGCTACTCTTCATTGGGGAGCCATGGCTTCTCTTTGTTGCGGAGCACGGGCTCTAGGTGTATGGGCTTCAGGAGTTGTGGTACGTGGGCTTAGTAGTTGTGGCTCGCGGGCTCTAGAGCGCAAGCTCAGTAGTTGTGGTGCATGGGCTTAGTTGCTCCGTGGCTTGTGGGATCTTCCCAGACCAGGGCTCGAACCTGTATCCCCTGCATTGGCAGGTGGATTCTTATCCATTGCGCCACCAGGGAAGTCCCCAACCCTGGTAATACTTTTGTATTTCCTTCCAGTATTTATTTGTGTGCCTACGTGTATTAGCGATGGCTTATGTGTAAATTTTGATTCTACTGTCTATAGCTTTAGAATTTGTTTTTCACTTAATAGGTAACATGAACATTTTCCTATATCTTTGTGTTTTTGTAGCCTGATTTTTCTTTTAACATCTTTATTGGAGTATAACTGTTTTACAATAGTGTGTTAGTTTCTCCTTTACAGCAAAGTGAATCAGTTATACGTATACATATGTTCCCATATCTCTTCCCTCTTGCGTCTCCCTCCCTCCCTATCCCACCCCTCTCGGTGGTCACAAAGCACAGAGGTGATCTCCCTGTGCTATGCGGCAGCTTCCCACTAGCTATCTAATTTACATTTGGTAGTGCATATATGTCCCTGCCACTCTCTCACTTCACCACAGCTTACCCTTCCCCCTCCCGAGTCCTGTCAATTTTGAGCTACATGAGATAGTTTGGATAGGCTAGTTGTTGGGGACCCTCTCCTAGGTTCATACATTTATGTGCTTCTGGAATTGTTTTACTTTCTCTAGAGAGGAGCCTTCCAATCTGGCTGAAGGATGTTTCTGGCTGCCTTTGTTGTGGGAGCTGAGTTGGGGGGACTGGGGGGTCTCTGCTTCCAGTATTCTGTAAATATAGACTCGATTTCCCTCAGCTGGGCCTGGCACCCCCTGTCAAAGCCCTTGGCTTAACCTTTCCAGAGAATAAACCTCCAGACTTCTGCAGTTTAGTAGATTCTGCATGTGCCTGGTAGCATGAGTGACTTCTCAGAGTTCCCACCTTGGTCTTCCTTGTTTCAACCCACCAACTCTCACTCCCATGTCCAGACACCTGGTACTGCCCATACTGAGACCTTTGAGAATTGTGTGGGGTCAATCAGGTTGGTTCTTGCTTTCCCCCTGCAGACTTGAGATTCCGTTTTCTCAGGTCTGATCCTAGTTCCACTGCACCATCTACTTTTTAGCTTCCAAAACTTTGTTGCTGTTTTCTCTATTGTTATGGACTTACATCCTTTAAAAAAAAAAAAAAAACAACCTTTCCTGTCTGTAAGTGGGATTTGGGGAGAGAACAAAATTAGGTACATGTATTCAGTCTGCCATCCTACCCCAGAGGTCTGGTGCTAATATTTTTAAATGACAAATTGACTATATTTAAAAATTTTTTTAATTAGAGAATTTTATTTACTTTTATCCCCCCTCTAAAAATTAGTATTTTTTTCAGGTATAAAAGAATATTAGTATATCTTTTTGAGAAAGATCATTGTCTCTCTTGCTCTGGCAAACTTTAAAGTCCTGTACTCAGGACTGTAATCACTGTGTGGATTATATCTATGGTTTGGGGGACCACTTGTGAAAACCTGAAAGATGCTTTCTTTTTTGTTTTTTCTGTAATTCAGTTTATTTTCCTGGGTAGGGATGGGAAAGGTGGTGAGGACTCTTAGGGGAAGGGTGGGTCCTCCTTCTCATCATGGGTGAAGAGGGTCGTTTGTAGCTTCTCAAGTCCACAGGCATAAAAGTCCCACA
>NC_041221.1:137737439-137785255 GCF_002837175.3 Physeter macrocephalus
AGTGTTCCATGAGCACTTGAGAAGAATGTGTATTCTGTTGTTTTTGGATGGAATGTCCTATAAATATCAATTAAGTCCATCTTGTGTAATGTATCATTTAAAGCTTGTGTTTCCTTATTTATTTTCATTTTGGATGATCTGTCCATTGGTGAAAGTGGGGTGTTAAAGTCCCCTACTATGATTGTGTTACTGTCGATTTCCCCTTTTATGGCTGTTAGTATTTGCCTTATGTATTGAGGTGCTCCTATGTTGGGTGCATAAATATTTACAATTGTTATATCTTCTTCATGGATCGATCCCTTGATCATTATATAGTGTCCTTCTTTGTCTCTTGTTATAGTTTTTACTTTAAAGTCTATTTTGTCTGATATGAGAATTGCTACTCCAGCTTTCTTCTGATTTCCATTTGCATGGAATATCTTTTTCCATCCCCTCACTTTCAGTCTGTATGTGTCCCTAGGTCTGAAGTGGGTCTCTTGTAGACAGCATATATATGGGTCTTGTTTTTGTTTCCATTCAGCCAGTCTGTGTCTTTTGGTGGGAGCATTTAATCCATTTACATTTAAGGTAATTATCGATATGTATGGTTCTATTACCATTTACTGAATTGTTTCGGGTTGTTCTTGTAGGTCTTTTCCTTCTCTTGTGTTTCTTGCCTAGAGAAGTTCCTTTAGCATTTGTTGTAAAGCTGGTTTGGTGGTGCTGAACTCTCTCAGCTTTTGCTTGTCTGTAAAGGTTTTAATTTCTCCATCAAATCTGAATGAGATCCTTGCTGGGTAGAGTAATCTTGGTTGTAGGTTTTTTTCCTTCATCACTTTAAATATGTCCTGCCACTCCCTTCTGGCTTGGAGAGTTTCTGCTGAAAGATCCGATGTTAACCTTATGGGGATTCCTTTGTGTGTTATTTGTTGTTTTTCCCTTGCTGCTTTTAATATGTTTTCTTTGTATTTAATTTTTGACAGTTTGATTATTATGTGTCTTGGCGTGTTTCTCCTTGGGTTTATCCTGTATGGGACTCTCTGTGCTTCCTGGACTTGATTGACTATTTTCTTTCCTATATTAGGGAAGTTTTCAACTATAATCTCTTCAAATATTTTCTCAGTCCCTTTCTTTTTCTCTTCTTCTTCTGGGACCCCTATAATTCGAATGTTGGTGCGTTTAATGTTGTCCCAGAGGTCTCTGAGACTGTCCTCAGTTCTTTTCATTCTTTTTTCTTTATTCTGCTCTGCAGTAGTTATTTCCACTATTTTATCTTCCAGGTCACTTATCCATCCTTCTGCCTCAGTTATGTAGCCTGATTTTTTAGTTTAGTTGTATTTTACCATATAGATGTATCTCTTTTATTGGACAGAAGGTCATTTCCCATTTTTTAGGATTATAAAATATTGTGGTTAAATCTTTAGATGTATTTTTTTGTACACATCCTTGAATAATTTTGTAGGACAGAGCTTTAGAAGTGGAATTATTAGGTCACATGGGATGTCCAGTTAAGAATTTTTGTCCTCATCTGGCCAGGTTGCCCCTGGTTAAGTCAGGCCACCTTGCCGTCTACTGGTGATGCACCAGGTTTCAGATTTCTCTGATCCCTGGCCCTTGCCGGGTATTAATGGGTTTTAGGAACTTGCTAATTGATATGTGGGAAAAGCTTTCTTGTTTTTATTTTAATTATGCCCTTTTCTGGTTACCAGTCAGGGTGCCCATTTTTTTCCCCATAGAGTTAAGTTATTTGTATGTTTTTGTGAATTGCTCTTCACGCCCTTCATTCATTTTCCAGTTGCAGTGCTTGTATTTTTCCTACTGATTTATAATGACTCTGTTTACAGTGAGAATGTTAGCCCTTTGTGGGGATTGATACATTGTTAAGAGTGCAATGAAGTATCTGAATAATGGATCTTTTATCAAGGTCAAAGCAGAAGTCTTTTTTTTTTTTTTTTGGTGGTACGCAGGCCTCTCACTGTTGTGGCCTCTCCTGTTGCGGAGCACAGGCCCCGGACGCGCAGGCTCAGCGGCCATGGCTCACGGGCCCAGCCGCTCCGCGGCATGTGGGATCTTCCTGGATCGGGGCACGAACCCGTGTTCCCTGCATCGGCACGCGGACTCTCAACCACTGTGCCACCAGGGAAGCCCATGGCAGAAGTCTTGATTCTGGTGGTGGTGATGGTGGAATCTGATGATGTCCACCCGCTTCCCTGCACACAAATCCAGAAATAGAGTATCTTATAATGTCTTAGAGTATATCCGGGCTGTTACCTTTATTTCACAGACTGTTACCCTTAGCCTGGAAAGGGGTAACTGGCCCAACCCCACAGAGCCTGCTACAGGCAGAGCCGGGGCTCGGCACTTGTGCTCAGACGACCACTTTGCATCGCCTGGGAGTGTCTCTTCTCCCAGGCTTCCTCCTCCCTGGAGGCTCTGGGGCCTAGATGATGCATATTTTTATACTAGCCACTCTACTAGAAAACAAAATCTGCTCAAAGCCGTGTTACAGGTTTTTCCAGAACTTCTAGCTTTTCAGAATCCACCTGCTTCCCTTGCCCCCAGCAGTTACCATTTGAATTTCCCAATCTGCAGCTTCCTTTGTAACCACGCGTTCACTGGGTCCGAAGGGACCTTTACCCCCAGGATTTGGTTCCCTGGGTTGGGGCTGGGCAGGTGTTGCCCTTCCGCTGACCTGGGGCAGCCTCCCCAAGAGCGCTCCCCCTCTTCAGGCATTTCTGCTGGTCCGAGACGGATGTGGACTCTTTCCCTCTCTCTCAAAGGTTCTTTCATTTAAATATGTGCATACATTTTTTTCCTGCCGCTTTTCCCCCCCCCCACCCCCAAAAGAATGTAGAGGCTTCGTTTGCTAAATTTAGCTCCTGCTGACGCACCATCCCTCCTGCTAGCAGTCTCCTCCTGTCTCAATGTTTCTCTCAGCCTCGCTTGGGGTAGATGAACACCATCACATCCTACATAATGTTTAGCTCTGAGGCATTTCCAGATGGGAAATAACGTTTCTGTATTTTCGTGTTCTCTGCGTGAATAGATGGTTGGGAAGTGGGGGGCTGGCAGCCAGCCTGTTAGAGGCAGAGATCCACAGGGCGGTGGCAGGAGAACCAGTGCAGTGGTTGTTAGAGGTTTGCTTGTGCTGGGCAGGGGAGAGAGGTGGCTCTCAGGATTTCCGGGATGGGATTTGACTGGGACATGACTGGAGAATTTTCAGGGAGGGGAGGCACTCCTACTTGAAGCAAGCCTTAGGGCGGTTAAAGGAAAGATGATTCTGACACTCTTTAAAATGATAAGGAAGATTCTATTCAGGGCTATTGCAATAGGGGTACTGCAGTAGTGGGGAGAGATGGGGCTCAACTCTGAATACAAAGACAGGTGGGGATTTACCCCCAAGGAACATGGTGAGGGCCTCAGTGGATGGAAAATTACTAAGAGGTGACATCAAGGGTAGGGGATTCTTGCTAAACTGATCTAACAGGATTCTTGCTAAAGGCAGGCCAAGGACTTGAGACATCAAAGGTAGGGGATTCTCTCTAAACTGACTTAGCAGGATTCTTGCTAAGACTGGGCTGTGCAGGCCTGGCAAGGAAGGCCAAGGTCAAGGCCTCATTGAGAAGAGGGCTTGGGGCTCAGAGAAGCCTAACGATAGTTTGGTCAAGGAGAGAGTCTTTGTCAGTCTGTCCTCTTGTTCAAGGACAGAGGAGACGTTCTCTTTTTGAACAATGTAAGTTCATTTCACATTCAGTCACCTTTTGTTCATTAAGGACCAGCTGAACCATCTGTTGGACTTGGCAGTGGAGGATGTTTGCTGGATGGTGTGAACTATCAGGCATTTAAATGAGGGAGTTCATGATCTGTTGTGGTGATGAGTCTTTTGAAGTTTCTGTCACATCGTAGTCTGGCTTCAGCTTGCAAGGCTTCTTTAGATCTTGGCCGGAAAGGTCAGTCACGACCATCCTGTACTTCCAACAAGGAACTGGGCAGTCAGGTTGTAGTGCTCAGTGAATCCAGGACAGGAGGGTGGGAGAAAATGGGAAACTAGAAGAATGGAGAATTTGGTAAGGACAGAAAATGTGCAAGATGGCAGGATCCAATACAATTTACAGGGAGGTAACAAAGTAAAAGGTAAAATGTAACTTACCAAGAGGTGAAAAACAGCTCAAAGACAATGAACAGGACCAGAATTGGATACCCATAAGGGCGTCCTGTAGTTTTTTATTGAAACATAACATTTCTCTGTCCAGTGTCCAGTGTTGGTCACTGAGTGGGTGTGTTAATGTCCACATGGAAGTGGCCTGGGGTCAGGCAGGCTGGGGTCAAATCCCTGAACCAGCTGTGAGATGTCGAGCAAATTGGTTGCCTTCCTAGTGTCTGTTTCCTGGGTTAGGAAATAGGATGCAATCATGAGCTAACATTTATTGAGTGTTTCTCATGGGTCAGGTGCTGCTGTAAGCATTTGACATGCTTCACCTCTTTGAATAATGATTGGGTGCAGGTGAATGATCATCTCTTCTACAGAAAAGTAAACCAAGGCTTTAGTAAATCACGTTAACTTGTCCACAGATGATGCTGATATGCAAGGAGAGATTGGTGCTCGTGTATTTAAAGTGAGTTGGGGGCTTCCGTGGTGGCGCAGTGGTTGAGAGTCCGCCTGCCGATGCAGGGGACGCGGGTTCGTGCCCCGGTCCGGGAAGATCCCACATGCCGCGGAGCGGCTGGGCCCGTGAGCCATGGCCGCTGAGCCTGCGCGTCCGGAGCCTGTGCTCCACAACGGGAGAGGCCACCGCAGTGAGAGGCCCGCATACCACAAAAAAAATAAAAAAATAAAGTGAGTTGGGCACTTACTAGGTGCTGGCAGAGCCCCTGCCTTCTGCCTTCTGGGGGCGGCTCTCCTGTGAAGGACAAGGAGGCTCTGACCCAGCCCTTGCTGGCCACCGGGCAGGACCCAGCTGGGGGAAGTGGCAGGGCAGCTGCAGCCACTAGAGGCTTGCCCAGAGCTGCTTCTCACTGGCTGTGCGGGCCTGGCTGTGTACCAGCGGGCCTGTATCTCCATTGCTCCTCGCATCTCTGGGGTGGGCATCTCCCACCCTACCGTGCAGATGAAATCAAGATTCTCAGAGGGTGCCTACCTGCCCAGACACACAAGAAGTGGCGAGGCAGGGATTTGAGCCCAGGTCTGTCTGGCCCAGAGCCCTTGCTCTCTGCTCTGCTGTGCACCGTCAGTGACCAAGGAGGCTGACCCAGGCTAGGGGAGAACCCGTATCGGCAGTGTAGAGGCACTGGGGAAATAGTGGGTAATGGCATGGTCTTTGAAATCAGACAGACCCTGGGGTTCAGAGTCCTAGCTCTGCGACTTCTTAGCTGTGTGAGCATGAAAAGTGAGTTAACCTCTCTGACACTTGGTTCCCCCTCTAAAATGAGGTGGTCATAACTACAAAGGAGAGTGTGGGGAGGACATGAGAGAAAGTCTGTACCTAAGCATCCAATAAATGGTGGCTGCTGTGGTTATGTGGGGCTTGCTGAGCCCTATTTGATCCTTAGGGAGGGCAGACTCTGGAAGGCAAGCCTCTCAGATGTAGGGGAGGCCTTGGGCTTTACTTACTTGTCTTGGGATGTGTCCCTGGGAGCCATTTATCAGAAATATAGCCACTAAAGTTTGGAACGATGATGGGGGAGACTGGGGCTGGGTACGGTACCCCCAGATCTGTCCGACTCCACTCTTCCTGGTGATGGTCCAACAGGAGAGGCCGGTAGGATGTGGTGAGGATTAAATGCTCACGTACATGACACTCTTAGCCTCGTGCTTCACATGTGGGGAGGTTCCCAACTTCAAACGGTGGCTCATTAGTTTGTTGATTCCAGCAGTGTTTTAGATTCAGAGGTCACAGTGATGAACAAAACAAAGTCCCCACCCTCACGGAGGTCACATTCTGGTGGAGAAGGTGGATAATAAACACGTAGGCAAACAGATTTGAATGCAGTATTGGGGAGTGCAGAACAATACAGCAGTGTAAGGGGACAGAAGTCTTTTGGGGTGACCAGGAAGGTGACATGTGAGTGGAGACCCTAATGAAGCAAGGGCGCCAATCATGAGAATGCTGGGGGGCTCATCCCAGGCAGAGGCCCCGAGGTGGGGCTGAACTTGATACAGAACAAAGGCCCATAGGAGTGTGGGCGGGGGAGGGGTAGGTGGGAAATGAGGCCAGGGTGGAAGCTACCAGATGTCATCAGGCCTTAAATGATTTTAATATGTTTTAAACAATCATTATTTCCAGATTTCCCCAGGCAGGTTTAGCTCTCCTTCCCCATCTGCATTGTGTGTGTGCACAGCCATTGCAGCAGTGGTCACATGGGGTTGGCTCTTTGACCCCCACCCTCTGAGCCCTTTAGGCCAGGGACCATTGTCTGTTTTGCTTATACCTAGCACAAAGTACATGCTTCACACATTTAAAAATGAATTTGAGTGATAATGGTCCTGTCTTTCAGGGGGTTTCTATGTGCCAGTCATGATGCTGAGAACTTACATATTTCATCATCCCATTAAGTCTTTCCAGTAGCCTCTCCCCGGGGTGTTGTCCCCATTTTATTTTATTTTTTTAAATTTATTTTTTAAAAATTGCCTTCTTTTTAAAAATTTATTTATTTATTTTTGGCTGCGCTGGGTCTTCGTTGCTGCGTGCCTGCTTTCTCTAGTTGCAGCGAGCAGGAGCCACTCTTCATTGCGGTGCGCGGGCTTCTTATTGCAGTGGCTTCTCTTGTTGCAGAGCATGAGCTCTAGGCGTGCGGGCTCAGTAGTTGTGGCCTGCGGGCCCTAGAGTACACAGGTGTCAGTAGTTGTGGCTCACGGGCTCAGTAGCTGTGGCTTGTGGGCTCAGTAGTTGTGGTGTACGGGCTTAGTTGCTCTGCGGCATGTGGGATCATCCTGGACCAGGGATCGAACCTGTGTCCCCTGCATTGGCAGGCTGATTCTTAACCACTGGACCACCAGGGAAGTCCCATGTCCCCATTTTATAGGTAAGGAAATAAGTTCCAAGGCTGGCCTGTGTCCCAAGGAAACACACCTAGGAATCTGCGGAGCTGGGATTTGAAGCCAGGACTGTGTTGAAGCAGCCATGCTTTCAACTATGACAAAGCCAGGAGCAGTTGTGGTTTCTGCCCTTCCCAGGGTTGTGGTGTGCTCTGCCGTGGGTCCTGGCATCCCTCAGTGTTCTCAGTCCCTAAGGGGTCACTTTGCATCCCTGTGTGCCTGTGGCATCCCGTGGGGCCGTCCCTCAGCCTTCCTCGCTGCTTCATGATCCACAAATGGAAAAGTGGCACTTAGAGCAGATTTATTCAGGCGGGAGCTGCGTAAGACGTGAAAATAAGGCTTTTGAGCTGCTGCACGTAAACTGGAGTGTAAGTGAAAAGCTTTTTATTTGGTTTCGGAGCCAGACTTTGAGCAGCCAGTGGGGCCGTGTGGTCTGGAAGCGTGCACTACAGGCAGTGGGTCGGAACGGGGGCACTTTGATGGAGGGCGAATGGCTCTGGTGCAGATGGACCAGCCAAGAGGCCAGGATGTCAATAAACGGGACACAGAAAGCCTTTTCCGAAAAGATGGAAGGCGGGGAGGAGAGGAAAGACCGTGCCTCGCTCCTGGCATGTTTGAGAAGGAACATGCTTGAGGTAACACATGTTGGCAGCTTTTATAGCTTCCTCCCACTAATGTGCTGGGCAGGCCCAGAACAGGCTGGTGTTCTATTTTCATGTAACGAAACCCAGGGGATCAGAGGCAGCTCTCCAGCAGCGGCTTGCCTGGGGCCCTGCCCGTGGAGGGAGGCGGGGCGCCTGGGTCCAGGGCAGTGAGACGACCACCCCCCCCACGCTCCGCCACTGCCTGCTGCCCGTGCGGGCCTCAGGGAGGTGGGGGCGGGGTGCGGGGCGGGATACCCGGCCGCCTCTGGATGCTGGCTTGGCTTGTCGTGGTCCTTCAGTGTGGTCCCCTATGGCCAGTGCCGGTGAGGGAGGTGGTGGCTTTGTGAGAAGGTAGCCGTTCTGGAAGGCTGGCAAGCGCTGGTCGACGCTGAGTGTTGAGGGCTAGTACCTGTGTAGGAACCGTACCGCCAGGAACCTACAGAACGTTCTTTGTGCCTCTGGTTGCTGCTTGCCAAGGCGCTTTCCATGACTAGATGTAACTTGCATTTATAATCTCCTCTCTTTGGTAATAGGTACATATGTGTGTGAGGTATATTTGGACATGGGATTACGTGTGTGGGTAAAAATACATCTCTATTATGTTTTTGACCCACATGGGTGTGTTCCGCAACATTTTTGAGAGCCATGCTCTCGGGGACACTCCCGACTAGCTACTTTGAGATACTAACAAAACTCAGACTTCCCTTGGATGAGGGTAGGATCTGCTGTTTTGTTTTTGTTACAGACTCTTTCTCCCAGTTTTTTGTAAAGCATTTTTTATCCTAAGAACTTTAGGTTTATTTTTAACCTGTATTAATTGTGGGAAAATGAGAATATCAGCAAAAATAAGCTAAAAGTCTTATCATTCAGTGTTATATGTGAAATAGCTAAAGAACAAGGATCTACTGTATAGCACAGGGAAATATCAATATATTAAATATCTTGTAACAACCTATAATGGAAACGAATCTGAAAAAGAACAGACAGATATATGTATAACTGAATCACTTGGCTGTATACCTGAAACACTGTAAATCAACTATACTTCCATTAAAAAAAAAATCCTATTATTCAGGATGATGGCTGCTGCCGCTTTTGGTGTTTGTATGTGCTTCCAGATGCTTTCCTAATGACTATAAATTAATGTGAAATAAAATCTAATTGATGATAGCTAACACTTGAACGTTATTATTTGCCAGCACTTTACATGTATACACTGATTTAATCACTCAACAATCCATTGGTTGGTTTTATGATTAAACCTATTGTACAGATGAAAAAGCTGAGGCCCAGAATAGTTAAATACCTTGCTTAAGATACTAAGCTGAGATTTGAACCCAGGCAACCTGGTTCCATAGCCTATGCTTTTAGCTACTCACTACACTATCTTTAAAAAGAATGGGGTAAAACTATCCATACTGACTTGTAACCTGCTTTTTTTCGCTTAACATATTATGAACCCATTTTTGTGTCAGGAGCCTTACAGCTAGAGCATTTTTCAAAATGGCTGTGGTGTGATCTATATATGCTGAAATGAAATTCTGATTTCCTCTGTGGCTATCTTGGGTAATAATTATTACTGCATTAAAAAATAGCAGACATTGAGGCTCTGAGCCTGGCGCTATGCTAAGAGCTGTATACATATTATCTAATTTAATCTTCATAGTAACTAGGGCTTCTGGCAGAAGAGCAAGTTAGGGAGGATTGGGGTAGACTTTCCAGGGTATCTCATTTACATAAAACCTCAAATTTAGAGTTTTGACTTTATTTTCAAATAACATTATAGATGCAGTAATATTTTTGTGTTTAATTTTTTTAAAAATTAATTTATTTATTTTTGCTGTGTTGGGTCTTCATTTCTGTGCGAGGGCTTTCTCTAGTTGCGGCAAGCAGGGGCCACTCTTCATCGCGGTGCGCGGGCCTCTCACTATTGCGGCCTCTTGTTGCAGAGCACAGGCTCCAGACGCGCAGGCTCAGTAGTTGTGGCTCACGGGCCCAGTTGCTCCGCGGCATGTGGGATCCTCCCAGACCAGGGCTCGAACCCGTGTCCCCTGCATTAGCAGGCATATTCTCAACCACTGCACCACCAGGGAAGCCCTGTGTTTGTTAATTTTTAAAACAACTTGTTATTTTGAAATAGTTTGACTCAGAGGAAGTTGCAGAATAGTACAGAGAATTTCTGTGTACCCTTCTCCTTGCTTCCCCCAATAATACCTTCTGTAACCATAGTAGACTGTCAAAACCAGAAAATTGACTTTCCTATTAGGTCAGGTTCTATGTTTGTAATTAATGTTAAAATTTTTTTAAAAATAAATACTTAAAATGCATCATACCTGATAATCTAGTTCAGTACTTTTTGTTAAATATAGAGTCTCCAAGTGGAGAGGCTTGAGCTTCTCTCCTGCCTCAGAAAGGTGAACACTGTTATTAGCTCGACTCAACAGGTAAGGGGTGGAAGTCGAGAGGTTCAGTCACTTGCATGAGGTCACACAGCTATAGTGAGCTTCAGAGCTGGGACTTAAGCCCTCCAATACTAAGATCTACACTGAGCCCCCATACTCCCCAGCATCTCTCCTGGTTTGTTGCTGTTCAAGGCGAGGCTCTGAGTGTAAGTAGGTGTGTGTTTATATGCATCCATGCGCGTGCGTGCACACACACGGGTAACACACCGCAGACGTTGCCCCGCACTCCAGAGCTGGAGCTGGAGAGGACCTGGAGTGGGGCGTTTAGCCTCACTCCTCACTTAACAGAGCAGTAAGGCTGGCATAGGGGCGCATCTGCTGTGTCCTGTGTTGGCCCAACCCCTAGGGTTGCAGGCCGAATTCTCCCATAAACCCTCGCATTTTCTATGTTACCTTTTGCAGCTCTCCTCGGGTTGCTGGTTTCCGCATTTGCTGGCTTCCAGCCGCCCGGCTCTCCGTGAGCTCCACTCCCTTCTGGAGGTGCCAGGGGAGCCTGGGTGGTCAGGGGCTGAGCCTCCTGGGTTTCTCCACCTTCTCGTTGCTTCTCCCATCCACACACCCCGTGCCTCTCAGCCAGCGGCTGGGACTGCAGTAAAGAGAAAAAGCCGTTTGTGTAGGGAAGACCCAGGAAATCACATTTTGCTAAAGTCCTGGCAGTAGGAAGAGATGGTCACCTGCACCCCCGTCAGGCCCTCTCTTTTACTGCCTTCTCTTCCACCTGCATTCAGAGCTTTAGCTGCCTTTTAGGTGACTTTTGTCACACCCAGAACAGACAAAATCCACCCCCTTCCCCTGCCTCCCCAGCCACAGTCATGGCCTGTCAGCAAAAGCAAGGCTGACGTGTGGGATTGAACACCTGTGTTTCTTGGAGAAATCAGAGTGCCCTCTAGTTGACCTCTGAAACAGCTCTGCCCAGACCGTTACTGGATTTTGCTCATGGAGCCGGGGCAGTGCAGAGCAGGGTTGTTCCAGACCCTCACCCCCACCCCCCCACTTCAGAAATCCCAGAGGTGCCTGCCACTCTCAGTTGACCTGTCCATTGTGTGTGTGTGTAGGTGTAGAAGAGCGTCTGGTGGCCTGCATGGACCTCCTGAGCGGCTGGGACCAAACCCTTGCTTGCTGAAGCTTCTGGCCACTCTCGGTGGAAGAGGGATCCCAGTCCAGGGGCTGCACCTGGCAGGGCCGGGGTGGAGGATGGTAACTTACAGGAGCGCCGTCTGAGACAGCGGCGAGAGCTGGTCTGCCAGTTAAGCGAGGGTTGCTAAAGGGCATCGCTACCCTAACCTCGTTATGTGCTGAGTCCCGTCCCTTGCCAGCCTCTGAGGCACGCAGAGAGATGGGATTTCCTCGCCGGAAGCCTCTCCAGGCTGAGAGGATGGAAAGGAGAGGGGATTAACTTGCTCTCCCCTTGGACCTGCATTTCCTTAGCTCCACAAAGCCCAGCCTGAGGTTGAGACCTCTGGTATGCAGGGGTGAAGAGCTACCGGGAGAACATTCCAGGCCAACAGGTGACAGGTGCCTGCCAAAGAGGTTTCTTTCTGAAGAGCAGCTAAATGAGGGAAATAGCAGGAGTTCAGCTGCCCTAGTTTTTAAAGTAGTTTGCAGCATTGTAGTATTCACTCATTCTTCCAACCTTGGACCATGCAATATATAATACAAACATGAGTAAGACTCGGTCTCTGCCCTCAGGGATGGTCCATGGTCCAGTAGCATCAGCAGCCCCAGGGAACCTGATAGAAACAGGTTCATCCCAAGTCTCATCCCAACTTGACTGTATTAGTTTGCTTTATCACAAGCTTATATTATCCCAAGAGCCCCCTGTGTGTCACATGCCCATTCGAGCCCACATGTTCTGTCTGCCCCTGCCTTATTCCTTCACCTGTGACAGACAGCACTCGTCTGTCGAAGAATTTTTTCAGTACGTTCTTTGAGTTGGCACAGGTGGTAAAGTCTCTTTGTCATCCCTGTTGAAAAAGGAGAGAATTCACTAAAAAATAATTAGAATGTGGTGTGATAATTGCACTAAGTGAGGTACAGGCTGTGGGCAGCTAGAGGAAGGTCCAGCCCTTTCTGTGGGGAGTTAGGTATTACATTATGTCCCGCCAAAAGATCAGGGAGTCTTAACCCCCAGTACCTCAGAATGTGACCTCACTTGGAAGTAGAGTCATTGCAAATGTAACTGGTTAAGATGAGGTCATTCTATAAAACAGATAGCTAATAAGGAACTACTGTATAGCACAGGGAACTCTACTCCATACTCTGTAATGGCCTATATGGGAAAAGAATCTAAAAAAGAGTGGATATATGTATATGTATAACTGATTCACCTTGCTGTACACCTGAAACTAACAAACATTATAAATCAACTATACCCCAATAAAAATTAAAAAAGAAAAAGAAAAAATAGATGAGGTCATATTGGAGTAGGGTGGGCCCCTAATCCCATGTGACTAGTGTCCTTAGAAGAAGAGGAAATGGAGAGGCAGTAAGAAGGCCACGTGAAGATGGGGGCAGAGATAGGAGTTATCTAGCTGCAAGCTAAGACATGTCAAGGGTTGTTGGCAGACACCCGAAGCAGGGAGAAGGACATGGGACAGTTTCTTCCCTAGATCCTTCAGGGAGCATATGGCTCTGTTGACGCCTTGACTTGGACTTCTAGCCTCCAGAACTGTGAGAATATATTTGTTGTTTTAAGCCCCCCAGTTGGCAGTACTTGGTTATGGCAGCCCTAGGAAACTAACACAGGGGGCATGGAAGACTCGACAAAGAAGGGCAGTTGAGTGGTTTAGCTGGGCACACCCAAGGGAAAGTCATCTCTGTAGAAACAAGGGAGGCCGAGACAGGGAGGGGAGAGGGAGCAGGGGCTTGTTCACATAGTCAGGGGGTGGGTGCTTGGATTTTAAATAGGGAAGGGACAGATTTTGCTGTTTGGAGAGAGGAGCTGGGGCTGAGACCAGCCTTGCTGCTAGTAGAAAAGCAGTGAGGTTGTGTAGAGCTGCCTCAGTATAAACATACAAATACCTTAAATGCTAAAGTAGAAAAAAAATTAAAGAGCAGGAGTCCTCATCTGTAGGACAGATAGGTAGTAGCACTTCCACAAAGCTTTTTCATTCTCTTGATGAACATTTGTTGCTCATTGTGCCTGGTGCTGTGATAGCAGAGAGGTGTAGTCAGACAGGGTTCCTGCCTGGAGGAGCTTAAATTGCATGTGGAGGGCAGATGATAAGCAGGAAAGAAACATGCAAACAAGATAACTATGGATGGTGATAAAATTCTTTGAAGGGAATTACCGGGGTGATAGGAGAGAGTGATCTCACATAGGGCAGTCAGGGAGTTGAGGATTAAATGAGATAACTCCCTACAGCACGTGATAGGCACTGGATAAGGTTATTAACCGGGGTGATAGGAGAGTGATCTCACATAGGGCAGTCAGGGAGTTGAGGATTAAATGAGATAACTCCCTACAGCACGTGATAGGCACTGGATAAGGTTATTATCCTTGCTTCAAGGGTGAACATTTACTCTTTTCAGGGTTTTTTTGTTTTTTTTTTTTGCGATGCCGTGGCCTCTCCCGTTGCGGAGCACAGGCTCCGGACGCACAGGCTCAGCGGCCATGGCTCACGGGACCACCCGCTCCGCAGCATGTGGGATCTTCCCGGACCAGGTCACGAACCCGTGTTCCCTGCATCGGCAGGCGGACTCTCAACCACTGACCCACCAGGGAAGCCCTTTTCAGGGGTTTTTAATTTGCAGCAGTAGATGATGAATTTCCACCCCCAAACAAAACCTCTCTTTCCTTGATATGTTTGGGGCAGCCTAACATTTGTCTTACTGCCATGATGGCCAAATGGGCTTCCCAGCCTCTGATCGCAGAGTTCCCCTATGCTGTCTTCTCTGTCAAAAACAAGAGTCTAAACTGTGTAGAGAGGATTTCAGAGCCTTCTGCTGTTTCCTCCAGTCATGGTAGTCAGCTCTCTTAGAGTGGTCTCTGATGCCTGACCCAGTCCAGCTCTGCATTTTGGAGGAAGGCTTTTTCTATCCTCACACTGCCTTCTCCTGTCTTCCCTTGGAAGCCAGATCCCATTCCCCCTTCTGAGTTGGATGCACGTCTCACCTCACCACTTTTACGGCTCTGCCTGATCACACTAGTGCCTGTTAAGTCTCCCCTTCCCTGGTCTCCTACTTGTTTGTTGAGTGCTTGTTCTGTGCCAGGCCCTGCGCGAGGTGCAGTCTCTGAGTGAAGGGGCACGGTCCCTATCCCTGGAGTGCGGGCGTGTAGACTAAGACACTTGTCACACTGTCAAACACACCAAAGGAAAATCCCCCGGGACCCATGCTGGCAATTAGATGGGTGCCTGCTACCATGAGAGTCTACAGTGGGGCATCTAGCCTGGTTGGGAGAGCTTCCCTGGGGAACTGAGATCAAGGGCACAGCATGTGCAGAGACGAGGTGGTGAGAGAGAAGCCGGGGAGGGAAGGGTGGAAGCTTCCTGGGGGCAGCGAGAGAGCTCTGCCTACCTTGTCTGTGCCATACAGCTCCCCAAATAGCCTGGCTGCCCACCCTTCTAGCATCTGTTGTCCAATCCAACAGTCACTTCTCCAACATTGTCATTTGACCTGTGAGGACTTCCTTGGTGGCTCAGTGGTTAAGAATCCACCTGCCAATGCAGGGGACAGGGGTTCGAGCCCTGGTCTGGGAAGATCCCACATGCTACGGAGCAACTAAGCCTGTGCACCACAACTACTTAGCCTGAGCTCTAGAGCCCGTGAGCCACAACTACTGAGCCCTCATGCCACAACTACTGAGCCCACGTGCCTAGAGCCTGCGTGCCTAGAGCCTGTGCTCTGCAACAAGAGAAGCCACTGCAATGAGAAGCCCACGCACCACAATGAAGAGTAGCCCCCGCTCACTGCAACTAGAGAAAGCCCACGTGCAGCAATGAAGACCCAACACAGCCAAAAAGAAATGAATTAATATTTGACCTGTGAGCAGTGTTGGGCATGATTGATCATTTCCTTCTCTTTGAAACAGTTTTTCCACGTGGCTCCCAGGACACCACACTCTGCCGGTGTTCTTCTTGCCACCTAGCAACTCCTTCTCGGACTGCCTCCTTGATCCTCTTCTTCCTTCAGGCCTCACCTGTTGAGCTGTCCCAGGGGTTTGTCTTGGACCTCTTCTACCTACCCTCACTCTCTTGGTGACCTTCAACTCTGGCTTTAAGTACCCTCTCTCAGTGGACCCTCTCCAGCTCTGACCTGACTCCTCAGTGTCAGACTCATATTATCCAACTACCCACTTAGCATCCGCACTCAGATATCCAATAGGCATCTTAAAATTAACAAGAAGCAGTTTTGCCTGCTCCTCCCTACAATTTTGTTTTGTTTTTCCTACAGTCTTCCCCGACCCTGGTTAGTAATTATTCCACAGTGTACTCAAGCCACAACCCTTAGAGTCAACCTTGACCCCTCTCCCTGCCTCCACTGACACTGAGTGCTTCAGCAGACCCTGTCCACTCTGCCTTCAGTTTATCTGGAGGCAGTTGAGTGCTTTGCACCTCCGTCACCATGCTGGCTCTAAGCCACCGCTGCCTCTTGCCTAGAATACTGTGATCAGCTCTTAACTGTGCTTCTGTTCCCGACCCTACCATTCTCAACATGCAGCCAGAAGGATCCTTCTAAAGTATAATCAGGTCATGGTCATGCCCCTCTGCTCAAAATCCTTCAATGGCTGCACATGTCACCCGGAATAAAAGCCAAAGTCTGTTAAAATGACAGTGGCCTACAAAGCCCTACCGGAACTGACCATCTGCTCTTTCTCTGATCTCATCTACTACTACCCTCCCCCTGCTCTCTCTGCCCTCCTTGTTGTTCTTAGAACATTCTAGGCTTGTCCCCATCTTAAAGAATTTTTGTTATTTCCTCTGCCTAGAGTACTTTTCCCGCTAGGCATCGGTAAGCCTCCCTTCCACACTTTTATCAGGTCTTTAAATGGCTCCACCCCATCTGAGTTTTCAGTTCCTTTCTCCTGGGTCATTCCTTATCCCCTTCCCCTGCATTGTTTTCCTCCCTAGCACTTATCACCATATGAAGTACATACTTTGTTTATTTTGTCTTTCCTGATTAAAATGTAAGCCCTATGGGGCAGGGATTGTTTTTATCTTCCTCACTGCTATGTCTTTGGCATTTAGAACAGTGTCTGGGACTTAGGAGATGTTAAAACATATTCAGATGAATTAATAAATCCATACAGATGAATTATTTATAGATTCAGTTTAAAAATAGTGAGTCTTCAAATCTGTGAACATGATAGATCTCTCTGTTAAATTTGGTCTTTTTTTCTCCCGGCAGTGGTTTGTAGCTTTCAGTGTACAGGCCATGCCCGTCTTTTGTTAAATTTATCTGTAAGCATTTTAAGTTTTTAAAATGCTGTTGTAAATGGCATTATTTTTCTGGCTTTAGTGCCCTGGCTAGGATTCTAGGACAGTGTTGAGCAGAAGTGCTGAGTGGACATTTTTGCCTTATTCCTGTATGTGGACAAGTTTCTTGCCTCTCTCCCTGCACATATCTTTATCTCTTTAGCAGTTTACAGTCCCCTCTATACTGCCTCTGAGGACCCTCACACCAGAATCAGGTGTCATGTTAGTGGTTTGGGACCCTGCCCTTTGTGGTGACGCTGGAATGTTGCAGGAGCAATGCTCGGCTCTCCTGTGCCGGCCATGAGGCCATCTGCATCTTTCATCTTCTTAGGTGTGTAACTATAAATGAGCCTTAGGGTAGGCAGGGGCCCCGGACAGCTTAATATTTTAAAATGTTATTTTGTTTTTTGGCTGTTCCTCAGGGGCAGGACATTGAATGAAGTGTACCTCTCCGTGTATGGCACAGCCTTGTCACCGTCTGTGCAAGGCGCCTGCCTCTCCTGCGATGCTGTTCTTTCCCGTTCCTCCTCCTCCCCTGCTTCCATTTCCTGCTTTCCTTAGGCCACTGTGTGTATAAGGTGTAGCCTTTTCTATGCATTTTTAGAAAATTTGTATAGTTAATTTATGGGCAAGTTTCTAAAACCTTTAATTATCTAATTGTGATATTTTGACATTAAATGGTATTGCTGTAGGTGTCATTCGATTCTTCATTCAGTTCAGTGTCTTTAATCTCTTCATGTTGCTAATGTATGATAACATTACCAGCTGCACACACAAGGTAAAAGAATAATGCCATAACTGAATTAAAAAGGAGAAATGAAAGAAATTAGTTTATAATAAAATAAGTAATTCGATATATAAATGCACAGGCACAAATGTACTAGAAGACATGATGAAATGGCTGCTTTTAAGGAAAAACTTTAGATTTAAGAGAAGGAAAGATTTGACTATGATTTTTGAAACTTTCCTTAAAGTTTTTAGTACTTTGAAATAAGAGCTAAATAGATATCCATGTGACTGTAAGCAGTTGGTCCACATGAATGTTTGGCAGGACATTTGAAAGTCCTGTGGGGCATGGTGTGTATGTTTCCTGTGCATTGTAAGACCTCGAGCATCCCTGCCCACCAATTGCTGGTTGAACCCCTCCCTCCAGTCACTATGACAAATAACAATACCCCCACAGGTGTTCAGATTGCCCCCCTGGAGATGGACCGTAAGCCTAAATCTAAAACCTAAACTATAGTACTTCTAGAAGAAAACATAGGAGAAAAATCTTTGTGATCTTTGCTTAGGCAAAAATTTCTTAGCTATGACACTAAAAGCTTGACCCGTCAAACAAAAAATGGATAAATTGGACTACATCAAAACTGAAAACTTTTGCTCTTCAACAGATACTGTTAAGAGAATGAAAAGATAAGCCACAGACTGGGAGAAAATATTTGCAAAGCATTTTTCTGATGAGGGGTTTGTATCTAGGATTTATATAAAGAACTCTTAAAACTGAGTAATAAAACAACTCAATTAAAAAAAAATAAGGAAACGATGTGAAAAGATACTTCATCAAAGAAGGTATTTGGATAACAAATAAACAGATGAAAAGATGTTCAGCATCATTAGTCATTAGGGAAATGCAAATTAAAACCACAATGAGATAGCACTAGTAACTATTAAAATGGCTAAAATTGGGCTTCCCTGGTGGCGTAGTGGTTGAGAGTCCGCCTGCCGATGCAGGGCACACGGGTTCATGTCCTGGTCCAGGAGGATCCCACATGCCGTGGAGCGGCTGGGCCCGTGAGCCATGGCCGCTGAGCCTGCGCGTCTGGAGCCTGTGCTCTGCGACGGGAGGGGCCACGGCAGCTGACCATACTAAGTGTTGGCAAGGATGTGAGTACTGGAACTCTGCTACACTGCTGGTGGGAATGTAAAATAGTATGGCCACTTTGGAAAACAGTTTGGCTATTTCTTAAAAAGTTAAGCACACACCTCCTTTGTGATCTAACCATTCCACTCCTAGTTATTTACCCAAGAGAAAAGAATGGAAGCAAGATGAGTGATATGTGAATATTCATAGCACCTTTATTTGTAATAGTCAAAACCCAGAAACAACACAAGTCCATTTACAGATGAATGCGTAAACAAATTGTGGTAGATCCAAAATGTTCCTGGAGTGGTATTTTCCCTCTGACAACCTCAAATCCAAATTTCTAAACTTCATAGTCAAGGCCCTTCAACCTCAATTTCCATTTCTCTTTCCATCCTTCTCTCCTGGCATTTCCCTTCTAGAAGCTCTCTATATTGAATGCTCTGAGTTCTCTGAACACACTGGGTGCTTTTACAAGATCTTGTAAAATAAGGTTGCCCTGTCCTTTATTCTGGCTTTCTTTTCCCAGCAAAGTCCTACTGAAGGCACTTCTTAGCTGTTTCTTCTCAGGCACCTCCCTCTCCTCCAGAGTTAGATGCTCCCTTACTTTAACCTAGAAGAGCTCTTAAACTTGATGCAGAATGCATTGATGAGTATGTCTGCCCACTGAATTCTTAGTTCCTCAAGGGCAGGAAGTGAGGCTTGGTCTTTTGTTTAACCTTTTGGGCTTAGCATAGAGCTTGGTAGACCACAAGTACTTGAATGTATAATTGAATGAATGAATGATTTGGTGTTCAGTTATATGTTTTACTGTTGAAAAGCTAATAATCTCAGCAGCTGGGATGGTTTTATTTGTGAGTTGGATCTTTTATTCAACTGAAGGTATGCTCCATTTAAGCAACAATACCAAACATTGTAACCCTAATCAGCTGATGGGTCACTGGGACACATACTGTCAGCTAAAGTTTCTTAAGATGTACATGACTATTGTAACACCCAAAATAGTAATAACCCAAATGTTCTTCAAGTAACTGATTAAATTTCAGTTCTTGCACATAAGGCAGTTGTGTTGATTAAAAACACTGAGGTAGTTTGGTACAAACTGATATGGAGATATGTAAATAAATACAGTATTGAATAAAAACTTCAAAACTATAGAATATGATCCTGAGTTTGAAAAAGAAAACTGTATATGCACGTAGATCTATGTGTATACTATGTTAATATGTTCTTGGAAAAATCTTGAAAGATACTCAAGGAGTTGGAACATGGTGGGGAAAAGTTCTTTTCTTTCTCACTTTGTCCCTTTATTAAAAAACTTTATATGCTTAAGTATTATTTGAATTTGTTATGAACATGTTTGGGTTAAAAAACCTAAACAGATTTAAAAACATATGCCTGACCAGTAAGACTTATTATTATGAACTTATTTCAGGTACCTCCAAATAACATTAACATTTTAGGTTTATGTAGCATCTGCCTATAATGCAAGCCACTTTTATCTTATGAACTGATCTTCTTTTTCTTTCTTTCTTTCTTCCTTCCCTCCTTCCCTCCTTCCTTTCTTTCTTTCTTTTTGGCTGCGTTGGGTCTTCGTTGCTGTGCGCGGGCTTTCTCTAGTTGTGATCAGCGGGGTTACTCTTCAGTTGCAGTGCCCGGGCTTCTCATTGCGGTGGCTCTCTTGTTGCAGAGCACGTGCTCTAGGCGCGCGGGCTTCAGTAGTTGTGGCTCGCGGGCTCTAGAGCGCAGGCTCAGTAGTTGTGGCGCACGGGCTTATTTGCTCTGAGGCATGTGGGCTCTTCCCCGACCAGGGCTTGAACCTGTGTCCCCTGCATTGGCAGGCGCATTCTTAACGACTGTGCCACCAGGGAAGCCCTGAACTGATTTTCATCTTCAGATATCTTTTGGGAGAGGTGGAGTGGGGAGGTGAAGGCCTGGAAGGGTGGCTGTTATATCCAAGTTAGTGTCTGAGTGTAGAGTGTGTCTTTGTTCTCCTACTCCTAGGAAAGCTCAGCTACCACGTGACTGAAATAGGATGATTTTCTTTCTTCAGGTGGGTAAGCACATGGGCTTTGCAGTCACAAATCTGTTTTTTGACCTCTTGCTTTACCACCTACTAGCTGCCTGACCTTGGCCAAGATTCTTATAGGCTGTGAGTTGGGTTTCCTCATCTGTAACATTAGGATCCTGTTGGTATCTGTGTCCTGGGGTTATTGTGAGGCTTGGATGTGAGGGTCTGAAATGAGTGTGGTGCTTAGTAAATGTTAGCTTTTGTTGTTACTATTGTGAAGGGAAACCCAGCACGTGAAAGAAATGAGACTAGATTGGGCTTCCCTGGTGGTGCAGTGGTTGAGAGTCCGCCTGCCGATGCAGGGGACACGGGTTTGTGCCCCGGTCCGGGAAGATCCCACATGTCGCGGAGCGGCTGGGCCCGTGAGCCATGGCCGCTGAGCCTGCGCCTCCGGAGCCTGTGCTCCGCAACGGGAGAGGCCACAACGGTGGGAGGCCTGCAAAAAAAAAAAAAAAAAATGAGACTAGATTAAAGGAAATCCAAGGAAGAAAAGGACAATTTTTAATATGGGTTGAAGATACGACTTCAAGTTACTATCTACCCCCACTCCCCACCCCCCTCCTTTTTTTTAAACTAAGCCTTCTGTTGTTAAGTGCTAGCAGATATATCACTGTTAGCTCAGTAAGAATTGTAGGAAGGCCTGGAGAAAACACTTTTCAGTGTGAGGAGGAGTGAGAGAATTGCATGGGCTGGTGAAAAACATTTATAGGCAAGGGGCTTGGAAAACCTCTTTGCAATACTGCAGTGATCCAGGAAGCCAGGACTGCTGATATGTGCCTGCCAGTCCCCAGGGTGATGATCCATCATAAAAATATGGCGGAAGGACCAATGCACTAGCCTTGTGCTAAAAGCTCCATGAATTGCCAAGCAGGACCAAGCTTTCCAGTGGGCTTTGTGCCCAGAACATCTCTGTGACTGAAGGTGCTGTCTGAGGAGGCATCCTCCGCTGTTCTGTCTGCCTAGCAGAGTGATCACCAGCCCACTCTCACCCCTGGGGAGTGAGGGGACCAATACGGAGAGGTAACTGATGTGCATTAACGTGCAACGCCCAGAATCCTCCATGGGTCTAGCTGCATGGTGTCCTTGAGTCTCTGGGGATGGCTGGCAGGTGGAAGCAGAGAGCACCTTCTCACCAAACCTTCACAACTGTAGAAGGCTGAGGTCTGTGGCCCCGTGAATGCATTAGGGGCTAATGTATCAGCACTAAGGTCTCAAAGTGTTGGCTTATACAGGAACATACATACATACATACATACATTTATTTATTTATTTATTTATGCTGCACTGGGTCTTTGTTGCTGTGTGCAGGCTTTCTCTAGTTGCGGAGAGTGGGGGCTACTCTTCGTTGTGGTGCGTGGGCTTCTCACTGCGGTGGCTTCTCTTGTTGCAGAGCACGGGCTCTAGGCACGCGGGTTTCAGTAGTTGTGGCACGCAGGCTCAGTACTTGTGGCTTGCGGGCTCAGTAGTTGTGGCTCACGGGCTTAGTTGCTCCAGGGCTTATGGGATCCTCCCGGATCAGGGCTCGAACCCGTGTTTCCTGCATTGGCAGGTGGACTCTTGACCACTGTGCCGCCAGGGAAGTCCCTACAGGAATTTCTTGAGAGAAGTTTCTTGTTTGTTCTACACGGTGTTTGCCGAAGTAATAGTGGTACTAGCTAAAACTTGTATGGTGTTTGCTATGGGCCAGGCTCTGTTCTAATCACATATATAGTATATATTTATATGTACATAAATTTATATATAATCATCTACATATTTATATATCAAATTATGTATTAAAATTGATATAGAGCCTTTATTCCTCACACTAGCCTTATGAAATAAGCACTGATACGTGTTTTTCAGGTGAGGAAAATGAGACACGAAGAGGTTAAGTAAGTTGTCCAAGGTCACATGCAGGTAGATGGCAGGACTGGGATTCAAAAACCCAGCTGATCTGGTTCTAGAGCCCAGGCTCCTAACAGTTGTATTACGTTGTTTGCAGATTTGTTGAAGCCAGCTTTTTTTTTTTTTTTTTTAATTTTATTTAATTAATTAATTTTTTAATTGGAGTATAGTTGCTTTACCCTGCTGTGTCAGTTTCTGCTGTACAGCAAAGTGAATCAGCCATATGTATACCTATATACCCTGTTTTTTGGATTTCCTTCCCATTTAGGTCACCACATGGAGTCTGTTTTTTAATTGCGAGATTCCATATAAAAATCTAGAGCTGGCTTCTCTTGACAGATCAGAAGAACTAGGGACACTGGGCTGCACTCCTTTGTGGGAACAGTTGCCTGGTGCCCAGTCAGGCCAGGCCCCTCAGTGGTCTCAGCTACCCCCCAACCCCCACTTGTCCTTCTCATTCCTGACTCTGAGTCTCTGCTCACTTGACCCAGTTCCCATACCTATTTGTACCTGCAGACATTTCCATTTTCAACTCCTGGGTTAAAGTTAAATAATATTTGTGGATAGGAACATTTATAAAAATGTCAGGCACTTTTCCTCCGGGATGGGGAGTATCTTCAGCCCCGTTTTCCCTGTGAGGTTATCAAGTAGAGTAACACAGACATGAGCTTTGCCCCGGCTCTGTGCTTTGGTTACTGTATTATTCCTCCTCGCCTTGGGACCTGGGGGTTCTTTCCACCCTGTTAGAGATTCTATGGAAAGGCTGATAATAGAGCAGAAGAAATTGCGATGTTGAAGGAACTGAGTGTGAAAAAGCCAACAGCCCATGTCTGTTTTTGTCTGTGCACAGAGTAGACAGCTACAGAGCATAGTCGGCTCTCTATATTGGTTGAGTGAAAAACAGACCAGAAAGAGTTATTCTTGAACAGAGGAGAGAAATCTGACAATATTTCAAAAAGTGAACCAGCACCTGGTATATAAGTTGTAAAATATTTTATTTACTGAACTTACCCCCCTTTATTAGTATAGGAAACACCCTGCTTTTTCTAGCCATTATCACCCAGGATCTTTGTTTCTTTGGAAGGAAAATACACTGTGGCCCATTTCTCAGGCAAGTTTATTTTAAAATTGCCAGAGTTCTCTTGAATCGGTTTGAGAGTTGGAGCGCACACTAACAAGAGCAGCTGAGAAAGGAGGTTTTGGCCTGGTTATTGTCTAACCAGGTGGGTTGGGGTCTTTGAACTTCAAGAAGCTTTTGTGTTTCCAGCTGTACCGGGGATTAGTGGCTTAGTCCTACCTCATGGGAGCAAGTTTTATTGTTACCTCTTTTAAAGCTGAAACCATAATGTTAGGGTTTTTTACACAACACCCTGTGCTTCAGGAGCTCAATATGCTTAGTTAGTTTTCTCCCCCCTGTGATCCCCCCTTCCAAATGTATCTGGAAGAGTGAATTCACTTTGAAGGTAGCAACAGATGTGCTTGGTAATACGTAAAATTCAATCGGTTAGTTTTCAATCAGTTCCATGGTGGTTGACCATCTAACACAGGCAAGGCCCTGTGCCAGACTGCTGTGAAACAAAGCGGTTACCTTTGGAAACAACAGTAACTAAGAGGCGGTCCCTGCCTTAAGGGACCCAGTTGGGGCATATAAGGCAAAAGCATACAAGAGTACAGTAGCTATAGGAAATTAAAAATGTAATAAGAAGCCAAAGGGAGAATATGCAGCCATGATGAATTTCCAAATGAAGGCTGCATATGTTTAGTACTAGAGGGAGTCTGAGTTCTCTTTGATAAGGTTCCTCCTTGAGAAGCAGCAGAGTCCAAAGTGAACGTGCGCAACGCAATTAGAGGGACACTTTGAAGGGGAACAAAGCTGCTTGTGTGAGAGTGAGGGGGAATGCTAGTCTCTTCAGCATGGTCCGGAAATTCATTTTGTAACAAAGAACTGTAATTCCAAGTCAATGACACCTTCTAAATCCTCTCAGACTATGCCCAAAATTACAGAGAAGGAATGGCGAGTCAGTTCCTTTCAGCCAGAACTGGAGAGTTGTGTACTTTGCTCAAATGCCTGGGATCTAATGGCGATGGGACAGCAGCCAGGAGATAAAGCAAGTCAATACAGGACTGGGAGGACTCTGATGCTGGAGCAGATAATGAGGAAGGGGCCAGGATTTGAAAGCGTGACCTCTAAGTCTTCCTGTGTAATGAACAGAATGTAATGGAGGGCTGAGATCTGAGACCTCGGTGCACCTGTGTCTGGAGCTGCCCAGCCAGCAGCCTGGCTACATCCCTGGATAACTTGCATGAGCTGTGTGGGAACTTGACAGCCTCGGGCTACCTTTACTGCTTATTGAAAAGAGCAGAAGATCAGAGATTTCCTCTAAAGGCGATAGACATGTGGCTTCATGGTTCAGAACTCGAACTTAGGCATCAAGGCCTGGCTCTCCCATTTACTGGCTGTGTGGCCTTGAGCAAGTCACTTACCCTTCCTGAGCTTCAGATTCATCATCTGTAAAATCAAAGAAAAAAATGATAGTCACTACCTTACAGGGTTATTATGAAGACTAAGTAAGATAAGGGATTAAAAAACCAGGTAGCAGGGTTTATGGCCCATGTGAGTGCATGATAAATCTTATCTTTATTTTTAGTAAAGGAGATGATTATGAAGATAACTATTTAAAATTGCTTTTTCCTTCTTTAAGTTCTGGACCTGGATTAGAGACAAAGTGGGAATTATTCCATTCTTCCCCTTAGTTTTCCATCTGTAGCTTTTGAGATGATCAAGAAATAACTCAAGCAATGGGTTGAGGACGGGAAAAGGATTTAGGGAAGGACCCCCACTTTATAGCCTCAAAACCCAAACTTACTTAAAATTAAAAGGGCAGATCTCTGGAGGCATAGGTGAATACTGCTGCTGAGGGACCACAGTATTGTTATTTCTCTGTCCTTAGAGAATCTTAGATATCTTAGAGCAGTGCATCTTAAACACTGACATGCATAGGAGTCACCTGAGATTCTGCATTCCTGACAAGCTCCCAGGTGATGCTCCTTGTCCTCAGACCACGTTTTTCAGTAGCAGAGTCCTGAAAGGCCTTGGCTCCCTGAGTGGCATGGTAGAACCTCTTTACTGCCTCCCTGAAAATGCTCTTCCGGTTTTTGTTTGAATACTTCCAGTGAAGATAAGCTCTCTACTTGCCAGACAGCCCTTCCTGTTTCCAGATGGCAGGCATGGTAGAAACCTGTGTCTTTTTTTTTTTTTTTAATTAAAAACTTTATTTCTCTGAACAGTAATTCTCAACTTAGACTGTGTGTATTTGCATGCTTGTGTGTGTGTGTTTTTGTTTTTTATTGAAATACAGTTGATTTACAATGTTGTGTTAGTTTCTGGTATATAGCAGAGTGATTCAGTTATACATATATACATATTCTTTTTCATATTCTTTTCCATTGTGGTTTAATACAGGATGTTGAATATAGTTCCCTGTGCTATGTAGTAGGACCTTGTTGTTTTATCTATTTTATATATAGTAGTGTGTATCTGCTAGTCCCAAACTTATTTGTCCCTCCTCCACCCCCTTTCCCCTTTGGTGACCATAAGTTTGTTTTCTATGTCTGTGAGTCTGTTTCTGTTTCGTAAATAAGTTCATTTGTGTCATATTTTGTTTGTTTGTTTGTTTGTTTTTGCGGTATGCGGGACTGTCACTGTTGTGGCCTCTCCCGTTGCGGAGCACAGGCTCTGGACGTGCAGGCTCAGTGGCCATGGCTCACGGGCCTAGCCACTCCACGGCATGTGGGATCTTCCCGGACCGGGGCATGAACCCATGTCCTCTGCATCGGCAGGTGGGACGCACAGATTCAGCGGCCATGGCTCACGGGCCCAGCCGCTCCGCGGCATGTGGGATCCTCCCGGACCGGGGCACGAACCCGTGTCCCCTGCATTGGCAGGCGGACCCTCAACCACTGCGCCACCAGGGAAGCCCTCTGTGTCATATTTTAGATTCCACATATAAGTGATATGGTATTTGTCTTTTTCTGACTGACTTCACTTAGTATGATAATCTCAATGCCATCCATAATGGCATGATTTCATTTTTTATGGCTGAGTAATATTCCATTGTGTATATATATACTACATCTTCTTTATCCATTCATCTGTTGATGGACATTTAGGTTGCTTCCATGACCTGGCTATTGTAAATAGTGCTGCAATGAACATTGGGGTGCATGTATCTTTTTGAATTATGGTTTGCTCTGGATATATGCCCAGGAGTGGGATTGCTGGATCATGTGGCAACACTATTTCTAGTTTTTTAAGGAACCTCCATACTGTTTTCCATAGCGGCTGCACCAGTTTACATTCCCACCAACAGTGTAGGAGGGGGAATGTGTGTCTTTTACTGAGTTGATGCTTGCCTCCTTATAATAGCATCCATTGCTACTAGTTCATTACTGCGGTAGGGATGGGTGTGGGGATATCACACAGGTAATGCCTAATCCTGATGAGGATTTAACCTGGTTTTGGTCTTCTATGGAGGAAGTCCATGGATGGGCTTCTATGGTAGTAACGGGGGTTGGGGGGGAAAAGCAATCCCCTGAAAATATTTGCAGAATTTTGTAGCATGTACATTTTCCTGGAGAGTTTCTGTAGCTTTCAACAGTTTTTCAAGAGTGTCTGTTCCCTCTGGAAGATTAAGGAGCATTGGTTTCCTTCTTCATGGAATGCTGTGTCCCTCACAAATCTTCTGTTTGGAAGGCTAGACCCTCCCAAGTCTCTGTTTCTCTTGTCTGTCTGTCTCTCTTTTTAAAATTTCTTTTACGTAATTCTTTGTGTAACATGGTTTGAGGCACCCTGTTCATCCTGCTAAATTTTCCTAGTTTGTCTGTGTCCCTCTAAGGTTGGCCCCCCAGAACCATGCACAAGCTAAACTCCAAGAGTCATCTGACCAGTCAGAAGGGTGAGACCTCTCTCCTTGATTTGAGACTTCTTTCATTTCTTCTTTTTTCTTTCTTCCCTCCTCCTTCCCTCCCTCCCTTCCTTCCTTCCATTTTTGGCCGTGTTGGGTCTTCGTTGCTGCGCGCGGGCTTTCTCTAGCTGCAGCGAGAGGGGGCTACTCTTCGTTGCAGTGCGCAGGCTTCTCATTGCGGTGGGTTCTCTTTGCGGAGCACGGGCTCTAGGCGTGCAGGCTTCAGTTGCTGTGGCACGCGGGCTCAGTAGTTGTGGCTCGCGGGCTCTAGAGCGCAGGCTCAGTAGTTGTGGCACATGGGCTTAGTTGCTCTGTGACATGTGGGATCTTCCTGGACCAGGGCTCGAACCCGTGTCTCCTGCATTGGCAGGCGCATTCTTAACCACTGCACCACCAGGGAAGCCCCCATTTCTTCTTTAAAGTATATCGCCTTTGGAAACCTTAGTATACTTGACAGTATTATCCATTTGGAATGTTTATGTTGCAGAGCAAAAAAAAAAAATGAAAGAAAGAAAATTCAATATTTAAAGAGAATTTGTTGATAAATGTAACAGGGCCCTGGGCTGGGGGTTGGCCCTGCTTTCAGGTGAAGCTTGATCAAAAGGCTCAGACGCTTTCACCAAGGACCCAGCTTCTTGTCTTCCCTCTTCATAGTCAACAGAATTCCCAGTCATTTATGCATGTACTACAGTGAGCCCCATCTTCCACCATCCTGAATGCTTTGTGTTGTTTTTGGACCACGTATGCAGGACCTGATATTTATCCCTTTTAAGTGTCTTGTTAGCCCATAGTCCTGGTTTTACCATCTCTCCTATCAGCTTCCCTGTCCAGCTTAGGATCATCTTCCAATCTGATTGGCATGCCAACAAATTAATGATGTTGCACCAGACAGGGTCAAGAACAGAACCATAGCTTACCCCCCAGACACTCCTGCCAGGGTTGATGTCATGTACCCTTTGGACATGAATGAACATTTCTCAAAGTGTATTCTGAAGGACACTAGATGGCAAGGTGGTTCTCAAAAATGGAACCCTATAATCAAATAGATGGGGATAGGGCTATAGACCATAATCCTTTCTTGAAGACTCACGATGCTTATGAGTTTATTAAAAAATCTAATAAAAGAAATTGTTAAACATAGTTTTCTAAAAATACTTGACTATTAAATTCTCCTCCCTTGCCTGTGGATGTCTCCCTCCTGGTTTTCTGCTCTAGCTGTTCTCACAAATCCCCTCCTTGGTCTCCATCTCTCCCTCGTCCCCTTGGCCTCTGCATGTCCCCAGGGGAAACCACTAACCTCATGGCTCCTCGGTTCTCGGTCAATGGCAAACTCCCAGCTGACATCCACAGCACTTGGAGGTGACCTAGTTTGAGTGAAGTGCTGGCTTTTCAGTTACATCTTCAATAGGCTGAATTGGCAGCTTGTCAGCAGGCTTATGTCACCTAACGACTGTGTCAGTTCCCTCCTTGTCTGGCTTCCTGTTGGTAAGTATCCTCAGGATGCTCTTGGAACCCAGAAGGTGTGAGAGGCCTGGTAAGGGAGCCAAAAAGAAAGGGGGAGAAAAGCAGAGAAGGCCTGCCCTTCCCTGCAAAAAAAGAAAAAAAGAAAATTGTACACTAGGAGAAAACAAAAAAACTCAGAATGGAGGGAGAGAAGCTTGCTGGGAGCTATTTCCCTGCAGAACAGTTTTGCTCCAAGAAGGACATTTGTTTTTTTTTAAATTTTTATTTTTTTGGACCCGCTCTGATCTCCTTTATCCCCCACCATGCCCTTCCTTCCTGTTTGGCACTTTTAAAAAGGTATTACTTTTCTTCTACAATAGCGACCTGCTGGGAGTAATAGCAGAGACATTTCCTCTCCTGTGGCTCTAGCTGTCTTTTTAATAACGATCCTCTCCCCACCCACTTCCCCTCTGCTGCCCTTAATAAGCATGTTCCCAAGGGTGTGGGTGGAAAAGCTTCAGGTGTGTGTGTAGCGTACCCCAAAGGTTAGCTGAGTTTGAGGCTTGACTTCCACCCTCTCCGGGGCTGCAGTGTCCCTAGCTTTGCACCCTGACCTCCCCTTTGCACAGTGAACTGCAGCCTTGAGTTTAGATGGTATAGACTCAGAGGTTTGGCAATCACATTTGAGGGTAATAGTAATTGCGTGAGTGCATTCCCAGAGGAGTTCCTCTAGGGATTCTAGGCCCTTCCAGCCGGTGTTCTTGGGGTAAAAGCTTCAAGCAGTGTTGAGGGTGCTTGTCTGTCCAGCCTTGCCTGGAGCCACACAGGGTCATCCTGGGCAGTTTCATGGTCCTCTCCAAGGACTGCCTCTTTAGAGGGCAAAGTTCATGTTCACTCGAGTCAGAACAGATGAATGGGTTGGAGTTTTCTGTAGGTCACTTTCTCCAAAAGCATGGGTTCATAATCTTGAAGTCTAGTCTCAAATTTTTCACCGAAATACCATTACTCTTAGTGAACGCGTATCTCCCAGAGTTGAAAGCCTAAGGTAACCGTTCCTCCTTTCCTGCAGCTCTTCCTTCCTTTGATTAATGAGTTCATTAATTCGTCCATCCATTTGTTTGTTCATTTAGTAAACATTTGAGCGCTTCACTGCCTGGAGCCAGGTGAACAAAACAGAAAGGTTCCTGCCCTCGTGAGGTTTGCGGGACACTGGGGAAAACAGTGTCCAGATGTAGAAGGTGACTGTGTGGCCACCTGCTGGGAACAATGCCATGCAGGGGATGGCAGGGGTGCTGGGCTGGAGAAGCAGGAGGAGACCTGGACAGGGTCATCAGGCAAGGCCTATCTGAGATGGTGACATCTGAGCCCAGACGTGAAGGACAAGGGGCCGGCTGGGTGGAGAGCTGGCAGGGTCTGTGCAGCGTTCCCAGCAGAGGGTCACCACGTGTAAACATTCCTTGTCGGAAATGAACTTGGCACCTTCCAGAAACTGAGAAGAGGTCAGAGTGGAGAGGGGGGCGGGGGAAAGAGCTTGGAAGAGTTAGCAAGGCCTGGGTGTTGAAGTCCTGTATTTTATTTTAAAAACAAAAAAAACACAAAGACCATGAGATGTGCAGCTAGCTCCATAACATCACTCTCTTTTTCTGTAAAGTGGTTTGAAGAAAGGCAGTGTAGTGTAATGGTTAACAGTGGACTTGAGCTACACGCCCGAGTCTGAATTCCACTGCTGCTGCTTGCTGTCTGTATAACCTCAGATAGCTTATTTAACCTTCCTGGGCCTCGGTTTCTACATTGGAAAATGGGGGCAACTCATAGTACCCACACAGTGGGACCATTTTGAAGCTTAAATGAACTGACACATGTGCCTGGGACATAGCAAGTACTCAATAAATGTTACCTGTTGAAAAAATGCTTTAAAGTATTAGACTGACTGTCCAGGAGGGTGTCCTTTCTTATCCTGTGGATTTGTGCATTCCTTAGCATAAGCACATGCCCTCAGATGAGCAAATCCCATTTTGAGGTGGGCAGTCCCAAGACTGGCATGATTGGGACGGCTGCCCAGGCCCGAGGCAGCTTCCGAGTAATGCCGGTTCTCTCCTTCGGCAATACTTGGACGTCCTCCCGTTGCTCTGAGCATCCAGGTCCCGGGTCTCCCAGGGCCGAGTGTGGGCTCCATCAATCTGAAGCCTTCTGTTTCTTCCCTTCCTCAGACCTAGGGGGCTCTGCGTTGAACTGCCCATTGTGATTCTGTTTGGGAGTTGGAGGTTCATTTCAACTCAGCAAACATTTGTTTTGGTCATTGGCAGGGTTCAGGCACGGTGCTAGGTGCTGGGGAATGTATGGAATCCAGCCCACTCATTACCTGGAGGAAGGTAATACCTAGTTGGGGAGTCAGGCTCGTGGACCTGTAATTCCAGTTTAAACTAGTTAAACTGGAGACCGTGGGACCAGAGGAAGGGTCTTTGGCCTCAACTTTGGCTTTAGAGAGCACATCCTAGAGGAAGTGTCCCAGTGAGTCATGAAGAGTGATAAGAGGTAGCCAGAGATGGGAAGGGCTTTCCGGGAGGTAGGAAGAGATAGCAAAGGCCCGGGGTGGGTGGGTTGAGGGGACAGCGTGGAGCGTGAGGGGAAACTGAAAGCAGCTTGATAAGATGAAGGAGGAAAGGGCAGCATGGAGGCTGAAGCTGCTGAATGAGGTGGGGCTTACATGCCTTCCTGGGGCATGTGGGCCCCTGGAGGATCCTCGGAAGGGGCTTCTGTGGTCTGAGCGTTCCGGTCAGACCGTTCTGATTGCAGAGTGGAGGGTGGATTTGGGGAGGGGCGGGGCAGCAGCATGCCACAGCCAGGAAGACTGCGGGGAGGCTGTGGCTCTAGTCCAGGTGAGAGGTAATGAGGACAAAGGTGGGGCTGTGGTGGTTGGTGTATGCGGGGTGGATTAGAGGGAAAGGAGGAGACTCGGGCAGGCTTTGGTGGAGACACGGGGGACGGATCCACGGAAGGTGGCTTTCAGGGATGTTGGGACACAGGACAAAGATACTGTTCAGGGACCTGGGCACCGATTCTGCTTCCTGCTCCCCACCCCGCACTCCCCAGGGTGATGATGTGTCCTGAATGCTGAGTTCCATTCAAGGACCAGAAGATCCCCCTGTGGGCGAACAGTTCCCTAAACAGAAACACAATGAATTTTGGGCTAAATTCTCAGTTGGTGATGTATGCTTGTGTGTGTGTATAAAATACAGAAGACAGTGATGTACAAAATGGTCTTCTCAGCCCTCATGGGACCCTTGGGGGAAGAGTGCACCATGTCAAGTATTTGGCTTGTGAAAATCTGGGGCCCAGGAGTAGGGGGTGGGGTGAGGAATGAGAAAAAGATATGCAGCATCTGTGCCTACTGTGTGTATCCATATGGCCCCAGCAAGTTTTATAACCTTGACTGAGTACGTGATGAATTTCTAGCAGGTATCTGTGTGCTGTCTCTTCTAATTGAGTCTGTAACCCCCTGGCAAGCCTGCTCTTTCATACTCTTCCCGATTCCTGCAGATCATCTGTTCAAGGGAGCAGTTTTCCTGAATCCTGTCGCAGTTTTAGAGCACTCTGTACAAGGTATATCGTTTACAACATGCTGGGTTATCTGATTATCTTCGACCACCATTCATGGCGATTGGAACTGTGTTTCCAAGAGGTTAAGTAACCCGCCCAGCTCACAGGCTATTGGAGGAAGAGAGCTGGGAATCAAATCTGCATTGTCAGACTGTTTTTCCACCACGTGGAGTTGCAGTTACCGTCATGGATACCAGTAGGGTAGAGTTTCTGTTTGGAGTCTTCCTTGGAAGGATTAGAACGAGAGAAAAACTGCCCCATAGTCAAATCCTCAGAACCCTCCAAATTTGCATCCTGCAAATCTGCCCCTCCTGCCACCCGTGAAGCCCATTCTGCTTGTCCCACCCTGGTGAGACTTTAAAGCTGATCCCTGAGCTGAAATGACCAGATGGAGTGAGCAGTATGTATTATTATTTAATAAAGCATGTGTTGTTCCCTACTTGGCAATGCGGCCAAGTCGCTGTTCTAGCAGGTGGTGGGTAACTGGACCCAAGCCCCCTGATCCTGGCTCAGGAACTCCCTGGTCCAGCCTTTGATAACAGAACAAGAGGAGAAAACAGTGACACAGGACACTTCCTGTCCCAAAGGGGATGTGATATAGGACACCTGAAACAACAGGCAGAAGAAAAGCTTCACTAGAGCTGCTTGGGGAGAGCTGGCCCCAGGCCGCCCTCCACGGGTCATCTAAGATCTCGTGAAGAGTGGGATTGGGCCAGCTCTTTCAGTGGAGTTCCGCTCAGTGGATTATCACTTGTGCTCTGTGGGCTAGGCACAGGCTCACCACTGACATCCCAGCTCCTGCCCTTGTGAAGGGTATGTTCCAGTGATGGGGACCAACAAGCAACCAGGCAATAAAAATTAGAATGATGAGGTTTAATTTTTTTATACAGAAAGGAGAGGGCTTATGGGAGCCCAGATGAAGGGTTCCTACATTATCCTGGAGAAATCAGGGAAGTCTTCCCGGAGGAAGAGGAATCTAGGTTGGGAACCGAAGGGCGAGTAGGAGTTTGACCATGCACAGTTGCACAGGCTCCAAATGTCATAGGTGGAAAAGAAACAGGAAAGATTAAGCTGACTAATTTGAATAAAAATAGAAAATTAAAACTTCAGTGCTAGTCTTTCCCCTTCCACCAGTTCTGTAGCTCACTATTATTAGAGGTATAATCCACATACCATGTGGGGGCAGGCAGAACGGGCTTGAGCTTATGTTTTTTTGTTTGTTTGTTTTTTGCGGTACGCGGGCCTCTCACTGTTGTGGCCTCTCCCGTCGCGGAGCACAGGCTCCGGACGCGCAGGCTCAGCGGCCATGGCTCATGGGTCCAGCCGCTCCGCGGCATGTGGGATCTTCCCGGACCGGGGCACGAACCCGCGTCCCCTGCATTGGCAGGCGGACTCTCAACCATTGTGCCACCAGGGAAGCCCTTGGGCTTATGTTTGATTGTCCCTGGGCTAGATGTATGCAAACGAGAAGGCTTTTATTTTGTGAGGTAAAATGTCTGGAAGCAAGAGTCCCAGATTAAGATCACCCAACATCATTTTGATTTTTTTTAAGCTGGTGCATATCCAACCAGTAATTCAATTCAGGGCCCTAAAGTTACCTGTTTGAGACTGTCACGAGTCCAAGTGTGTTGTTTGATGCAGTGGAAATGGAAAAAGTCAGGGAGTTTGGGTATTTCAGTCATAGTCTTGACCCTGCCACAGGCTATTCGTATGATCTTGGATAAATGACATCACTTCAACCAAAATTGAGAAGTAAAACTCTTTTTATTTGTTTATTTATACATCTATTAGTTTATTCCCTCCCACCCCCCACAACTTTTTACTTTGAAAAACCTAAAACCTACAGAAAAATTGCAAGGTTAGAACAAATGCAGTATGTGAGTGTGTGTAGACATAAACAAATATATTTATTTTTGCTGAACTTTCGAAAGTAGGTTGCAGACATCATGGCACGTCCCTCCTAAGGTATTTCAGCCTGCATCTGTGTATTCTCCTAGCTTAGAATGGTGGAATTATCAGACTCAGGACATTTAACATTGATACAATACTCTTCTCTGATGTACAGTCTGTGTCACAAGTTCCCTTATGGTCTCAATCTTCTCCTTTATCATTATAAATTTTATTTCTGATCCAGTCTAATCAAAGACAGATGGCATTCAGTTGTCATTCTCTGGTGCGCTCTGATCAAGAATGGTTCCCCAGCCTTGTTTCTTGGCTGAGTGGACATTTTGGAGGTGTCCGCAACAGTCGTTTTGCAGAGTCCACAGTGTATTCATTTGACAGTTGGCAGTGATTGGACAGCTCCTGTGTGCTGGGCACTGTGCTGGTGGTGGGAAAGCATCGCCATCAGGGCCAGTGAGGTCTTTCTCCTTTCGGAGCTCACAGTCTAGTGGGAGAGCGTAACGAGAAATACGCAAATTGTAGAAAAGTGAAAAATTCCGGGAGGGACTGGAGAGAATTCCTGGTTGGGGCACGCATCTGAAAAAGAAAGAACATAGGCCTAAGATGAGACTGAGCAGGAAGAATATTACTTCTGATGATGCGACTAAGGAAGGCCTCTGAGGCAGTGATATTTAAGTTGAGATCCAAGAGATGAGAAAGTGCCAGCAGGAGGCAAGTGGTGATTTCATTCCTGGCGAGGGAACAGCACGTGCAAAGGCCTGGAGGCTGGGGCATGTTTGGCCTGGTGGAGGAACTGAGCCAAAAGGGCATTTTGACTGCAGAATGGTGAGCAGGGGGCAGGGGGGATGAGGTGAGCTTGATGCCTTGGGTAAGGGCCAGATCATGGAGTGGCTGTTCGACTTCATGTTAGATGCAGTGGGGGCATCAACTTGGAGAGTTGATAACTGGGGCACCTAGTGAGCTGAGGCATGTTTTATAAAGATCACTGGCTGCTGTTTGAAGCACGTCTGAGGGTGGTCGCCAGGTTGGAATGAAGTCTCTTACACAAATTGAAAATAGTTATACGTTGAAGGTATTGTTTGCAAGAACTTAGAGGTGCCACAAAAGATGATTTTTAAAATTGTCAGTTATTTTTGTATTTGAAATTAGACCTGAGTAATGTCTGACTTGGCCTTCCAGAGAGCTTGGTGGGGACATGTCTTATTTCCTCATCTTGACTTTGGTTTGTCACTGATGCGAGCTGACATCCTCACACCCTAGAAACAACCCAGTGGTCCTGTTGCCTCCCAGGCAGCTTTTAACTTGGTGGTGGGCTAGCGTCTCTGGGGAAACCTGCCTCCTCTGGCTGTGGGGCTCTTCCCTCCCACCTGCTCGTATGCCAACCCCTTCCCAGAGCCCACCCAGCTTGCTTCAGGTCCTTTACGTGGACCACACTGGAATCAAACCAAAGCTTAAGAGGAAACAGGACAGCAGGCATAGTGAGGTCCCAGCCTCCTTCTGGGCACTGGCTCTTCCCTCTGCTGGAATGCTTTTCCTGCCCCACTCTCTTGCTACCCTGGGAAGCCTTCCTTCCCTGACCATACTCCTATGCCTGATCACCTTATTACATGCATGCACTGGGCTATCTCTCTCCTTCAGAGTACATGATTCTGTTTTTTTAAAATTATTATTTATTTGTTTGTTTGGCTGTGCCGGGTCTTAGTTGTGGCACACGGGATCTTTAGTTGCAGCCTGCGAACTTTTAGTTGCGGCATGTGGGATCTAGTTCCCTGACCAGGGATCGAACCCCGGGCCCCCTGCATTGCGAGTCCAGAGTCTTAGCCACTGGACCACCAGGGAAGTCCCCATGGTTCTGTTTTGAATAATGCATGCATGAATGTATGTGATCATTTGATTAGTGTTTCTCTCTCCTACTTGGCTATAAACTCTGTGAGGGGCGGGAACATGTCTGCGGTTGCTCTTCACATCACCCCAGTGTACCCCGTGCTTAACGCTTTGGCGGTCGTGTTCTGCAGAGAACTGCTAGGCACAGATCGAAGCGTGGGAAGCCAGTGCGTGTGGGCAGCTCCCGAAGGGTGGAAGGCAAGGCTCTTTCTCCTGAGGGCCCGAGCTAGTCTGTTGTTGACAAATCCTATGCAGACTTCAGAGAATCCAGTAAGATGGAAATGAGAGAGGGCTGGAATGCTGAACATTAGAGAGTGTTGGGAGATACTGGGCAGTTCCTGTCCTTCTAAACAGCAGGAACCCAGGACACCTGAAGTAATAGCCACCCTTTGACCTTCAGAGCAGGCCACAGGGTACCTCCCTCTTCATTTCACTGATCACACTCCCACCTCTCCTTTTTTACGTCTTGGCTCCTATTCCCCCTGTTGGGATTTTCTAGAGAGGAGCCGGGGTGTGTTTCGTTTTTCTGTTCTATGCCAAGTCTTGGCTAGGGAGAGGAAGCTCTGCAATCAGGAGTGTTTTCCCTCCTCGGCTCCTTTGTGAGGACACTGCTCTGAAAGAATGTCCCGTTTTATTGAAGACCCGAGCCAGCCTCAGCATGAGCCCTTATTTCACTTGGATTGTATTTATTCCCAAACGGTGCTGGGCAAACGCTTCTGTGTCCCCACTTCCCTGGGATGTCCTGCTGGACAGCCTTTTGAATGAAAGCTTAGAATCCACGTGGCAGTGGGTGAATAACTCAGGAGCTGTGTGGAGATGGGGTGGTGACAAGATGGAGGGAGGGTCTCTTCTTGGGTGGTCCCAGACTGGGATGCAAGCATGAGTACCCAAGTAGCCTTTCTCCTTGACCTCCCAATAAGAATAAAATAGCAACAGTCAGAGGTCAGTCTCAGATGTCTATGAAGATGAGGCAGGTGGAGCTCTCCTATAGTTGAAGGCTGTATTCTCTAGTTAGCCCCAGTCTCCCCTACTCCCTTTTGCCCTGAAGATAAAAATGACTGTTAGTTTTAAAGGAACAGCCTTCTTAGGTGGTCACACAGCTTAGTTTCTGTTTTGGTTGTTAGGTGTTTTGGGTGGGGACTGTGGTGAACCAGAAAGCTTGTGGCTACTCAGGAGGGCAACTGCCTCAACTCAAGACAGTTGTTGCCTTGTGAGAAGGTGGACCCAGTGTCACCAGATAAACTGGGTTTTCAAGAGAAGCTAGATATCTGGATTTGTATGTAAAATGTTCTAACTTTTAAATGTTGACCACAAACCCATGTTTTGGAAAATTCCGTGTGGGTCAAACAAAGCTTACCTGTGAGTTACCTTTTGACCAAGGGTTGGCAGTTCCCGGATCAACGCAGGGTGGGTCGTCAGGAAGGCTCCATTGCTTTGGATGGTAGAACCCGAGCAAATGGGTGTAGGTGAGAGAAGGATTTAAACCTGAAGAAGAGCTGCAGGGAAGCCACACAGGTAGTGGAGGGAGATGGGCTTTAGTCTAGGGAGGCCCCATCAGTCTACCTCACTGTGCCTCAGATTTCCGGTGTGTGAAATGGGACCAACGGCGTTTGTTTCTTAGAGCATTTCTGGGTGCTCTGTGCGGAGCTCAGTAGCTGTCACCCCAGCAGGCGTTCCTTCAGTGTGCTCAAACCGCCCTTGGCATGGCCCCTGGGTCTTCCTGCTGGTTTTTAAACAGCCCCACCCTCCCAGTCCCCAGGTAGGGCTCGGCTTTCCCCCTTGATGCCTAGGCATCCTTAAGGTCCTCCTCTCTGCTGACTCTTTGAATTCCTTCCCTCCTCTTTACTTCTCCTGCCTCCATCTCCTCCAGGTATTTATGTTGTTTCCGTACCACCAGCCCTGCTTCCTGCCTAATCTCCTGACTCCTGTCTCCGATGACTGACCTTGGAGGTGTAGCTCTGCTTGTGTCAATGTCTGCTTCCCCCAGACCTACTGGTGGAGGGAGGTTCCTCAGCCTGGCCTCCCATCGCTTTCTCCATCTTCTCTGCTGCCGAGCTCTCCAGACTCCTCTCCTGTTCCCTGCCTCCCACACCTCACCCATGCACCCAAGTCTCTCCACTCTACATCATTTCCTCAAATTTGCCATGTTCTTTCCAGGGTCCTGATACTTGGCACGTTCCCTCTTCACTCAGCTAACCCTTACAGGGGCCTGCCTCAGATTTCTCTAGTTGCCTCTCTTTGTCTACACGCGTCACACCCTAAACTCCTCGTCTCGTGTCCCAGCAGTCATGAATATACACAGGTGATGTGCATAAACGTGTCTGTCTCTGGCTTTCGTACTAGACTGAAGCTCCGGAAAGGCGGTACCAGGCCGGGCTGTTCTGTACATCTTTCATGTTCATTGAATGAATGTCGACACCCCCTCGTGTCTCTTTGTACACCTGCCGCTGCAGAGAAACGGAAGGACTTGCTGTTCCCCGCACACACTTCAGGTTCTTCTGTGCCTGGGCGCTGGCATCGTCTGCCTAGCTTTAAGTCCTCCTTCTACCCGCTATGGGCTGTACCACGTTGGACAGGTCACTTGACCTCTCCATGTCTTAATTTCTTCAACTGTGAAATGGAGCTGACGACAGTACCTACTTTGCAGCCTCCCTGCCCCACCTCCAGTTAGCTGTGTTTCCCTGGGCTGCTTTGCCTCCCTGAGCTTGGGTTTCCACATGAGTGAGATGCAGATGGGGATGACAGTATCATCGTCCCCATGTTGGGAGGAGTAAACGAGGGAACACAAGGCAGTGCTGGCCTGCTGCCTGGCACGCGCCTCGTGCAGTAAGTGATTTTTGCTGTCCTGGTCGTCATTAATCTAGCGGTGGTTCTGGCACAGATTAGAGAGACCTGTGTTTCTGCTAATGATTCAGGGCCATCTGTGGGAGGTGAATTCGATTCTCCTGGGTCCATCCTGCACTAACCTTTTCATGGTTTGGTGGTGGGGGAGGAGAGGCTTAGATGGGAAAGACCCTCAGTCTAGTACTTCTCCTTTAACTTGTTCTCAGGCACTTATTCCTCGGACCTGTTAATTGCCTTGAAAATAAAGAATTAGCTAGATAGCCTTTTTTTTGGTCACTGGTGCAGTGTTGGGCCCCATATCCCCTTCCTCGGCGTGGCCTTCCCCGGCCACCCCACCTGAGATCCTGTCCCTGGTCACTCTCCACCTCCTACATGGAAGGAAGTTTATTTCCTTCAGAGGACTTTTCCTGATTGATGACGTTATGGTCTGTCATCTTCCTTCCTAGACTATAAGTTCCATGAGGTCAGACTGTATGGTTCACTGCGGAAAGGGAATTGCAAGGGACGGAAGAAAAGAAAACCCTATAGAGGTTCTTAAATTTACTCTAAAGGTCTAGGATTTGGACCTGGTGTCAGCTCTGGTCTGGAGGCTGGAAATGACAGGAAACAGGAAGGCAGCTCCCTCCGAGTCAGTGCATTGTGACCTGGCCGCCGGTGGATTCTCTTAATTTCACACAGATACTCCCTTCTGTGTAGCCTGTCAATTTCCGAGGAGGTCGCAAAGCCGCCTCACCCCGTTCCAGCCGAAGATGTTTTTCTCCTTTGTCAGCTCGTGCCTGTTTGGTGTCTGCTAGCCCAGCTGTCCCTGAGCCATCTCTGGATGACCTAGATCATGGTGGGAACAGAACAGGTACTGGGAATAATAGCAACTAGCATTCACCTGTGGAACTTTGCCTTCATGCTCAGTAACTCAGTAAGGATTCTTACCGTCCCCATTTTATGGAGGAAGAAACTGAGGCTTAAAGAGCATAAGTTATTAGCCTAAAATCGTAAAATTTATAAGTAACAGGGCCAGCGTTTAAACCATGTCATCTGTCTTAAAAGCAACCACACAGCTGCTGTACTGCCGAGCTGCGGCAGACTTCAAATCACTGAAGTTTGGCTGTGGGATGCGCTGTGGGCAGGGAGAGAGGGGGAGAAGGGGAAGTAAATGTTGCAGATTTATCTTCCTAATTTTCCTTGGCTTCGGCTAATATTAAAATTATTTCGAGCACTCCACTGACAAAGGCGGAAGAGAGAACCCAGTTCGATATTAAATATTTGCAATGGAAAATTCACAGAGTCTTTCTGAGTGGAAGATATTTCCGAGTAATTCCCATGGGACTAATTCGGCCAGTTGTTGCTTCTGCTGCATGCTTCCTGTGGTTGCTTCACTGTTCTCAGAAATGAACATTCCTGACTTTGAAGTCCTGGGGTTACGCCGGGCTAGATGCTGAACTCTGCCTTGGTTTTCCCGGGCAATGTGTGAATAAAGGGGAGAGGGCTGCGTGGTGCACTTAGCTGCTGGCCTTGGAATTCGGGGCTTTACGAAAACTACATTAAGCCAGGCACCTCCAGCCAGGGAATTGGGATATGTCACAGTCGTCACAGCCCCAGTAGCTGATGCTGAGCACTGTGAAGGGTGCTCAGTGCTCTACATGCCTTAACTCTCCTAATTCTCACAACTACCCTGTGGTCAAGGTCCTAGTAACCCTTAACCCTCTTTCATAGACTAACAAAGAGAGGCTCAGAGAGGGTAAAGCTCTGGGTCCAGTTGGCATGTGGCAGAGCTGGGATAAGAAGCCAGTTCTGTTTGACTCGAAAATCCCATGCCTCACAAACCACTGTGCTGTGTGCCAGAACCGTCTTCAGGACTTAGAACTGATTGATGGCGGGCCTGGAGATCATTCCAGACCCCTGGCCACAGTAGGCCAGAATTGCCAGCACAGGGGAATGGGTGCTCTCCTTGTCTGATTGGGTTGGCCTGTCCCCTGCTGCATTCCCACGGGTGATCTTGGTTTGGCGTCCATCCAAGCAGGGAAAAATGAGAGTAGGTGCTCACTTGAAGTTGGTGGCCCACGCTCTGAGCCCTTTGGATGAGAAAACCCTTGGGTGTATGTGAAGTAGCCCTGTCCATTGCTTCATCACGGCCAGGCAGCCTGAATTACTGGTCACTCTGCTGGAGTCTGGTTTCCGACGAGGTAACATCTGGGAAGCAAACTCCAGGAGGACAGGGATTTTATGAAGTATGTTCACTGCCGTGTTCCTGGTAATGGGTACAGCATCTGGCGTGTTGTGAGGCTTTGTACACATTGGTTGCATCTTTACTCCTCGCAGGTCTTTTGCTAACTGTGGACCCCTCCAGTCTGTCTCCCCTTCGGCCAGACTTTCTCATATGCTGCTCGCTTTGCATAAAATGCTGTTCCCTCTGCATAACGTACTGTTCCCTACTCTGTGCCTGCCCAACTCCCTCTCCCCTTTAGCTTAAATGACACCCCTTTAGATTGGGCCCTCCCAGATCTCCATGTAGCCTAGCCCCCGTGTCCAAATGGTGTTTCTGTTAAATTCTCTCATAACACCCTATACTTTTTCCTCAAGGCACGTGTCCCAGCTTATCATTACGCATATATGAGTGAGTGGAAGTGTTGAACGTCTGGCCTCTCAGTAAATCATTAGCTCCGCGAGGGCAGAGATCTGTCTGTTTGGCTCACTCTTGTGCTGCCAGGGTTTGGCAGCACAAGAGAATGAGTGGGGTCTTCACCCTCCCCTCTGACACCACATGCTTGCCTCCAGAGTGATGGGTTCTCATGTATTGAATGTTTACAGCTGGATGAAGGTTTTTACCGCCCCCTGCCCCCAGCCACTTCATCAGCATGAATCAGACTCACTGCATCGTGGAAGGGAGTGGTTTCTTTTTTCCCTTTGGATCTGAGAACACTCAGGTTCGTGGAAGGCTCTCATCATGACACCCTCATCATAGTTACCCATCCCTAGGCCAGGGGAGCCAGAGCTGCTGTTTTGAGGGCCACTGTCTATTTCCTGAGTATTTTGGCATTCTTCAGAGTCATACATAAAGAGTCTTAGTTCTCGGGCTTCCCTGGTGGTGCAGTGGTTGAGAATCTGCCTGCCGATGCAGGGGACATGGGTTCGAGCCCTGGTCTGGGAGGATCCCACATGCCGTGGAGCGGCTGGGCCCGTGAGCCACAACTACTGAGCTTGCGCGTCTGGAGCCTGTGCTCCGCAACACGAGAGGCCGCAACAGTCAGAGGCCCGCGCACCGCGATGAAGAGTGGCCCCCGCTCGCCACAACTAGAGAAAGCCCTCGCACAGAAACGAAGACCCAATACAGCAAAAATAAATAAATAAATAAAATTAAATTAAATTAAAAAAAAAAGAGTCTTAGTTCTCAGCCATTGAGTCAGTCGGCAAGGTGAAAGAAGGTGTGTATCTGCAGACCTGCCGGGCTACCCCCCGACCCCTCTCTCTCTCTCCTTTCCCCACCTCATGGTGTCTTTCTAGCTTTGAAATGAATGAAACTTGTGCTAGAAGACAGTGAAGAGGTTGGGAAAAGTCAAAGCCCATCATCATCCTTCTCATCAAGTGGGAGCTGGGTTAGTGCAGTCTGGGGTGAGCAGAGAGCTCTCCTGTGTGAGGCCAGAGCAGGAGGGAAGCATCGGAACAAAACCTTTAGCAGGTGGGAGCTGTTGCTGGGCTCGGGTGTCCTTGGCCTCTCTCACAAGTGACCACTCTGAAGGGTAGGACCTGCAAGAGAGACCAGAAATCCTGCTCAGGCCTCTCCGAACTGGCTCTATCCTCCCTTCCCCTTTCTTCTTATTGACGAGCGCCACTCAGGCTCATCCTCGCTTGGCCGTTCCTCATCGGCATTGGCTTTCAGCTTGCCCGGCCGACATCCTGTGGACGCTGCAGTTCAGACAAACAGCAAGATCATCAAAGAGCGGAGCATGAATGAAAAACTGCTTTATGACATGCCTTCAAAGTGTCCTTTTAGGAGTTCAAAGGATGTGGAGAGGAGGCAGGGGAATCAAAGGAGACGGGAGAGCAATGAACTCTCCGAGGAATCATTGGGTTTTTCATTGTATATTTTCTATGACGCTTGTGATGTAAAAATCAAAAGTAATCCCAGCCCTCAAGGGTTCTCTGTGTGCAGATCTGACGCAAAGAAGGAAGCGACTCACCTTGCTGGTTGGAGGGCTTTGACCCCTGCCTTCTAAGTCACCTGTTTGGCATCTGCGTTTCCTGTTTGGACCTCAATTGAATATTTTGATCTGCGAAGACTGTGTCCACAGATGGAGATTGAATGCTGCTTATGTCGTTCGCTGGAGGTGAATAATTTAGTCTGTGCAGAAATTCCCCATTACCTTTTGCATTTAAAGCCAGGCCAGAGTCCAGCTATAGTAATGGATATGCAGAGCTCAGAAAAGATCTGGCATAGATTGTAAGATTCCAGAGACTTCTGTTCTGACAGATAGAAGGAGAATTGAGGCTCTACTTGAGGCCGGAGCTGGACCTAATTAATATCCTCATGGGAACACCATTGATATTTTGATGCTGAAATGCCTTATGCCCAGTCCACTCAGAATGTTTTGGCAACTAACAACATAGTGCCATCCATGGAGGGTGCTTGAATGAAATGAATGAATGACCAAGCAAATGGACAGCTCTGATTTGGTAACCCTAGAGTAGATTCTTTCATGGTGATGTTTTCTCTTCTTTTGGGGCCATTCAGGCTCAGAATACGAGGGTGCTATTTCAGTCAAGTTGCCAAGGGATTTCAATTGCAAGGGACAGATACCCCAGCTCAAACTGGATTGAGGTAGAGGAGTTTTGTTGGTTAATATTATTAAAAACTCCAAAGAGAGATTTGATTTCTGGCTTGTCTGGTGCAATAGACTGAATGTTCGTGTCCCCGCAAAATTCGTACGTTACAACACCTGTAACCCCCCAAGGTGATGGTATTAGGAGGTGAGGGCCTTTGGGAGATGATTAGGTCATGAGGGTGGAGCCATCAGGAATGGGATTAGTGCCCTTATAGAGAAACTCTGGAAAGCTCTTTCACTCCTTCCACCATGTGAGGACACAGTGAGATGACAGTCACCAGATACTGAGTCTGCCAGCGCCTTGATCTTGGACTTGCCAGGCTCTAGAGCTGTGAGAAGTTTGTTGTTGTTATGCTACCTAGTCTATGGCATTTTTGTTATAGCAGCTGTATAGAGTAAGACAACTGGTTCAAGGCGCCCTGAGAATGTCCTCAGGACTCTGTTTTACCCTCTCCACCTCTCAGCTCTGTTTTGTGTGTGTTATCTCTCTGTTTTCTGCAGACCAAGGTGATGCCCTAGGGCACAGGAAGTACTGTTTCATGGTTAAGAACACAGTCTCGGGAATTCTGTGGTGGTCCAGTGGTAAGGACTCGGTGCTTCCATTGCAGGGGGGCATGGGTTCGATCCCTGGTTGGGGAACTAAGATCCCACAAGCCACGCAGCGTGGCCAAAAGAACAAAACGAAACCAAAAACATGGTCTCTATAGCCAGAAGCAGTCTTGATTCAAATCCTCAGGCCATCACCTACTAGTTGCACAACCGTAGACATGTTTCTTAACATCTCTGTGCCTTAGTTTCCTTGTCTTTAAATGGGACATGATGATGATGGTGACGGTGACAGTGATAGCTAAAATTTGTTGAGCACTTGCTGTTCTGCCTCGTGTTCTTCCAAGTACTCTATGTAAATAAATTCACTAATCTTCACAACCTATGCGGTAGGTGCTCTTAGTAGCCCCATATTATAGATGAGGAAACTGAGGCACAGAAAGTTTAAATAACTTGCCCATTACACGACTAGTAAATGATAGAGCCAGAAGTTAAATCCAGGTAGTCTGGTTCCAGAGTCAGTACTATTGATCTCCAAACTATGCTGCCTCATATAATAGAACTTATAACTCATGGGGTTGATGTGGGAATTAAATGAGACAGTATACATAAAGACACTTAAGGCAGTTCTTGGCACATAAGGGTCATCTTAAAAAAGAAAAAAAGCTGCCAGTAACTTTTGGCCCATATTCTGTGCTCTCAGTAACCACAGCAGAGAATGATTTTCTCTTCTAAGAGTTCCACAAAACTCTCAGAACTGAGTCTTGTGGACTCTTTTTTGAGTCATGTGTCCATTGTTGAACCAGTCGCTGTGGCCAGGAGATTGCAGTGTTCTGATGAGCCAGGCTGGTGCTAGGAGTGGAACTGACACCAGCTGAACTACATCAACTGAAAAGTGAAGGAGGGTTGTTTCATCAGAGTGAAGAAGCAGAGTTACTACAGGTAGATAGGGAAATGAGAGAAGCCCTCTTATATCAAGTGTTCAGACTGGCAGTAGAGGCTGTCTGGATTTCTCTGGGAAATCAGTTTGCAGCTGACAAACAAAAAGAGAAGGTGGTCAGAGGCCCTACCTCTAAGTCTACTGAATCCTCCAGCGGGGGGTAGTGAGGGAAGAAGAGGGATGAGTAGGTTTGAAAAGAAATACCATCTCTAAGGCTCAACTCACTGTACCACTCGGGGCAGCACGCAGAAGTTACGTCAGGAGGTGAAGTGCTAGTTCATTAGGATCTGCAGGAAGGTAAAGAGGACGTAATTACTCAGATGGCATGTGGGCAAGCCCCAAGGCCACCTTGTGAGAAGTGCTGGGCAAGCATTCGCAACCACTAATGATGCCCCTGACAGCAGCCCCTGGTGCTGCTCAGAGATGGTGCCACCGGCCCCAGAGTGCCCATTCCCATGGTCCGGGGTGAGTCAGGCCACACTGAAGCAGGGCCCGTGCCTGATTCACCAGTCCCACTTCCTCTACTTCCTGGTGGTCCCCACCTACACAACCACCGCGCCCAGCTTAGCATTGACCAGTGGGCCCAAAATTAGCATCTGAGGCCAAAGTAGGCATCGTGGCCCAAGATCCTGTGGGTGGTGGATGAATTACAAAGGGGCCTAGAGGTACAGCTATCAGTTTACCAGTTTCTACTTAAGTCCCTGCCAACCTCCACTTCCTGGACGCTTCCTGTTGCTGGAGGAGGCGTGGAGGGACATGGCCTTCAGTGGTCAAGTCTAATAAGCAGCTGACTCCTGTCAACCATCTCAGGGTTACATCAGGAATGTGAGCGTGTGGTGGGTACCACTGCCGTAAAAAGAGCTTGGTGATAGATCCTCAGCTGCTTTCTCACAACTGCTTATTTATATGTGGGTCCACATCTAGTCAGTTCTGCACATTATTGCCCATGCTGCTTGTTCCAAAGACTCCTCTCCTACCTTCTCTTCCCCCTTGCACTGAAGACCTTGCTTAATAATTCATTAAAGACAGCTTTCTCTCTCACAGCTCTTCACTGAGGCCCCAGAACCATCTCCTTCTGCAGACCAGGTATTTCATCTGGAGTGTTTCCTTCTATTCCCCCCGCCCCCCGACTTTATTAATGATCTATCTTTTCTGACTCCTTCCTTTTTTTTTTTTTGTGGTACGCGGGCCTCTCACTGCTGTGGCCTCTCCCGTTGCGGAGCACAGGCTCCGGACGCGCAGGCTCAGCAGCCGTGGCTCACGGGCCCAGCCGCTCCGCGGCATGTGGGATATTCCCAGACCGGGGCACGAACCCGTGTCCCCTGCATCGGCAGGCAGACTCTCAACCACTGTGCCACCAGGGAAGCCCCTGACTCGTTCCTTTAAACCTACGTTAAAATGACCCGTCCTACATGTAATCACCTTCCCTCAACTCTCCACTCTGCCTGTAACTGTATCCTTTCCCTTCACCCAGTGTATTGAAAGAGAAGTGTGCTTGTTGCCCTCACCTGTCAGTAGCTACGACAATCTGGTTTCTGCTTCTCCCATCCCAACCAATTTGGAGGTCTCCACATGTTTTTTTAAAAAATATCAGTTTATTTATTTATTTATTTTTGGCTGTGTTGGGTCTTCTTTGCTGCACGCGGGCTTTCTGTAGTTGTGGGGAGCAGGGGCTACTCTTCGTCGTGGTGAGAGGGCTTCTCATTGCGGTGGCTCCTCTTGTTGCAGAGCAAGGGCTCTAAGCACGCAGGCTTCAGTAGTTGCAGCACTTGGGCTCAGTAGTTGTGGCTCACGGGCTCTAGAGCGCAGGCTCGGTAGTTGTGGTGCACGGGCTTAGTTGCTCCGCGGCATGTGGGATCTTCCCAGACCAGGGCTCAAACCCATGTTCCCTGCATTGGCAGGCGGATTCTTAACCACTGCGCCACCAGGAAAGACCCAAAATGTTTCAATTTGATGAAATACGATGTATACGTTTTTTTCTTTTATGGTTTATATCCTATTTAAAAAATCTTTGCCTAACCCAGTTCACTTAGATGTTATCCTATGCTTTCCTCTAGAGGTTTAATAATTTTAGCTTTTACATTGAAGTCTGATTATTTTGAGTTAAACTTTTTGTGGTGTGAAGCAAGGTTTTTTGTCTGTTTTTTTTGCTTGTTTATTTATTTATTATTTGCATAGGAGTATCCAGTGGTTTCAGTACCATTTGGTGAAGAGATGGTTTTTTTCCTCATTGAATTGCTTTGAGACATTTAGTTGAAAATCAATTGACCATAAATACATGTATCTATGACTGCATTTTATTCTGTTTCATTTATTTGTATGGCTGTCTTTATGCCCATAACAGACTGTCATGATTTCTGTAGATTTATAGTAATTCTTGAAATCAGGTAGAGTAATCCTTCAACTTTTTCTTTGTCAAAATTGTTTAGACCTCTCTACTTTTTTTTTTTTTTTTTTTTTTTTGCGGTACGCGGGCCTCTCACTGTTGTGGCCTCTCCCGTTGCGGAGCACAGGCTCCGG
>NC_041221.1:137785304-137786994 GCF_002837175.3 Physeter macrocephalus
GCTCAGTGGCCGTGGCTCACGGGCCCAGCCGCTCCGCGGCATGTGGGATCTTCCCGGACCGGGGCACGAACCCATCTCCCCTGCATCGGCAGGCGGACTCCCAACCACTGCGCCACCAGGGAAGCCCCAAGACTTCTCTACTTTTTAACATGTTTTAAAATCTGTCATATTGCTATTTGTTTTTTATTGGTCCCATCTGATTTTTGTTTTGTTTTTCTTTCTGTATTCTTTTGGATTAAGTGTTTTTAATTTTTTAGCAACTTTATTGAGGTATAATTTAAATACCATAAATTTACCCATTTTAGATATACAGCTCAGTGATTTTTAGTAAATTTACAGAGCTGTGCAACCATCACCACAGTCTAGTTTAGAATATTTCTAACACCCTAAAAAGATACCTTGTGCCAATTTGCAGTTGATATGATTCCATTTTATCTCCTTTATTGGTTTAATAATTTTTTTTTTAAATTAATTTATTTTTGGCTGTGTTTGGTCTTTGTTGTGGTGTGCAGGCTTCTCATCGGAGTGGCTTCTGTTTGTTGTGGATCGCAGGCTCTAGAGCTCAGGCTCAGTAGTTGCGGCGCATGGGCTTAGTTGCTCCTCAGCATGTGGGATCTTCCCCGACCAGGGCTCGAACCCGTGTCCCCTACCTTGGCAGGTGGATTCTTAACTACTGTGCCACCAGGGAAATTTTCCTTTATTGATTTAATTGACTGTACCTCTTTTTATTTTTTTTTCAGAGGTTCCTATAGGTTTTACAGTATACATCTTTAACCACAGTCTTTTTTTCTCTTTTAACATCTTTATTGGAGTATAATTGCTTTACAATGGTGTGTTAGTTTCTGCTTTATAACAAAGTGAATCCACTATACATATACATCTATCCCCATATCTCCTCCCTCTTGCATCTCCCTCCCACCCCTCTAGGTGGTCACAGAGCAACGAGCTGATCTCCCTGTGCTATGTGGCTGCTTCCTACTTGCTATCTATTTTACCTTTGGTAGTGTATGTAAGTCCATGCCACTCTCTCACTTCGTCCCAGCTTACCCTACCCCCTCACCGTGTCCTCAACTCCATTCTCTATGTCTGAGTCTTTATTCCTGTTCTGCCCCTAGGTTCTTCAGAACTTTTTTTTTTTTAGATTCCATATATATGTGTTAGCATACGGTATTTGTTTTCCTCTTTCTGACTTACTTCACTCTGTATGACAGACTCTAGTTCCATCCACCTCACTACAAATAACTCAATTTCGTTTCTTTTTATGGCTGAGTAACATTCCATTGTATATATGTGCCACATCTTCTTTATCCATTCATCTGTTGATGGACACTTAGGTTGCTTCCATGTCCTGGCATTGTAAATAGTGCTGCAGTGAACATTGTGCTACATGACTCTCTTTGAATTATGATTTTCTCTGGGTATATGCCCAGTAGTGGGATTGCTGGATCGTATGATAGTTCTATTTTTAGTTTTTTGAGCAACCTCCATACTGTTATCCTTAGTGGCTGTATCAGTTTACGTTCCCACCAACAGTGCAAGAGGGTTCCCTTTTCTCCACACCCTCTCCAGCATTTATTGTTTGTAGATTTTTTGATGATGGCCATTCTGACTGGTGTGAGGTGATACCTCATTGTAGTTTTGATTTGCATTTCTCTAATGATTAGTGATGTTGAGCATCCTTTCATGTGTT
>NC_041221.1:137787345-137855885 GCF_002837175.3 Physeter macrocephalus
CTCTTGTTTATGGTTCCCTTTGCTGTGCAAAAGCTTTTAAGTTTCATTAGGTCCCATTTGTTTATTTTTGTTTTTATTTCCATTTGTCTAGGAGGTGGGTCGAAAAGGATCTAGCTGTGATTTATGTCTTAGAGTGTTCTGCCTATGTTTTCCTCTAAGAGCTTGATAGTGTCTGGCCTTACATTTAGGTCTTTAATCCATTTTGAGTTTATTTTTGTGTATGGTGTTAGGGAGTGTTCTAATTTCATTCTTTTACATGTAGCTGTCCAGTTTTCCCAGCATCACTTATTGAAGAGGTTGTCTTTTCTCCATTGTATATTCTTGCCTCCTTTATCAAAAATAAGGTGACCATATATGTGCTAAACACAGTCTTTAAAGAAACATCATACCACTTCAGGTTTAGTATAAGAATCTTAGAACAGTTCATTTCCACCTTTTCCCCCTTCCTCCTTTTGTGCCATTGTTATCATTCATTTTGTTTCTGCGTGTGCTGTGAACCTCTCAAAGCATTGTTGTTAAATATATTTCCTTTAAACAGTTGCTTCTCTTGTAAGGAGATTTTTTTAAAGTAAGAAGAAAGTATTTTATATTTCCCTACGTATTTTTCATTTCTGGTGCTCGCCATTCCTTTGTGTAGACCCAAATTTACATTCGCTGTCATTAACCCTCTGAAAGACTTCCTTTAACATTTCTTGTATTGGTGGTCTGTTCATGATGAGTTCTTTCATTCTTTGTTCAAAAACGTCTTTATTTGACCCGTGTTTTTGAGAAGTAGTTTTGCTGGGTATAGAATTTTAGGTTAACACTTGGTTTTCTTTCAGTACTTGAAAGATATTACTGTCTCTGGACTGCATTGTTTCTGAAGTGTGCTATCGATTTTTAGTCCTCTTTGTCTTTTTTTTTTTTCCTTTTCTAGTAATTCAAATTTCTTTCTCTTTATCACTGGTTATAAGCAATGTGATTATGATACACCTTGGTGTGGTCATCTTTTTGTTTCTTATATTTGAGATTTGTGGAGCTTACTGCATTTTATAGGTTTCATTAAGTTTGGAAAATTTTGAGCCATTATTTTTTCAAATACATTTTTATTCCCCCACTCGTCCCCTTTTTTTTTTCTTTTTAGTTTTCATTAGTTTTATCTCTGTAACCTTTTTATTTTTTTATTATTTATTTATTTTTTCATGTCCTCTTTTCTTGGACTCCACTTACGAGTATAATAGCCTACTTTATGTGTTCAGTAGCTCACTGATGACTCTTTTTTTTTTTCAGTGTGTTTTTTTTTTTTCCCTGTCAGTATTTCATTTTGGATGGTTTCTGTTGCTATGTTTTTTTTTTTTTTTTTTTCAGTATGCGGGCCTCTTACTGCTGTGGCGTCTCCCGTTGTGGAGCACAGGCTCCGGACGCACAGGCTCAGCGGCCATGGCTCACGGGCCCAGCCGCTCCGCGGCATGTGGGATCTTCCCGAACCGGGGCACGAACCCGCGTCCCCTGCATCGGCAGGCAGACTCTCAACCACTGCGCCACCAGGGAAGCCCATCTGTTGCTATGTTTTAAAATTCATTAATTTTGTTTTTTTCCCTGCAGTATCTAATCTGCTGTTAACACCATCAAGTTTATCTTACCTCTTGCATTGTATTTTTCATCTATAGAAATCTGACTTAAAACTTTTTTTCTATCTTTCATGTCTCTCTTTAACATGCTCCTGCTTTCCTTTAACTTTCTTAAGCTTATGCAGTATAGTTATAATACTGTCTTAATGTTTTTATGTACTGTTTCTATCATTTGTGACATTTCTGGGTCTGTTGTTTTTCCTCCTTATTATGGGCTTTATTTTCACTTCTTTGCATGAATTTTTGATTGGATTCCAGATATTGTAAATAATTTTGAGTGCTGGAATTTTTGGTGCTCCTGTAAATGTTGTTGGGCTTTGTTGTTCTGGGGTGCTATTAAGGTCTTTAGGGTTAGTGTGGTACTTCTGAGGCTTGCTTTTCAGTTTTGCTTGGGTGACTCCAGAACAAACTTTAGTGTAATCCAGAGGTTGGCAAACTGTGGCCCACAGGCCAGCTGCCTCTTTTGGGAAGTAAAATTGTTTTGGAACATAGCTATACCCATTTGATGACATATCTGTGATATGTTTTATGTTGACATATTTTATGCTCCAACAGCAGAACTGGATGATTGCAGCAGAGGCTGTATGGCCCATAGCCTAAAATACTTAGTATCTGATCCTTTAAGAAGTTTGCCAACATCTGGTTTAAGCTAATTGGGCCTCCGTATTGAAGCAACAGTCTCCTGAGGACCTTCCTGATATTCCATGTATTAGGAGTTCTTTCCATTCTTTTCAGTTGGAAGTGAACTACTCTTGGCCCCATATGAGCCTCTGGGGGTTGTTCTATCTGCTTCATTAGCCCTTCCTGCACTGCAACCTGGAAATGCTCTTCAGGCAGTGAGCTGGGGCACCCTTAGGGTTTAATCTATTGGTTTCCCTTCTCTCAGGGGATCATTATCTTGTGCTTTCTGTTGTCCAGTGTTTTAAAACTGTTGTCTCATAAATCTTGTGTGTTTTTCTGTTCGTTGAAGGTAAAGTCGGTCTCTGTTGCTCCATCATTGCTGGAAGTCAACACCCCTCAACTTTCTCATTTTAACTTTTTCTTGCCTGATTGGAAGAGTAACGTGTTTATAACCTACTGATTTCTCTGCAGCATTGGATCTGATATGCCACTCCTGACTTCTGTAGTTTTTCTACTTTCACAAACGTATCTCCCCCATCTGTGATCTGTTTCTCCTCTTCTTTGCTGGCTCTGCCTCTTCCTTCTGCCTTAAATATTAGGATAGCTGATAGTGCTAACGCTGGTCTGTCCCCCTTCCTTTATCCTCCTTTGTAACTTCAACCACCATCTGGATAGGGATACAATAAATGCTTAGGGATTTAAAGTACAGCTTGGAGTTGTTCAGTCCTGGATTGAAATCTTGGTTCTACCATTTGTTGTAATGTGGACAAACTCAAGTTCTCTGGGAGTTAATAAGAATAATGTCTATTTTTTTTTTGGTGCCCTTAATATATACCTGGTGATGTACTGAGTATTTTGTTCATGTCATCTCTAACCCTTCACAACAGTTCTATGAGGGAGATAACTTTTTGTTATACCGATTTATAAATGGGAAAGCCAAAGTTCCAAGAAGTTAAGTCACTTTTCCCAGGTGCACAAGCCAGAATTTGGACCCATATCTGTCTGACCAGACTAGGTTGACCACCTGCCCTGGTTTTGCTGAGATTTCCCTGGTGTTATAACTGAAAGTCCTCCCTAGGAAACCCCTCAGTCAAGTGTGTTTGGCCACCCTAGTAAATTGCTCTGCTTTCCCTGGATCTCCTCTCTTCTCTATACCCACTTAATACTTTTCGTGTAGTTTAAACTCTGTCAATGCATGTGAACCACTTTATGTAGCGCCTGACATAGAGTAAGGGCTTAAAAGTGGGAGCTGTTATTACTATTTGCATTTCTAACCTTTCTGAATCTCTTGCAGCAGGCATTTGTTATTCTGATTGGATGCCCACTAGCTGAGCATCATTCTTCTGTACAGGGAATCTCCTCCCTTATGAGGTAGGACCCATTTCTGACTCCAGAGACTAACCCCCACTCCCTGTCCCCAGCCTGGTGGCTAGAGCACAGGCAGATGGCCCAGGCCGTACTTGTGAGATGCTTGTGACCCCAGCTCTGGTCAGAAACAGGGACCATGCAGAATCCGTCCTTTTGAGGATGGCAGTAGCGGCCACATTCAGAATTCAGCAGTGTCCTGGAAGCAGAGTCCTGAGTCAGAGCTGTGAGCTACAGTCTGTTTCCAGTGGTTTCAACAAGGGGTTCCTCACCGGACCAGATTAGGATGAATTTAATGCTTGCTCCTGGCTGCAGAGGTTCCAATCTCGGTTCCGTGGCCAGTCTGGAAATTCTGTGAATTGCCAGATCTCTTTTAGTAATTTCCTTATCTACTTGAATTAGCCGCAGTTGCTTGCTTTTCTCTGCAGCTGAGAGCTCTGATTGATACCTGTACCGTCTGGATGTTGTGGGCGTTTCAAACTTAGTGGGTCCCAAACAGAACTCATTCCCTTCCCTCAGGGACCTACAGCATTTTACTCTGAATCTCAAGCACATTTCCTCAGTACATACTGGATTTATGGAATTAGAAACCATAGTCACCTTCAACTCCTTTTCCCTAACTCCAGCCCCCTCAGTGTTTACCAAGGGAGGGTCCACCTCCCCTGGCTTTTCCTCAGTCTTCGCTGCCGCTGTCTTCACCCAGGCCTTGTGGCCTCTTGCCTTGATCATGGCACAGCCTCGGATCTGGTCTTCTTTCTGCCATTCTCAGGGCAGGAAGCGGAGAACATCCAGCATGGCTTGTGAGGGTGGAAGATGAGGACAGAACGCAAGAGGGAGCAAGGGGGATGAGGGTAGATTCAAACCCGAGAAATTCATGCCTGGAGTGGAAGAGAAAAAAAACTTTCTTTAAGGGTTTGAAAGGAGAAGGAGTAAAACAGTTGTTTCTTATTATTCACACATTCTGTAGTTGGAGTTTCACCTACTCACTAAAATTTGTGACCCCCAGTCAGTGGTGGTGATGCTTTTGTGGTCATTTGGGACGTGATCAGAGTGGAGAAAAATTTGAGTCCCCTGACATGCACGTTCCCAGCGGAGGTGGAACAAGGTGATGCTTTGCCTTCTTTTCAGCTCATGTACAATAAATGTGTCCTTTTTACATTCTGTTCTGTGTCACATTTTTGGTACTTTTTCTTGGTGATTACGCTGTGTAAAATAGACCCCCAGCATAGTGTGAAAGTGCTGGCTAGTGTTGCTAAGTGCAAGAAGGCTGTGATGTGCCTTATGGAGAAGATAGGTGTGTCAGATAAGCTTCCTTCAGGTGTGTGTTACAGTGCTGCTGACCCTGAGATTAATGTTAATCAATCATATATATTAAACAAGGTCTTAAATGGAAGCACACATAAAACAAAGAACGTATTGATCAGTTGATGAAATGTGACGAGAGGCTCACAGGAACCTAACCATCTATTTCCCTTAGGAACCGCGGTTCACTTTCATTAATTCAGTGTTCGCAGTGACTGTATGGCACAGAACTCCTGTGCATAAAAGGAACCAACTGCATTCTGGTGCTCACATTCAGCCCCTTGATCCTTAACGGTGCTCGATATGGAAAATGGGAAGTGGCTCCTTGCATCCCCAAGTTTACTGTCTGGGAAATGATTATATCAGTCAGGATTCAACCAGAGAAGCATAAACCAGTAGGAGATATCTCTTCTAATAGATGTATTACAAGGCTTATGTAATTGTGCAGGTTGGCTAAGTGAGCCCCAAATCTGTAGGGCAAGCCATCAGGAAGGGAAGATGACAAGCCAGCTAGAACCCCATGCACATGGCAGAAGCTGTTGTTCATAGCAGTCAGAAAGGGAAAATCCAGCAAAGCAGTTGTAGATCTAGCTGCTGTTGAAGTCTCTTTCTCTACGAAAAGCTCAGTCTCTTTTAAAGGCTCACCTGATTAGGTTGGACCCATTGAGGATAATCATCCCTCCTTGTTGTCAACTGAATAGAGCCTTTGATCACATCTGTAAAATCTCTTGACAGAAGTACCCATGTTAGTGTCTGAATCATTGGGAGAAGGTGTGTGCACACCACAAGCTGGCCTCTGCCCTCTTCTGTCCGTGTCACTGAGTCTAGCCAAGTTAACACCTCTAAAGATCATCACCGTGATGCATCAAATATAAGTTCTGATAGAGCTTATTTCTCAGAGTTGGGATGATGGGTTCTGTGTGAGTGAAGTCACGTGACTTCACTTGGCTATCTTCGAATCAATCCAAGTTTTATTCAACCTTCACCTCTCTCCTATGACCAGGCACCATTCTAAGTATTTTCCACAGAGAAAGGTACTTTGACAACATCCTTGTTTTATGTGTGGGGACACTTAGGCACAGAAGTTAGCTGACTCAGTTAAGTGATGGAGCTGGGATTCGATCCCAGGCAGTCCAGAGCCAGAGCCTGTGCTCTGCCCCTTCATGCTGTGCTGAATCTCAGCATGGCATTGCGACAAGTCATTTCCGTTCTGGACTCTGGCTTGTTTTGGGAGGGCAGGGTCTGTACAGGACCATATGGGAACTTGTGGGCTTTGGTGGTCTGGTGGCAGAGGGGGAATGCTCTCTTGTTGGGGACATTAGTGTCCCTTGTAAGCGTTGGGCTGTTAGACTCTACTTGCAGAACTCTGGTCACTCTGGCTTTTCTCCTGGGGCATGTGCCACCCAGAGTCCCTTGAATCCTCTCAACCTCTGTTTTACAGATTCTACATTTACCCCACACTCAGGCCTTATTCCACAGACACTGTCCCAGATGTTTCCTGAAGCTTCAACTGAATCTCCTGGCCAGGGTTAGACCCTCCGCAGAACTTTCCTATAGGGCTCTGGCCATTCATGCACTCAAGCAACCAGTGTGGAGGCATTTACTGTGTGCCAGGCACCTTGCTAGGTTCTGGGGATACAGCTGTTCATAGGACAGACAAGCCCTCCATGCCTTCAAAGCCATTACGTCCCCAGGTCCCAGAGAAAAGGCCTGGGGAGTAGGAATGCCTGTCAAACAGGAAAGCTGGACCCACTAAGCCTTGCATACTGCCTTTCTTCCTCATTCAGCAGTTATTTGCAAGTTTGTGTGTTTCTCTTTTCATAGGTGAACACATTAAAATAATTTTACATCGTTAAGAGTTCTTCTTCATCTTCCTTGCCCCTTTTCTCCCCTGCCACCCCAAAGGTGACCCTTATCCATTTAATGCCTATCTTTCCAGATCTTTCTTTCATGTGTTTATAAACAAATATGAATATATTGTATTTGAAAATGTTTATAATTGCACACAATAGTCATTCCATAAATGCTTATTGGTGAATGAATGGATGAGTTTCCACGTGTGTTTCTCCCAGTTTCCTTGCTGCCCTCCCTGATTTCTGTACCCTCTCTGGGCACAGTGGCCACACAGATGAGGAGAGTAAGAGCTCTGGATTCCTGGTTTTCCTTGTGAACCGTGTTGTCTGGATGTGGACAAAAGAGCTTGCTGTCAGTGTTAATTAGCTCAGGCTGCCATAACGAAATATCACAGGCTGGGTGGCTTAAACAACAGAAGTTTATTTCTCACATCTCTGAATGCTAAGAAGTCCAAGATCAAGGCGCCAGCGTGGTTGGTTTCCAGTGAGAACTCTTCTTGGCTTGTAGACGGCTGCCTTCTGGTTGTGTCCTCACATGTTGGGGGAGATAGAGAGATTGAGAGATCTCTTCCTGTTCTTAGAAGGCCACAGTCCTATTGGATTAGGGCCCTACGCTATGGTTTCATTTAACCTTCATTACCTCCTAAGGACCCTTTCTCCAGACACAGTCGCATTGGGGTTTAAGGTTTCAACATAAGGGTTTTTGGGGGCCACAAGTCAGTCCATAGCACTGTCTATGACGTCTGCATATGCCTCAGGGCCACCACATACAGAGCCGGGCTGCTCTAGTGTCCTGGCTCATGCTCTGCTCCCAGTGGGCATGCTCTAGGATGTTTGTTGATGCATGCATTTCTTAGAGTAGAGCTACTTGCCCTGGGACCTGGGGGAAGCTGAGGCCCTCCCAATGGCCTCCATCCCTAGCATTCCATGTGAATTAGTGGAAATTTCAGCCACCACTTTGTGAATGGTTCCAGATGTGCACGGTTGGGGAGAGTGAGATGGCTGGAAAGCCAAGCTTGAATTAAAAGTTCAATTAAGCTTAGGATGGTAGATAGCTATATCTCCTAAGGATCCAAGAAGGGGGAACAGGAGTATCATGAGATGCCTCAGGCCTTTTGAAAATGGGAGCTAGCTCTACGCCTTGATGAAACAAGAGGCATGCGAAAGCAGAATAATTAACTTTTTCCTCGGAGCAGATCTTGGTCGGTTTTAAAGGCTCAGAAGGACAAAGAGGCAAGAGAAGGAAATAAGAGTCCACACAGAGTTGCTGAGAAGGGAGAAGAGTTCACTGGGAGACTGAGGGCTAATTAGTTTTGGGAAGGCGGTTTCAAAGGAGAAACTGTCGGGTGTCCACAGAGATTCTGTCGTGGGGACTCTGAGTCACTGGGGGTGGCTCTGAGACACATTCATGTAGTGGTTCGGATGCTAGGGTGAAAGAGGGTGATGCAGGGTTTTAGGGGGATGGAGTGGATGACGTTTGTGGAAGAATGTTGGGGGGAAAGGAGCTGCTGGCTCGATGTGGCAAGAATGCTTACAAGGCAAGCCAAACACGAAGACTGTGTGTTATCCAGAAATGAAATGTCTGCTTGATGTGGCCCAAACGTGTGGCAAATGGGACTGAAAGTTAGATCAGGAAAAACCAAAGGGGGGTTTATGGAGTAACAGGAGGACTGTGAAGCTGGTGACCTGCTGTCCGGGTGGGTCGACTGACAGCAGCTGTGAACTTGAACTTGGGGACAGTTGTCCAGCGTGGGGCATCCATTCCAGGTACCTGCAGTGGAGACAATCACCGTGCGTCATCAGGTAGTGTAGAAAGAATGTACCAGGATGGTTAAGATCAGACAAACTCCAGCACTTTCTATGGTCAAGTTATAATCTCTGCAAGCCTCGGTTTCCTCACTGGTAAAGGTGGATAAAAATAGTACCTACCTATTAGCGCTGTTGAGAGGACTAAACTAGGAAACGCCTGGTAAATGCATGGTAAATGCTTAACAAACGTTAGCTGTAATTTCACAGTTGAGCAATACAATTTGTGTCCTTGTGATAAGGAAGGACACTTACTTCACTTTCTTAACTCACAAGGAATAGGCACGTGGAGAAGGAAATAAACAGAACACAGGTGCAATCAAATGGATTTTAGCCAAAGTCAGGCCAAAGAGAGCAGAGGAGAGGGCTCAAGCTGTGGTAGAGTGTTTATCAGTTAGGAGAGGGGATTGAGTAACACAGGAATGGGAGGCTCGAAAGGGAGAGAAAGGAGAAAAAGGAGGGAATTTTATCATTCTGTTGCTCTGGCTGTCAGCAGCTTGGGTAGAGCACCCACTCTGTACAGCGTGCCCCGTTAGACAGGGGGTTACATGGGGATAGAGGGACCGGCCCTGTCATGTGGTCCTCACGCCCCGCCTTGTCATGATTGGCAGAGTGAGCGTAGCAATGACAGAAGAATTAAATCCTGAACACGGCCAGGAGCACTAGTCCAGCAGAGGCCTGATGCTGCCTGACTGAAGGCCCATGCCCTCAGGGACTCTCTGTGTATCCAGGACAGAACTGGAGTGCCCACTTCTGTATTGCAGTGTGCCAGGTGCTCTATGAAGCATGCAGCCTGATCTCTGATTTTAGTCCAAGTTCAGAAGAAAGTACGTGGAGAGAACATTCAGGAGACTCTGATGAAATTCCAGGAGAAAGGGGATGAACCCCAAACAGGGGCCAGTGGGATTGAAAAAGAGAGGCCAGATGCAGGAGCCAGGGACACAGTGTTGGCAGATATCAGCAGGACTCAGCGAGAATGTGGGAGAAAGGGCAAGAAGCCCAGGGGTCTGCCTTGGGTGACCAGAGAGTCCTTTTGGCAGAGCTGGGGACACTGGAGGAACTTGGACCAGTGGTCCTCATATTTTAGGGTGTTTGAGCCACCTGTAGGGCTTAATGCTACAGATTCCTAGCACCCCTCCCAGACCTACGGAGTCTGAATTTCTGCATTGGGCCCAGAATCTGCCTTTTTTTAGCAGGTACCCCAGAGGCTTCTGATGTAGGTGGTCTGCAAATCACACCTTGAGAAATGCTGGATTAGAGAAGATAAACATCTCAGCCTGGCCCTGCAGAAAGCAGAGTCTGAGGCAAGGGCTAAGTCACTTAAGTTTTATCAGGGAGATGAAATCCCAGGAGTGGAAGGGGAAGCGGCGAAGATGCAGTAGGACACGTGGAATTTTCGTGCTGGCCACCTTTTCAGAATAAGCCGTGAAGGATCAGGCGGCTGACTCGGCATGGGGGCTGCTGCAGGCAGTTTGCAGGAGGAATCGCACCTCAGCGTAGTTGCGGGGGGATGGATATAGGGGACTCTGGTTCTCTCCCCGTCCCACCTGACCCCTGTTTCCCGTGGGTGAAAGTCACTGCACCGGAGCTCACTCCCCTGCCCTTCAGAATTGTGTCAACTGTCCCCTTGGTGACTTCTCAGGAGGCCAGGTCCCATACCCCTGGCAGTAGAGGGGCAACCAGGGTGGGCAGGGTGCTGGCCTAGAGAGAAAGGAAGAAGGAAGCAGTGAGAAGGGGCCCGGCTTTGTCTCCCAGTAGAGGATGGAAGTCAGGCTGGGAAAGGTGGACTGCCAGTTCCCATAATGAATTAGAGTTTTGAAGCTGGAGAGTAAGAAGAAAGATTTCTAGGGAAATGATCTAAATGGAATTACATTAACAATGGCAATAAGAAAGGAAGAATTTGTATCCATAGTAAATGTCTTTAAATTCTTCTTTGTTTGTATTTCTTGCCCTAGAAAAACTTCCATTAAAAGAGGACACCAGTGGTCAAATGACACGTGTGAGCAGTGGCGAGTTTTGGCAGAAGGGAGGCGGCAGAAATTCAAGGTATCACCTATATATTTTTTATCCTGAATTAAGTTTCTCCCTTCTCAGCCCAAAGTTCTAGTAAAAGGTTCCACTTGGATTAAAGAGCAAATGAGTTTGTGAATCTCATTCAAAATCCCACATCTTTTTTCCTCTGAAGACCTGTAAGTTCCTAAGATGCTCTGAAAGGAATTTAAAACTGATAATTGAATTCTTAAGGGCTGCCAGTGGCCTATGGGATTCCAGAGAGTAATAACCTCATTTAACGTTTACGTGAAGCTTTCTGTCTGTGTGTTACCAGAACTTGGTTAACACTACACACTGGCAAATGCATTAATCTGTCATAGAAGTAGGGGGAATTTAGTCACAGGAAGTTTAAATAACTGATCGTGTCGTGTAAGGAGCCAACAACGAATAGATGCTTAGATTTATTTTCTGCTGTCATCATGAACAGAGGTATTTTATCATCCTGAATAAAAGTATTTCAGATGGCTATGAGATCAGATCCTAGGAAGAAGATCAGATCAGATCTCTTGACAGTCATAAAGATGTTGATAACTCAGCGGTGACAAGTTGATTTTAGTTTGTATGTGTGTGATGTCTGGGGGCAGGGGGGTAAAAATTTGCAGCTGTCGTTTATCTATTCATTTATCTAACTGAGGTGTAGTTGATTTACAATGTTGTGTTAATTTCTGTGGTACAGCAAAGTGATTCCATGTATGTGTATATACACTCTTTTTCATATTCTTTTCCATTACAGTTTATTACAGGATATTGAATGTAATTCCCTGTGCTATACAGTAGGACCTTGTTGTTTATCTAGTCTCTATATAAAATTTGCACCTGTTAATCCCAAACTCCCAATCCATCCCACCCCGCTGCCCCTCCTTCTTGACAACTACAAGTCTGTTCTCTGTCTTTAAGTCTTTTTTGTAGATAGGTTCATTTGTATCATATTTTAGATTGCACATGTAAGTGATATCATGTGGTATTTGTCTTTCTCTTTCTGACTTCACTTAGTATGATAATTCTATGTCCATCCATGTTGCTGCAAATGGCATTATTTCATTCTTTTTTATGGCTGAGTAATATTCCATTGTATATATGTACCACATCTTCCTTATTCATTCATCTGTGGATGGACATTTAGGTTGTTTCCATACCTTGGCAATTGTGAGTAGTGCTTGCAGCTGTTTTTAATACAATCACGGTGCTTGTGAGTAGAGGTAAAGGATGGGTGAGGATGGGTAGATAACTCATGATTTGAGGTAGAAGTTAAAGGCCAGACAAATGAATAAAGTGTGGATTATTAAGTGCATGGTAGCCAGTGTCATTACTTTGAGGTTTTGAGCAACTGAAAGGGTAAAATGGGGAATAGGAAGAAATGCCACGCTAGCATCATGTAAAGAAAGAAAAGGACGAAGAAAGAGAGAGAGATTATTGTAGGAAGTAAATGTAGTCCATTAAGGAATTTATTGCAAGAGATATTGGCCATACAGAAAGAAGACTCATGAGCTGCATGTTTTAGAGAGAGTGATTATTGGGAACTGGATCTATAACGCTCATGCAACAAAGTTTTACTGAGCAACAGACACATACACGGCACTGAGACAGCAATGAGAAGAGTGTGTGTCTTGCTTCCTTGGTCACGTTTTTCCTCTCTGGACCATCAGGTACTACATACCTGTTTAGAAAAAGAAAGACAGAAAATATCGTTAAAAAGGATACTTTGTCCACAAGGTCTCTTCTAGCTCTAGAATTCTTTGATTCTGGGCCAAGATCCCTAGAGCTCCACAGAGGCTGTAACAAGTATATTCTTTTCAGGCTGGATCCCTATAGCACTGGATGGTTGTTGTTGTGATTGTTTTAACGTCCTGCCTCCCAATCTTATTTCTGCCAGATAGGTTCATTTATTTTTTTGCAAATTGATGGAAAGCCTAACCGAAGCCAGCTTAAGCATGAAAGTAATTTACTGGCTCCCAGTACTGAAAAGTCATGAGTGGATTTATTCAGGAATGGCTGGATCCAGGACCTTAAGTGCTATCACAGTATTCTGAGCTCCCTCGTTCTCTCTCTTGGTTCTGCTTCCCCTGGGTTGTTTCCATTTTCAGATCTGCTCTTCCCTGTGGCAGCAAGATGACTGCCACAGCTTCAGACTCATCACCTATACACCTCCAGCTTGGATAGGGAACATATCTACCCAAGCAGGAGCTCCCACGCACATCCTCTAAGTCATGCTGATTGTACTGGTTTGGGTCAGATGCCCATCCTGGAATCAGACGCTGTGGCCGGAGGGATTAAATTGTGCTGATTGGTCAGAACTGGGCCAGTGCTCCTCCCGGCCAGCGCCTTGTGGACCGGGAAGCTTGGGACAGCGTAACCAGGAGACGAGGAGATGGATTCTGGTGAGCCAAAAATTAATACTCTGCCACCCCAGGCTCAGTGAAACCTAGGGAGAGACCTGAGGTTCTGATCCAAAAACCAAGAAGAGGTCAGAGGGGCAAGAAAGACTTCCAATCCAGAAATGGCTCGGGGATGGAATGATGTGTCCCGGGTGGCAGCTCACTGCCCACGCAGCATGCCGTTTGTTCCACGGGCTGACCAGGGATTCTGTGTGACCCTGGTACATAGCTACTTTCAGGAGATCAGGGGGTGGTGTGTGTGGAGGGGGAATCCTCCGCTTCCTGTTTAGGATTACACTCTTCACCCTCCCCTCCCACGCAGGCCATATGTTCATTGCAAGCCTCAGCATCCAGCCAGAAAAACCCTTTGTGTTTTCTTGGCAAAACTAGGGCCCAGTAATTGAAGTCCATATGCAAAGCTGCTCCCCCCAGCCCCCACCGAGGGATTTTAATTAGTATGTAATTGGTCAGAGAGGTACTATCAAATAGCTCCCAGTCTGGCCGGCTGGAAATGCGGTATTTGAAAAGTCCCAGACCAGAGAGGGATAATACATGCTTTAAGTTCCATCTGTTGGAATGATTTGTTGAAGGTAGAAATTTCTGTTACTATTTTTAACGATTCTGCTCATAGTGTTTCTTCAAATCATGTAACAGCTACCAGAGTATTCACAGGAGGTAGGACTGTAAGTGAACTAGAAGAAGGCTTAGCAAATCCATGTTTCTCCCTTCAGAGAAATTCATAAAATTCGGTGGGGATGGGGATGGAGAGAGGTGAGCCGGGCATTTGGTTTGAGTAGCTGGGCAGCAACTTCGGCTTATGTCCATTCATGACGACACCCGTCAGGGAAATCAGCCCGTTGGCAATTTGTGATCTTTGAAACGAAGAGCACCCGTGTCCTGTAGCGTTGCCTCCGAAGCCCCCATGTGAGTGACCAGTGCACTCATTTTCTCTCCCTTGGCTGGAGAAGGTCTGGGAAGGTGGCCTGGGTTTACTCCACTCTGGGCATGGAGTCCATCACCCCATTTCCCCTGCTTGCTGTTCTCCCTCGTGTGTCACGGTGAGCCCTGGTCCTTCTCTCCAGTGCACTCATTTTCTCTCCCTTGGCTGGAGAAGGTCTGGGAAGGTGGCCTGGGTTTACTCCACTCTGGGCATGGAGTCCATCACCCCATTTCCCCTGCTTGCTGTTCTCCCTCGTGTGTCACGGTGGTGGCTGGCTCTTGTTGGAGGCTCAGAACTGGGCCTGGGAGTGAACGTTCTGGATCTTCCCTCATGCTCAGCTCGCTCTAGTTAGGGAGTCCACAGCCCAGCCGGTCTCGCTGGAGTTTCGCTCAGAGCCCGAGGCCAACGCCCACCAATAATAAAGTGTCGTTTGGCCTTGCTTTGTTCTCTGTGTGCCCTTTTCCCCCAGGGGCCTTGTGGGGACAGTGGCTGGTTTGTGGCAGGACTTGGGGTTTTCTGTGTTCCGGCCAATCCCATCGTGATGCCGTGTTGCTCTCACTCCTTCAGACGCTGTGTGCACATACCCTGTACTTGCCCACGGGCGCTAGACAGACTGTTGCCAACCAAGATGGGTCAATCTGGGTGAATGGGGTATGGATTGAAGGAGAGGGGAAGAATTTGTGCTTGTGTCCTGGTGCCCTGAACAGAATTCAGGAGATGAAAGCGTTTGTGTAAAGCAGCACAGAACCAGGAAATGGGGAAAAGGAAGGAAGGAAGGAAGGAAGGGAGGAAAGGGGGAGGGACAGTTGTTGGAAATGACAAGAAAGGAAAGTCAGGAAGTCTGGCTTCTAGATGGAAGTCCTTTTTGAAGAGAAAACTAGTGATTGTTTAAAATGCTGTATTTAACATAAATTAGAGGGGATTAAGGCTAGAATCTAGAGTAGATGTTATTTGTCTCACACTTAAATCCTTGCTTCTAGAATGCTTTCTCCTTGCAAACTAACAGTATTCTGGGTTTGGGTCGTGATGCTGTATGAATAGATGTTGGTTTAGAAGAAGAATTTTACTAGCTGCCCTATGAGAGCTATTTATAGTATCTTTCTTTTCTGTAACATCTAAAACAAAGGTTGGTTTAAAAAAATCTTTGTAGCATTCCTGGTAAAACTAAAGGCCTTGCCTGACGCTGCATATGGTTTGGTTTATAATCTAGGGATGGTTCCAGCATGCAGAGATTCAAACTGGGTTTCTTTGTGGCTTGTCTGCACCTGCCGGAGATCTGGTGCACCGATTAAAGTTACAAGGCAGCTATTAGCCACCAACTGACACCAAGATTATAGGTTAAAGTCTGAATTGGTTTAAACGGTGTCATGTGTCCAGCAAGGCAGAGAGTGAGGTGGGGGACATGTGTTTGGCAAATGGTAAGAAGCCACTCCAGTCTGGGGAAGGAAGTCTTCTTATTAACAGTTACACACCAAGGGAAGTGGGGTCGGGGTAGGTTTGTTGGAAAAGCCTTGAATCTGGAGTCAGGCAGACCTAAGTTCTGAGTCCTGACGGTGTGACCTCGGTGAGCCTCAGTTTGTCATCTTAAAAATGGGAATGATAATCCCTGATTTATAAAAAGAATTCAGTGAATTGGAAACCACATCATTCTTGCTGGCATTAATGCAAGAGAGTTACACTGAGTTGCGTTAATAGAAAATCAGCAGCGGGACTTCCCTGGTGGTCCAGTGGTTAAGACCCCGCGCTTCCAGCACTTCCACTGCAGGGGCGCGGGTTCGATCCCTGGTCGGAGAACTAAGATCCTGCATGCCATGCGGCGTGGCCAAAAAATTAATTAAAAAAAAAAAAAGAAAAAGAAAATGAGCTGCAGCAGCATTGGAAGGAGGAGAATGTTGTAGAAGCATCGAGCCTGCTGGATTGGGGTACAGTGTGATGGAGAGAAAGGAGTCCCCCAGCCCTGGATTCAAGTCCTGGCTCCAGAACTTACTAGCTATTTGACCTTGGGCAACCTCTCTGAGCCACGGTGTCCTCATCCGGACAGTGAGGACAACACTGACAGCACCCTCACAGGGCTGTTGGGAGGAGTAGATGATTCGCTCCAGGTCAGTGCTGGGCTCACGGGCTCCGGAAATGCTCGCAAATGTTAGTCACTTTCACTGTTGGTCACCTTGCTCCATCAAGCAACACTTCTCCCTCCGGCATCACCACTATTTATTCTAAACTGGGATTTCTTTCTCTTCCTACAAGTATCCTCAGAGGCTTCCTACAAGCATTCCTCAGACTTCAGTAATTGGAGGCCCCCTGCCCAATTTTTGCCACCTATGCATGCCTCCTCTCTTGTTATTTATTACTGTTTTCTTCAAGTCAACTTTTTAATCCTTAAATGCATTTAAAGGAAACTTCACATCACAATGGTAAGTGAAAATCTGTGTAGATCTTAAAGTAGAACGTTTATGACTCACCTGAAATTTCTGTATGCACTGCCAGACACATATGTATTATACTTGGGGTAATACTGGTCTAATCCTTTGCTAGTTGAAGTGTGGTCCCTGGACCAGCAGCAACAGTATCCCCTGAGATCTTGTTAGAAATGCAGAATCTCAGGGCTCACCCCAGGCCTCCTGACACAGAATCTGCAATTTAAGAAGATCCTCAATGGTTGGTATACTTCTGCGGCGGGGCGGCGGGGAACACGTACTCATTTTTTTATGGAGGTGAAATTCACATATATACCTTTAAGGTTTGAGAAACAGTGGTCTAGGGGATCTTTAAAGTTCCTTCCAGCTCTGAGAACGAATGCCAAATATTGCTATTTCTCCCTCGTTCTGAGATCCAAGTCCATATTTCCAACCTAGGTGTTCTACTCTCAGCCTAAACCCCACCTCTGGCCTCTCCTAAGAGCTCCCATTCCCCCGGATGCACCTTGAAACCATCTTTAACTCCTTCCTCCCCCACCCGCACTTCAGTTCCTGCCAAGCAGACCCAACTCGATCTCCATCAAGACGTTCTCCTTGGACTTCCCTGGCGGTCCGGTGGTTAAGACGCCGCGCTTCCACTGTGGGGGGCACGGGTTCAGTCGGTCAGGGAACTAGGATCCCACATGCCGTGCGGCATGGCCAAAAAAAAAAAAAAAAAAGGATCTCTTTGATTCCTGTAGCTCCCCCTGCATTGCAGGCCCCTCATCTGAGGGCTGGCTGTTGCCCTCTCCCTGTATTCTTTTTCCTCCAGGGGATCCTTGCTAGCTCCGTGTTCTCGAGGCACAAGTGTGGTCATATCATCCACTCTTCAGTCACCATGTGTGATTCCCTGTTACCTACCATGGAGCGACCAGACTCCTCAGTCTGTCCTTTAAGTCTCTCCATTATTTACTGATATCAGGCTCCCACCTACATATACCCTGAGCTGTAGACAAGTCGTACAAGGCATTGTTTTATACAAAGCTTTCCCTGCCTCCGCGTCTTTGCTTATGCTTTCCCATTTCTGAAATGCGTTTCTCTCCAGCCTCATGATTTCACGTCTCCGCCTCTCAAAACTCTTCCAGTCCAAGACCTCTGCTCACGTTTCACCTCCTTCCTGAAGCCTTCCAAGGCTCTCCAGCTCCATAGCTCTCCTTAATTTCCACTGCCTATGGTGACCTCTGCCTTTTAGCGTGGTTGTATTAGCACTAATCTTAACTCTTCAAGCCTGTACAGCAGGTATGACTCTTAGTGCCACCATGTCAATTTAACTCCCTTTAACTCAGTTTCTATTCTGAGCTCCCCATCTGCTTGCAAATATACCATCCCATTCTCCATTACACTCTCTTTGGCCCCAGGCCGCATTCTCAGTGCTAGAGGATTGGGGCCAAGGCACCTGCGAGGTGGTGGTATATCGCGTCCTCAGATGCCATCTGTCCAGCTGGCATCTACTGGAATGTACATCATTCTGTTAAGCCTTCAGTCACTGGACATGTAGGTCGCTGCTGCCTTATCTCATGTTTCCCTTTGCAAGGCCTCTTTAGGTCCTGTAACCGTACTCTCTTTACTGCACTGGTGTCTCTCTTGGACGCACAGGGCCTTTCTTCTGCCCTGTGCCATGCTGGAGCCATGCAACTCTGCACAGCTGCCTGACATTTTAGTGTATCACGTAGCTCTACCACCTAGCTGAGGTCTGGGTGCTTCCCCAGGCATGGGTCAGCCCTGCGCTCAGAGCTTCCAAACCTATCTGGAATTTTTGTTGTTTTCTTCTTCCTTAGAGGTTACCCAGTTGGAAAGGTTGGAGTCAGGAAGCCTTATATGATCATGTATTTTCCCTCAAAGTGTTAATTACCAGAATCTGCTCCATTCCCAACAGGGTATAGACTTTGAAGCTCAAAAGGAATTTTTTCTCTCTGCTTTCTCATCCCCGGACTAGCCTGTCAGACTGATTAGGGCAAGGGCCATGGATACAAAGAAGCCTGGGGAAAAATCCACCATTCATATTATCAACTATTATCCTGCTACATGATTTGTAAACTGCTTGGGGACAGGGAACTCTGTTTAATTCATCCTAATATGTCCCCACAGTAACTGAAATAGTGCGTGCACAGAGAAGGCACTAAACGCACGGTTATTAGGCAAGAACATAAATGATAGGTTACTTTTTTTTAAAAATTATTTAATTTATTTATTTTTGGCTGCGTTGGGTCTTTGTTGCTGCACGCAGGCTTTCTCCAGTTGCCGGGAGCGGGGGCTACTCTTCGTTGCGGTGCGTGGGCTTCTCATCATGGTGGCTTCTCTTGTTGCAGAGCCCGGGCTCTAAGTGCGCGGGCTTCAGTAGTTGTAGCACGCAGGCTCAGTAGTTGTGGTTCGCGGGCTCTAGAGCGCAGGCTTAGTAGTTGTGGTGCACGGGCTTGGTTGCTCCGCAGCATGTGGGATCTTCCCGGACCAGGGCTTGAACCCATGTCCCCTGCTTTGGCAAGCGGATTCTTAACCACTGTGCCGCCAGGGAAGCCCTAGGTTACTTTTTTTGATTCTGTATTATTAGTGTCATATTCATGGTTTTTCATCTCACTGATGCTAACAGATATCCATCTCTGTCTATATGATGATAAAATAGGAAGAGAGAAAAAACAACCTGGTGATTGGGCTGACTGGATAAAATCTACTAAGTAAATGAGAATAATGATACCTGACAGTCATTTATTCATTCAGCATATTGAATGAGGACTTTCTCTGGGCCGTACACTGTTGTGGGGGGCATTGGGAGATATTTGTGGATAAGACATTCAAGGCCCCTGGTGCGTTTGTGAGGAAACAAATAATTGACACATGCTCAAATAAACAGGGTAACTTCAGAAATAGACAAGTGCTGTGGAGATAATCACACATGTAAATGTACAATTAAGCAGAGGTAAGTAAGACACACAGAGAGACCTGGCAGGGATGCTTGTATCAAGATCTGAAAAAGGGGTAGGAGTAACCAGCCAAAGGAGACAGTGAAGGTGAGGGAGAGGAGGAGGGGCAGGGCATTTCAGGCAGAAGGAAGAGCACGTGCAATGGCCCTGTGGCAGGGAGAAGCATCATATGTATACTTAGTGTCTAGAGAATGAGGGGTGTGTGAACATGAGGAAGGAGGTGAGCAGAGGCAAGTTCTTCCTTTCGTCTTCTCATCCAGTGGGCAGGTATTTGTTGAATGCCCGCTGTGTGCCAGGCACACACTGAGGTGCAGTAGTGAACAAATGGACATGGTCCTTGCCCTCGTGGTGCTCACGGCCAATCAGTAGAGAGAATGCTCTTTACACTATTATGGCAAGCTAATGGCTTGTTTAATTGCTGCCTTTTATTTATTTAGGAACTCCTATCTTGCTAAATGTAATTTCTTCCTTTTAAAGGAAATGACAGCATGTTCTTAGTGCATGCTGTTTTGGAATAACATATTCCTGATGAGAACATCACTTTTCAGCTAGGTAAGTCATGAGGTTGAGACCGAAAAGGCCAACATGGGTGTTGATTGTAGTTAGTCTGCTGATTGACTTTACTTACAACCTTTGATAAGGTCTTATGAAAACTCAGCATTTGCAGATGCCGAAGTGAGGCTGTCTGGAGGAGATGGGTAAGATCTGAGCTGTGTATTAGTTCACGGAGCACCAGCTGCCGCGAACAGATACACACCAACATTTCAGTGGCTTATTATGTACAGGTTTATTTCTCACCAGATGTCTCTGTCAGCAGATGGATCTCCTCTAAGCGGTGCTTCAGGCTCCCAGGTTCCTTCCATCTCGTGGCTCCACCCTCTTCAACTTGTAACTTCCAAGGTCACACAGAAGGGGAAAGAACATGGCAAATTACCCGTGGGAGGTTTTAAATGGGCCAGGCCTGAAATGGCATCTGTCACTTCTTCCCGTGCCACTGGCCAGAACTCAGTCACATGGTCACACTGACTGCAAGGGAGGTTGGGAAATGTAGTTTAGCTACGGGCCCCAGAAGAAATGGAAACTGTTTTAATGAATAATGAACCGGTCTCTGTACCATCTGTAGTTTAATTAATCCTGGTGCCTTTTGTACTTGGGTTCACATTATTCTGTGGCCTTTGTCTATTCCTTTAAAAAAGAAAAGGCCCAAGTTGGAAATATTTGAATTTTTCTTTGTTGATATATGGTTTAAATAATGGCACCCCTAAAAAAGTTTCATTACTTTCACTTTGTTTTCTCTTTTCTTCTTCCCCCCCTTCCCTTCCTTCCTTCCCTTTCTTCCTTCTTTTCCTCCCTCCCTTCCTCCCTGTGTTGAGAGTTAGGAATTTCCATTAATTCTGATTTAGAATTTACAGGTTTGAATATAGCCAGCTTGCCTTTCATATATTTGTCAGTCTAAAAATGTCAATGAACAATTAATAAAAATTTAGAAACCACTTATCTCCATTTGGAGGGGGAATTAGAGGGGTATAGTTAGCTTTGAGAGCATAAGATCATTTGGTTTGGGGGCCACCTTATCTGACCACAGGAAAGGAGGGGAAGGAATTCAGGCTCTTCATGACCTAAACCCTTAGTACCTGTTTCCATCCTTAATAACAAATGGGAAGGGGAGCAGTAACGGGGGCCTGTTTCTGAGAGCCGTTCATTTTCTCCCTGATCATACAGGGCTGTGAAATGTGAAAAGCATCAGGGACTCTGAGCACGGTTCCCCGAAATGCCCCGTTGCCCACAGGGAACCAGCCAAAGGCTGGGGTTGGCTTCAGATGGCTGGACAGGTGGCCTTGTAATTAAAACCTTTCCCTTCTAACTGCAGGCCTTGTTTTGCCAGGAATCTGAGGTGAAGAAAATGTTCTAGTTAGATTCCTATACCGGCTGCTTTGAAAGCTTCCGCACAGTTGTCCCCAGACCACGGCAGACAACCACATCTCTGCTTTCAGAATCTTGGGGACTTAGCGTTATTTGAGATGGGTTAAGAGGGCGTAGAGATGAGGGAAGATTTCTTCCTGATCTCAAAAGTTCGGAGCCTTTTGGACGACTGGAACAGCACAAAAGAAAGTCTGGAATGTGTACATTTCCTCTTTATATCAACTTTGTGAGATAGGGGCCATTATTAGCCCTTACGTTGTGGATGAGAACACTGCGGCACACAGGATTTAAGTAGCTTGATTGTGGTCAAGAGGTTAAGCATCAGTCAGGATTCACATCCAAGTAGTGTTGACTCCAGGTTCAGGCATTGGTAACCTCTACTGTTAAGCAGGTCCAAAATTTAATTCCTGAGCATCCTCCCCGTATAGTCTCCATCTTCACTCTTCCTCTATCCTAGTTCACCGGCCCTCCACCCTCCCAGTTCCTCAGGCCAAAAACCTGGGAGTCATCCTTGACTTCTCCTAATCTCGTCCCCCGAGTAGAATTTACCAGGGAATTCAATTGCTTGTGTTTACAATCTACATCCAGAATCTGGGTACATCTCACCATTTCCAGTGCTACCAATACCTTAGTCAAAGCTGTATCTATTCCGTCCTCTAGTCTACAGTAGCCTTGACACTGATCTGTTTCTAGTCTTGCCATCCTCTGGTCTCTTCCTGTGAAGAGCTCTCCACAAGATCATCATGGACCTGAGCCTCCTTCTCTCTCATTTACCTTCCCTAGGTGGCTGTGTTCATCTTTGTGGTCAGAGCTGCCTCAGCTCCTTGTCTCCCAGGAAGGGAATTAGAGAGGAAATCCTGGCAAACAGTTTCCTTTTAAACAAATGATGCACAATTTGTACACACCATTTCCACTCATATTTTACTGGCAAGTAAAGAGTCACAGGGCCAACTTAACTGCAGGGGCGTCTAGGAAATGTGGTCTTGGAATGGATTGTCATATTCCCAACTCTTCAGGAAGAGGAGACTGGATTTGGACATAACTAGCCGTGTGCCAGAGTCCAAGAGGGGAAGCAGGTAGACCTGTCAGGAGGCTGTTAGGTAAGTGTTGACAGTAGCTTGACCTAGAGAAGAGGCAGTGGGGATGGAGAGAGATGGACAGATTTGCGATGTATTTTGGAGGTAGAATTGGGGGGTGGGGGGTGTAGGATTGCGGAAAAAGTGGGGATCAAGGATGATTCCCAGATATTTCTGTCTTGAGAGACACAGTGATGCCATTTTCTGGGCCGAGGAAGCAGTCTGGAGCGGCCACCTGGGGACAGCGTGTGAGGCCTGTCGCTTAGAGGGCCCATCTTACGTCATAGCAGAAGCAACCACACCAGGTTGGAATGGCTCCGGGGGAGAGTCTTGAGGGGTGGTCTGCCCTGTGGATCAAATGCGTTTTACCTTAAAATGCTTCAAAGGAAGGAGGAGGGCAGCCTGTTTTTGGCGCATTGGTGGGCCAAGTTGCCGGCAAGGTAGAGGTTGATTCAAGAAGCCGGGTGCTGTGGAGCCCAAATGGCAGGTGGTTGCAGCCCCGGGTTAGGCCAGCAGAGCTGCTTTCAGTTTGGGGGAAGGGAGGAGCTCGGTAGACTACGGCACTTATTTTCCAGCACCTGGGCCAGAAAAGATCATGCTCCCAGCACCTTGATGCCCCTTGACACTGAGGGCTCGTAAGTGTTTTTCTGTCTCCTGTTTGCCTGAGTTGAAGCGTGGTGTAAGGACATGTGTTTGCAATTAGAGTAGCTCAGAGACGAGGGTCTGGAAGGATGACTCACTCACCCAGCTGGGCAGCTACAAGGCCTCTCCTCTGGCCATTCTGAGAGGCGGTGTGGATGGGGGCGGGGGTGGAAGGCTCAGGGGTCAGACCCAACTTGAGGCTGATCAATTCTGAAAGAACCTACAAAGCCAAGTTGCTCAGTCTGAGTTTGGGGCCAAGACGCTCAGCCTGAGATGAGCCCAGCTGGTTCTGCCACCTTGGAGAGTGGGCCTGGGCCAGTGCTAGTTTTTATAAATGTTAGCTATTTTAAACCATTGTTTAGTATTAATTTCTAAATCACTCAGTATTGTGCCATGTGAGGTTCTTTTCACCTTTCTTTATTTTTGGCTGCGTCGGGTCTTTGTTGCTGCACGTGGGCTTTGTCTAGTTGAGGCGAGCGGGGGCTACTCTTCGTTGCAGTGCGCAGCGGTGGCTTCTCATTGCAGAGCACGGGCTCTAGGCATGCGGGTTTCAGTAGTTGTGGCTCGTGGGCTCTAGAGCGCAGGCTCAGTAGTTGTGGCACACGGGCTTAGTTGCTCCGTGGCATGTGGGATCTTCCCAGACCAGGGCTCGAACCCGTGTCCCCTGAATTAGCAGGCAGATTCTTAAGCACTGTGCCACCAGAGAAGTCTCTTTTTCACCTTTCTATTTCACCACTGAGGGTGTTGAAGTTCAGTCTCTAGTACAGAGTACCATGGTAAGGGTTTGAAACATTGCTTGTGAATACACTGGTGTTCAGCTGACAAACTGGCTCTTTCGGCATCCACAGGGTTAAGCGTCATCAGGGCCAGGGTAGGTCATGGCCCCCATGGTCCTGCAGTTCAGGAAAAGGGCTCCAGGCATGAGGTCACAGGCCTGGGTTTGATGCCAGCTCCCCCTTCTCTAGCTCTGGGACCCTGGGCCTTGAGTAACTTGTGTGGCCTCCTGGGGTCTGTTGCCTTTTCTTTAAAATGGGGAGTAACCATTTCCCTGCCTACCTTGAGGGTATTGTTGGGAGGATGCCACGAGATGGCCCATGAAGGCACTTGGAAGTCAGTAAACTGTGGCACAGCACGAGGTGTCTCTGTGATCTCAAAGAAGTGATCAGGATACGGACATGAGGGCTACAGTGCTTTTAATTTCTGCCTGTAGTTATCATTCATGAGGAGGGAAAGGTGGTTTGATGTTGGGAAACCCAACTTGTGTTTATGGTAGAAGAAAAAAAATACCTTTAGATCAGTGTTAATAAGAAAAGTGGGGAAAAGCCTTCATTCCCCTGTGATGACTGATGTGTTATTTAGTGATAACTAAGATTCTTGGATCAGTGAATTTGTTGTTATAGCCATACTCTCACCCAAGGGTCAGAACCTGTGGGACAGAGGAGTGGTCATGATCCCATCCGATAGAGGCGGTGACGGCAGACCTGGCCACACTGCTGCCATGCAGCATCTGAGCCCAGGGCACACTCTGACCTACCACCTGGGGGACCCGTGTTAAATTCACCCGGGACTGAGCAGGCTTGGAGCTCCCGTACCAGCAGCAGAGCCTGACTCGTAAGCCCAAGTGCTAACTTAGCAATGTAGCTGGGAGGAGAAAACCTGCGATATGCTTCTGGGAATTGCATTCTCAGTATCAAGGAACTGGATTGGTCTTAGTAAGCATGAAATCAAAGCACAGGAGTTAGTGAGATTTGGTGGGCTATTTTATCTAACCTGTTCTGGATGAAGACCTTTTGAGCTTTACATTTGTCACTGACCTTTCAGCAGAGCAAAATTCTCCAGCCCACCACAGGCAGGGCCTCCTGAGTAAACTCTGATCCTGCTCAGCCTTTCCTTGGAGTCACCAAAAACTTCCGGCATCACCACTCTGCCTCCCCTAATCATATGACCGTTTCTGAGGGCTGACCTTCTCTGCCGCTTGCTGCATTGAAATCAGTGTCTTCTTTTTGAGTTACGCAGCCTAGGAGCCTTTAGAAGTCACACACTTAGACGTCTCATTTCTTAGGTAGGTAAATTTCTGGGGGAAAAAGTGCACATTCAGCTAACCTCCTATCTTTGATGTTGGGTCTTTTTAGCTTCCGTACAAGAATGAGGCATCTTTTAACCTGCTCTCCAAATTCTAGGTTACACCGTCTTTGACCTTGCCCCCTCGTCTGCACTGAATATATGACTCCATCCAGTGACTGTTTGTCAGGGGCCTCCCATGTACGAGAATAATGCTTTAGTTAAAAGGCACAGGCTTTTGGATCAGACCTGGGTTCATATCCCAGCTCCACCACTGCTGGCTGAGTCACCGTGAGCAAGCTTTTCTAACTTCAGTTTCACCCCCTGTAAAATGCGGTTAAGAGTACCCACCTGAATAGGGTTTTCATGAGGATTAAATGCCATAGTGTGTATAAAGTGCTTAGTTCAGTGGTTGTACATAAGTGCATAATAAAAATAAACAAAACTTTGAAAATGTGTACGCATTTATTCATGTTTCTAAACAAATTTGTATGGAGTCCCCTGCATATGCCAGACTGGCTCTAGGCTCTAAGGAGCAGCAGTGGTGAAAACAAAGTCCATGCCCTCATAGAGCTCATTTCTAGTTGAGGTATAGGCAGTAAGCAGATAAATTCATAAATGTGATGTCAAAGAGCAAGAAATACCTTGAAGAAAAATAAAACAGGGAAAGGGGACAGAATGACAAGGGTGGGGTAGAGGTTTCGTCCCTCAAACTTGCCACTTGATGTAGGACCTTTGCACTGGCTGTGCCCTCTGCTGGGATGTCCCCCATGCCATCCCCCATCCTCCAGGATTGTTATTATTTCTTTCAGGTGTCTGCCTAAGCATCACCTCATCAGAGAGCCACCTCTTATCTAAAAAATGATACACACACAAAAAATACATAAAGAGGTGCCATTCCTTGCTTATAGGACTATAGGACTATAGTTTATAGTCCTATAAAACTGACAAGTAGACAAATGACTATCCTTCTAGGTGAAGGTAGTTGCCTTAACAGAAGTACAAATAACATTCAGTTAAGGGAGTCAGGAAAGGCTATATTCAAGAATAGTACTTGAGATGTTGCTTGGCATAAAAAGAACAGGGACTTTGGAATTGGAGCAAGGTATCATGGTGGCCTGGGGCATCACTCAGAGCATGAAGATAAGGACACCTACCTCTGAGGGCTGTTGTGTTCGTTGAGAAACAAGCGAAATCCCAAGCGCCCACAGTAGTACGGGAGGTAGGCTCTCAATGGTGCCCTCTTCCCACTAATAGATAATTAACAGTGGTGTTTGGGGTATGTTCCCATCAGCGTTCAACTCTCATAATGTGCTATTGTCTTGTGATTGTTTATCTGGGCACCTGGCTCTTACAGGAGAAGGAGAGCTTCTTACAGACCTGCACGGCTGTGTCCTTGGCTTGGGTGGCACCATGCCTGTCATGCGGGGGCAGTTGATCAAGGACAACGAGTACATCATCTTGCAGAGGCAGAAGTGTTCTGCACAGGCAGGGACCTCAAGGGATGGTCTGTTCTATTCTTCATCTCTGTACCTCAGTACCCCGAAATTGTTTCTGACAGATGGGCGTTTAGCGTGTTCTTGAAAGAAGACTCCACTTCCTCTCTAGGGAAATGCATGCTGGGTTTAACCACGTAATTCAAAGCAAGTGAAATGATGCCAGCATGCCTCCCTCTTAGAGCCTTGATTCTATTTTAATGCCCCTGGTTTTTAGAAGGAATTAAAGAATATTGATTTTTCCAGTGCAAGGGCTGTAAACAGATTATTGTTATTTTTAAGATCAGAGATAGTTTTAAGACATGGAGGTTTTCAATATCAGCGAAATCTTAGTTATCCTGGAGATGCTGAATATCAAGATAGTGGCCTTTCCAGGCACATTTCTCTTCCTGTATTGTTTTTTTTTTTTAAAAAAAGAGCTTTCTGTTTGTTTTTGTCCCATAGCAACTCCACCATAAAATAAACAAGACATAGAAGAGAAACAATCTGAATAATTATGCTTAGGCCATTTCATTAAAATGTGGGAAAAAGGAGAGTGGATGCTGTAGTCTACTGGCGGGCTTGGGGGTTCCTCATTGATGGTACTCGGTCACCTTTCACCTCTGTCCTCAATCAACATAGTTTAAGGTGAAAGTCACTGAGAATTTGGAAGTCACATCTGGAGCTGGACGTCAAGGGGCTCGTGTGTGTTGTTGTGGGAAACTCTCCCTGCTGCTCAGAGCTTCCACTGCGATTGCGGAATGTGGACCACAGAGGCTGGTCTGGAGCTGAGGGCCTTGGGCAGCCCTGTAAGTGCTGCAGCCCCAAACCAGGAGGGGATTCGTTTGTCACAATGAAAGCCTTGGCCCTAACCGTGGGCTGCCAGGGGGAACCATTGCCTTAGAATGTGCCTGATTCTCCTGGATAGAAAGTTGCCTCGGAAAAATGCCATGGGGTGCCTTCTTCCTTCCTTTCTCCCTCCCTCCCTTTTAAAAATTTTATTTATTTATTTATTTGGTTGCACTGGCTCCTTAGTTGCTGCAGGAGGGCTCCTTAGTTGTGGCGTGCATGTGGGATCTAGTTCCCTGGCCAGGGATCGAACTCAGGCTCCCTACATTGGGAGCGCGGAGTCTTAACCACTGTGCCACCAGGGAAGTCCCACGAGGTGCTTTCTAATCACCAAAAATTGCTTTGGCCAACATCTCCTCTAAAGGAAGCCCAAAGGCCTTGGGTAAAAGTGGCACCAACAGTTACTGGGCTTCAGAGTTGAGTGCAACATCAGGCAAACACACATCGGGTTTCTTCATATAGATTGATGTACTCATGGGGGAGGGGTGAGTAGAGTTAGGTTTACTGTTGCCTTGGTTATGGCAGTTGCTTTTGAGGAGAGTTCAGCATAGGGGAGGGAGCAAGACATTCATCCAAACCAGGGTGCGCACCGGAAAGGACCCAGCGACTGTGTTGTGGCCAGCTCTCAAGCGGTGCGTGGTGCTGTGAGCCTTCCCCTCCACCCGCAGAGCTGCTGCATCCCCCTCCCACAGAGACTAATCATCCAGGTCATCCAGCGTGCGCTTCCTTCCCTCTCCCACAGGGCTTGAAAGCGAGCTCTGCCCTCCACCGCTGCTGCCTGTAGTTCAGGTCATGTGGCGCTACGCATCCCCAGGCTCCCCACCCGGGCCTTCGTACCTAATGGGAAAGGATGGACACCTGGGAGCATCCCTTTGAAAGGTTACTTAGCCCCCACCTTGTGAAGGTCCGTTAGTAGCTCTCCCATTTCTGAACATCCTCGTCAGCTGACAGGTTTACCTCTAATCCCCCAGCCTCGGAGTCCTTTTTTTTTATTTTGCGGTACGCGGGCCTGTCACTGTTGTGGCCTCTCCCGTTGCGGAGCACAGGCTCCGGACGCGCAGGCTCAGCGGCCATGGCTCACGGGACCAGCCGCTCCGCGGCATTTGGGATCTTCCCAGACCGGGGCACGAACCCATGTCCCCTGCATTGGCAGGCGGACTCCCAACCACTGCGCCACCAGGGAAGCCCTCAGAGTCCTTTTTGTGGTGAATCCAGGCACCTGTGCCTGACCATGGCATCTCCCTGCTCCCAGTCCCTCGTCTTGGACTTGGTTCTGTTGTTCATCCCTCAAGCTTAATTTCTGTAGCCTCCTCTCACCGCTAGCTTCTTTCTTCCCTTTAAAATGTCCAAGTCTCTCTGATCCTACCAAGGGCCCATGCCTTGACCCCATAACCTCTCCAGCTTCTGTTTATCCTTTCTCCTCCTTTTCTCACCTGAGCCATCTATGTGCCCTGTGTCCACTTATCTCTCATCCTCCATCCAGCCCATTGCCATCTGCCTTTTCCCTTGCCGTGCCACCAAGGCAGCTCCCAGGGCACCCACGACTCATCTTCCCAGCACCATGTTTCCTTTGGACCCTCCTCTCCCTGGACCTCCCGTTGCATCTGGCACAGGTGAGCACTGCCTCCACCTCCAGATTCTTAGCTCCTGAGACTTCAGGCTCACTTGCTCCATTCCAGTTTCTCTCTCCTACATGAATTTCTCTTTCTCCATTTCGAAAAAAGTGTTGGCTCCAGGGTGTCCTCCTTGACCCACTTCTCCTTCCACTTTGCCTTTGTGTGATGGCATCCACAGCCAGGGCTTTGGCCACTATCTAAATGCTAGTGACTACCAGATGTCTATCTGCAGCTCTGACCTCTTCCCCCTCTCCTGCAGCCCGCCGTTCTGAGCAGGGCATCAGATGGAAATGCCTTCAGGGGCCGGGTGGATAAAGTGAGTTAATGAAATGGATTGAGTGTGGCAGGCCAGAGAACCTCTTGTTCTAGCTGAAGGGAATGGCTGCCCCTGGTTTCCACCCAACTGTTGACATGTGGGAATTCAGGACCCGTGTTGCCAGATTGTCCAGTTTTCCCTGAGAAGCCAGAAATACATAATCCTGTTTGGACTCTCTCAGTGATTAAATGTTGGTTCAAAAATGTCTGTATGGACCAAAGCCCATCTGAGAACCATGTCTGAGTATGGACCACCTGTCTGGGGTAGTGGTTTGACTCATATACTCCACTGACGGCCCAACACAATTATTTCAATGCCCACAGACCCTTCACATTGAACGTGCCCCAAACCAACTTTTCCCCAAAACCTCCCCTCCTTTTCTTGGATTATTTTGCTCAGTTAGTGGCACTTACTTCTACCCACTCACCCAAGCTGGAAATATGGAGGGGAGGGTGTCCTTTCTTCCTTCGTTTCCCTCCTCTTCCACATTCAATCCACCACCAAGTGCTACCAACATAACTTCCTAAAGAAATCTTGAATCCATTATCTCCCCATCTTTTTACCACCGTTATCATAGTTTAGGCTTCTAGCATCCTTTGCCTGGACCAGTAGCCTCCCAAGTGTTTCAGGTGATGATTCAGAGTAGTTGATTCATCCAGTGTATAAATTATTATTCTAAGCCAAATATGTCATCTTATTTCCTTGGTAGTGGTTGGTTTTGGAATGGGTTTGTGACCCAATCTGGGACAGTGGGATGGGGAGGGAAGGTTTGCTGGGAAGCTTCTGGAAAAGTTTTCCTTGCTAAGAAGGAGACCAAAGAAGAGATGGCTCCCTTCTTGTCTGTGGTCTTTGCTGTGTCCAGATGTCACTCGAGGAGCTGCTGCTGCCTCATCTTCTGAAGATGAGGAAAGGCAGTCTGCATGCAGAGCCAACCACAGAAAATGGTAGAGTGGAGAGAGATGGCACCTGGGCCCATGGTGACGTTGCTGAGCCACTGAATCAACCACCTGTGCTGTCATCTCAAAGCTTGCAGCTGTGTTGGATAATGAGTCTCTTGATGAATTCAGCTGGTGAGAGCCAGGGCTTTGTGCAAAGGCAGCAAAGGCATCCTGACTGGTGCCCTTGTTTCCTGCCTCCAGGTCTGGGCTCCATCGCTCCACGTGCTACCTGACTGCCAGGGTGGTCCCTCTGGATGCTGATCTGACACATCACCTCCTGCTGTGGCTTCCATTGCCCACAGGATAAAGTCTCAGGACTTTAGCAGAATATACAAAGGCTTCTGCCACAGGCACCCTGTCTCCACGGCCCAGTCAGCTCACACTCCTTAACACAGACTCTGTGCGTCCTTTAGTCTGATCTGCTTGCAGTTCCCTGCCTAGTGATGCTGTTTAACTCCTTCATTCATTTGACAGATTTATACAAGTGCCAATTCTGGGCCAGGAGCAGTTCGATACATACCGGCTACTACCCACAGATCCTCTGCTCCAGCCATCTCCTCTCCCTGGAGTGCCTCCCTTCTGTCTTTATCTGACTCCCACTTTCCTTTTCCCAGTCCAGTGTTCAGCCCTTGTAATATTTATTTACACACACACACACACATATCCATGGGTATATGTATATTTTAAGTTGTTTATCCAGTGGTTTTTGAAAATTTTTAAACATGTAATAAATTAAAAGAATAGTACAATGAACGTTCGTATACCTACATTCACCAACACTTTGCCATATTTGTTCTCTCTTCTTCCACCCCCTGTATGTGCATATGTTGTACATACACAGATAATGTCCTTTTCTGAACCATGTGAACGTAATTTATAGATCTCATGATTCCTCGCTCGTAAATAGTTCAGCTTGTATCTCCTAAGAACAAGGAGATTCTCTTATGTAACTGCAATGCTGTTAACACATCTAAGAAATTTAACATCAATACAGTAACTTTATCTAATATGTAGTCCACATTCATATTTCCTCAATTGTCCCAAAAGTTTATGGCTTTTTTTTCATCCAGAATCTTCTAGGCTAAATTCTCACCATCTTCGGGAGCCTTCCTTGAACCCCTTCTGTTCCTCCATGCTCTCCAATGCCTTGTGCAGACTGCCGTCAGGGGGTTAACCTCTCTGTTTCTCTGTGCTCCCTCCTCTTCACATGGCGTCCCATTTCATTCTCATCTTCATATTCTCCATGCCTAGTGAAGTGTGTGGCACGTAGTAGGTGCTCGGCATTTGTTGGCTGAGTGGGTGATTAAGTGGCAGAATTGGAGATAAAGCTGTTTTTTTCTTCCTTCTATATTTAACTGCTTTTTGCAGACGGTGATGTTAATAATGTGAGAGCAGAAAGATCCACCTGCCAAACGGTGAGGAGAGAGTTAATCCAGATAGAAAATTGTGAACAATGGAAAGAGCCAGCAATTAATGATGGCCAAGGCCGTGCTCATCTAGAAGCATGTCCCAGAGAACTGAGAGTATCAGTGGAGAAGAACACCAGCCTTCTAGCAGTTGTTGCAAAGCCCTCATTGTATTTGCAGGTCCATCTTATAAACAGAAACCAGGACCCCTTCCAAGAGAGATTACTGCAAAACCCCACATCTACCCAGAGCTGTCCTTTCTCCCAGAATGCATTTGTCAGCCATCAGGATGGGTCTGATCATACCAGGCAAGGGAAGTGTCTCTTAGCTCTGATGGCAGTGTTTCTTCCCTCTTAGTTTGACATTTATTTTTGAAGTCAGGTTTGAAAAGTTATCTAAGTTGATAACAGCTGATACCATAATGAATATTTGGATCCAGAGACTCTAAATACGAACCCAAAGAACACTTCATTCTGCGGCTGCCACTTCCTCAGCCAAGAAGAATGGAGTCAGGATCGGGACCGGCGAGGTCGCTAAGAAAGCTTCTGGCCGTTTGCGAGGAAGTGACCACTTGCTGTCTTCCTTGGAGGGCTCATATTTCTTTCCTAACTGGCCATAGTGTTTTTTTGCTTGGCCTCTTAAGACACCCCTGCATTCTCTGGGAGGGTTCACTGATGAATTAAAAAATAAATTCTTCATAAGCCACTCAAATACATAGGGAGCTAGTCTTCCCGGCTACCATAGGGACTGATCCAAAGACAGGGCAATCCAACTGCCTTGCTCTCCTGCTGGACGACAGCTCTGGGCATCTACAGAGCGCCAGGCGTTGTGGGTACAAAGGGCCAGGCGTTGTGGGTACAAAGGTAAATAAGCAGCTGCCTTCAGGAGCTCATCGTCTACTGGGATGAGGAGACACACAGAGTCTCCACGTTTATGGGGAGCTGTGTGGGCCACCAACCCAGCTTGGGGAGGGTGAGGCAAGAAAGGGCCGGTAGGTGGAAGCAGGTATAGGATAGGTAGGGATTAGGTAGGCAGGTTGGGGGCGTTCAAGGCCAAGGGCAGGGGGCAATTAGGAAGACTTTGATCATCATGGTGAACACAGGGACAGAGCAGGCATGGGCTCTGTGTGCAGGTGATGCTCGGAGTGTGCCATTTTTGATAATGTAAGTTGCCAACACCAAATCTAAAGGCTGCCTCTGAGCCGACTTGGGAAGACTTTGCCTCCTTGGCTCTGGGTGACCCTTTAATGTTACTCTCACTAAGGGTTAAAGGTAGGAGACCCACCCCACTCCCTCCAAAATAAAAAAAGTCAGTGAAGGTAATTACACCGCCATCTATTTAGCTGCTGAAGAATTTACCATTCAAGGAGATAGGACCCTGCCTCACCAGAGGCGTTTAACAGTCCAACACTATCACATTACCCAGATTGTATAAAGAGTATGAATGATTTCCGCTCACAGACCTCTAATGGAGGTATCTCTTTACAAAGCCCCTACTTCAGGCCAGCTGAATGCCTCAGCAGTGCCTCCGAAATCCCGCAGCCCTAATCCCTTTAGCAACAAAGATCTGTTTCTTTGCTTAGCATGAAGTAGGCCTCAGAGGTCTGTGTGTGTCTTCGCCTGTAGACCAGAAGCCTCCTGTTTACAATTTCCCTATTCCTGTTTTTAATGTTGTTCTGAGAGCAGCCACAAAGGGCTAGTTTTGTCCAACAGGAACAAGGGAGCTATTAGAGAGAGACGGAGGAAGGAAGGAAGGGCGATCGCAGGGAGGACTCCTCGAGGGATTAGCAGACACAGCTGTTCCCGAAGGGAGAGGACCTTTAGGCTGTTTATAATTTCCGTCACATTTACATTTTTAAATATTTTATTTCCTTAAATTTTTTTTTTTTTTTTTTCTGATCAGTTTCCCATCCACCATTTAAAGCGAGCCTCTTGCTGCCATATTGATCGACTTAGGGACGTGTTTTAATATATTTAGTTGAGATTTGGCTCTTTACTTCAGTGCTGTGCGGCTCTGGTGTGGTGGTCTCTGCTTCCTGTGAGGTCACAGACCCCAGACCACCAGGTGCCTGAGGAAATTGCTGGAGGGGACCGGTTTCACTTCTTGTCCCATTTGTGCAAACTGTTGGAATTCTTTAGGCTGTATCTGATTCATTTGGATCCCGTATACCACCCTGTCCTCACCCACTTTTCAAATGCACCTCATTTTTGTCCTAATGTTACATTTCTAGCTCGTGTGTTATAAAGCGTGTTAAGTGCAGGTAGAGACTCTTTCATATTGCATATTGCTAAAATGCACTGACTTTAAGAAAAGTATTCATGGTTTCATCCTGAAAGCAAATAAGTTTCCGTTTTCTGTCACCTTCTAGTTCTAGTCTTTGTGCATGTTCAATTTTTGCACATTTGTAATAAAACCATAGAATTTTAGTTTTAATTTTCCATACTATTAGACTGTGTATATTTTTTTTATCCAATGACAATCAGTCTGTCTCTCTCTTTTTCATAAAACTCTTTTTCCCTCCTTTCTTTTACGAAGACTGGCATCTTGTATATCTTTTCACACCTAGTTCGGTGCTCAATCATATGGAAAGAAACATTTTTATCCTGGATTGGGAGGATTACTGTTGATTTTATTAAAATGGGGTTATGTATTTCCCTACATCTTGCCTTCCTCTCTTAACAGCGTACAGAGGAAATCGCATTTAATATATTTTTAACCTAGCATGGTCCGTGCAGGATCATTTTGCCTAAGACGACTCTGGCTCAAGTGGAGATTCCCATTTATGTGGCAATTTAATTTTCACTCTGTTTTTGATAATTTTGACTTTTTCCTGGTGAGCTTTAGTCAAGAAGCAAGTGATTTTCTCAAATGTCCACTCAGCCCACTGCTGACCCTTTGGGCTCTTGCTGCCTCAGAGTGCGTTTCCAGACTCGAGTGTCTTTTAGATCCGGCTGACTTGCTACTACTGTTACAGAAGTATTCCTGACGATTGTCTCAAAAGTTAAGTGTATGCGGTTTCCTTTTGCAGAGGCCTGGGATGTGAGCTAATCTTTAAGTCCAGGAGAGAAGGGACAGTGATTAACATTCTCCCAACTCACTCAGGGACAGCTGTTCCAAACCCTTCCTTCCTGCTCAAAGTAGTAACTCGTTTTTAAGAGGAACTTAAAATTTTTTTTTCTTTAAAGAAGAATATGGAGTTCTTCCAGGATTGCTCAATTTTTTTCTTTCTCGAAAGTAAAATAGTCCAAACCATGTGCCAATCCAAATGCACTGTCTGAATTCGGCCTCACTGGAAATGTCGACCATTAGGTAAGACGCATAGCCTCTGGGATATTGTTTTCCAGCACTGGCCAGGAAAAAGCCACAATTTCAGTTGCTTTGATTTCCAACCCACGTCTTAGAGAGGAACGCTAAGGATATTTGAGGGAACGTGAGCTTCCGCAGTCCCCTGTCATCTGTTGCTTCTCCTGTTGTACGGGCTCCTTTGGCGGGATTACAGATGTGAGATGGTGATTATTGTTTTGGTGGTAATATGCATTTTGGGGCATCACTTTCTGATGAAAAACGTTTTTAAGATGTCTTCCCATTCCAAGTATAAATTAAAGACCCTGTGAATTTTAGTAAATGCTTTTATTAAAAAAACATAGAATTACCTAATATACATATCCTGTAGGTTATGAGTGTTTTGATTTTAGTAGCCTGTGCCAAAGGCATGCCCTGGGAAGATGGACCTGCCTTGAAGGAGGATCTGTCTTTCTTCTTCTGGGAATGTGGTTTCTTTTTTCTTTTAATTAATTTTTAAAAATTGGAGTATAGTTGATTTACAATGTTGTGTTAGTTTCTTCTGTACAGCAAAGTGAGTCAGTTATATATACACATGTATCCACTCATTTTTAGATTCTGTTCCCATATAGGTCATTACAGAGTATTCAGAGAGTTCCCTGTGCTGCACAGTAGGTTCTCATTAGTTATCTGTTCTATATATAGTAGTGTGTATATGTCAATCTGAATCTCCCAATTTATCCCTCCCCCGGGAATGTGGTTTCTTTGATAAGAGGTAGTGGGAGGTACATCCGTAGGACCATGATGGTGGGGGAGGATTTCTTTCTAGCCATCTAAAGAAACAGAATCAACCCTGACCATCAGTGGGTGACAGACAATACAGTGCAAGCATCTTACATTCACAAAGACTATGTAAATGAAAGTGTATAGGAGATAATGCACAGGACCCTTTTATAACTATATAGTGTATATAAACTTGAATAATTCCATAGACATGTGTAGTAGTTGGGTCACATTATAGGTGAAGGAAAAGGAAGAATGACTTTATTGCTTTTATTTTTTTTCATTTACTGATAGGCAAACAATTGAAAAGAAGTATTAACCAAAAGACAAAAAGGAAACTTGGTAAGATATTACTTTTCTTCAAGAGATATTTTCTAAAAGGTAAAAATTGCTTTGGGGGGAGGTAAATAATAAAAAAGCAAATGGCACAGAATCCAGCAAAGTAAAAACAAAAATCCACGTGCCCAAATTACACTCCCCAGTAATTTCTATTTATGTGAGCTGTTAAAATTCATTGAGGAGACATCAGTTCATGCTCCTGTGGCCAAAATAAGGACTAGCTCTAAATGGTGCCAACTCACTTCATTGAAAAATGAAAAAAACTGGGACTTCCCTGGTGGCGCAGTGGTTAAGAATCCACCTGCCAATGCCGGGGACACACGGGTTTGAGCCCTGGTCTGGGAAGATCCCACATGCTGCGGAGCAACTAAGCCCGTGCGCTACAACTACTGAGCCTGTGTTCTAGAGCCCACGAGCCACACTGCTGAGCCTGTGCGCCACAACTACTGAAGCCTGCACGCCTAGAGCCTGTGCTCCTCAGCAAGAGAAGCCACCACAACGAGAAGCCCGTGCACCGCAGCAAAGAGTAGCCCCTGCTCGCCGCAGCTAGAGAAAGCCCACACGCAGCAACGAAGACCCAACGCAGCCAAAAGTAAATAAATAAATAAATAAATTTATTTTTTAAAAATGAAAAAACTCATTCTGAAACTATTTTTTTCATGGATTTGTTTATCCAGACAGTCAGTAGCGGGCAAAGAAGATTATTGGGTGGGGAGTAGGGGGAGAGGACTGAGCTTCTAGAACGACTGCTTTACTAGAGCAATTTATCTTTATCCGTTTTATATATTCATCTTCTGCCCAAGTCACTGTGTGTGTTTTTTATGGTGGGGGGGGTGGGGGCGGTGGCAGAAGGGGAGGTGGAAGGGGAAGCATTCTGTTGTTGCAAGAAATTACTTGAAAATGAGTTTTTTCTAGAGGATAGCTCTTTTTTTTTTTTGTAGTTTTAAAAGTTGTTGCACTGTTGCACTAGTTTTAATGCTGCATCGATTAATAGTATTTTATTTGGGTCTCATGGGGCAAAGTCACATTCTGTTGTTGCAAGAAATTACACTTGAAAATGTTTTTTTTCTAGAGGATAGCTCTTTTTTTTTTTTGTAGTTTTAAAAGTTGTTGCACTGTTGCACTAGTTTTAATGCTGCATCGATTAATAGTATTTTATTTGGGTCTCATGGGGCAAAGTCACAGTTATGGCTATGAATGGAGTTTTGAAAAGGTGCATACTTTAGAATAGTTCAGATTTTGAACCTTTCAGGGGTTGGAGGTGATTGGAAAATATTTTTCCATGTTGAATATCAAGAGAAAAAACAAACTCCAAATACCCTAACATCTATCTATATTACAAATCTCCCAGTCCTACGAGAATATTTTTCTGTAGGAAAAAATTCATGGTGGCCATCCACATAAAATGTTAACTCTGAGTTGTTGACAGACGCTGCTAGACCACAGTCATGGTCCAACAAATTGTTTGTGGAGTGAAGGAATCAGAGGTCTTCCTTCCTATTTTTGATGGTTCGCCTTTTCTCATTCTGATAAAGTATTCTTTCCTTGGGACTTAACCAGTGACAGCGTACAGAATTAGATCCACATGTGCCTGCTGATTTTTCTATTCTCTTTATTTCCAGTTATTTTTTCTTAAATAAGTCTGAAGAAAAGGGGACAGAACATCAACCCTGGATCGCACACATCAACTCTGTTAGAGAGTCCTTTATGTAACAAATACTTTATTCTTCGTAACTGGGAGTGCTGAAGTTATACGAAAATATCCATTATAATCCTCGTTTTCCTTTGCTTCTCACTTTCCAATAAGGTATCCTTTTGGGCTGAAACTTTCCATGCTTAGTTTCAGCTCAAAGGTGAATTTATTTTGGAAAGTTCACACTAATCTGATTCAGGGACTTGGAAGGGAATGTGAGAGTAAAAATATACCTTCTTCGATTCTACAAATAAATGTTAAGACTTCGGTCATAGATAACTCCAGAGCAGCCAAGTAGTGGAACAATAAACAGGTCTTGGAAAATCTCTGTTAAAGTAAAGCAGGTTGAAGTGATTAATCACAAATTTCCTGCATACACTGAACAGCCTGGGCTTCCTTGAGGCTCCATGGTCCCTTCTGAAGGATGATAGCCACAACAGAGAATTTGGGGGTCTATTTGGAAGAGATGAAAGATTTAGTTTGGATCAGAGCAAACTATTTTATGGTCTATGAAGTCTTTTGTTTTTTTAAAATTTTATTTATTTTTTGCTGCATTGGGTCTTTGTTACCATGTGCGGGCTTTCTCTAGTTGCGGTGAGCAGGGGCTACTCTTCGTTGCGGTGTGCAGGCTTGTCATTGCGGTGGCTTCTTGTTGCAGAGCACTGGCCCTAGAGCGTGCGGGCTTCAGTAGTTGCAGTGTGTGGGCTCAGCAGTTGCAGTACATGGGCTCAGTAGTTGTGGCGTGCAGGCTGTAGAGCGCAGGCTCAATGGTTGTGGTGCACGGGCTTAGTTGCTCCGCGGCATGTGGGATCTTCCCGGACCATGGCTCAAACCCCTGTCCCCTGCATTGGCAGGTGGATTCTTAACCACTGCACCACCAGGGAACTCCCTACAAGTTTTAAAACACACTGATTATTGTGGAAGGCTCTTCTTTGGTCAAAGGGGCTCATTGAAATGCCGCAGGAACTAAATTACCCAAGCCTGTGACATGATGTCTGTGAGTATAGGTCCAGGACCCCTAGATGTTGAAATGTAATGGTCTAGAACAAGGTTTCTCAACCTCGGCACTCTTGACACTTTGGGCTGGATGCTGCTTTGTTGGGGGAGGGGAGCTGTTCCGTGCATAGGATGTGTAGCTGTGTCCCTGGTCTCTACCTACTAAATGGCAGCGGTAACCTGTCCCCCACCCCCACTCCCCATCCCACTCCGCCTAAGATGTAACTATCAATCAAAAATGGCTCCACATGTTGTCAGATGCCTTTGGGGATGGGAAAATAGCCCCCAGTTGAGAACAACTGGTAAAACTTTGAGTTTAGATCCACTTGAGCAAGGCATTTACAAGAGAGGAGAATCCATGCAGTGGGAAACCGGGCATTGCTAATGAAGGCTTCCTACAAAGTAGGGCTGGCATTGAAAAGGAGTAGCCCTCCCGTCCAAAGCTCCCCTCCCTGACTTGTGCCTTTTATCCCCTCTCTTCTGCTACTTTTGGGAAATAGGTCTGTCGCAGGAAAGGTGACCCCTTCCAGGGACCAAGAGTGGGCTCTTGTCTAACACTCGGAAATGAACTGTCCGAGGAGACGCATATGCTGACAAACCACTTTATCGGGAAGAGGCGTGCGGGATGGAAAGAAGCAGGGTCAGGGAACCCAGGAGAACTGCTCGGCCACGTGACTCGCAGTCTCGGGTTTTATGGTAATGAGGGTAGTTTCCGGGTTGTCTCCGGCCAATCATTTCTGACTCAGGATCCTTCCTGGTGGTGCGCGCATCGCTCAGCCAAGATGGATTCCAGCGAGAAGGATTCTGGGAGGTTGGTAGGACATATGGACTGGCGTCTCCTCTCTCCTTTTGACCTTTCCTGAATTCTTCCGGTTGGTGGTAGCTTGTAAGTTCCGCTTTCCTTACCAGGACCTCCTGTTGTAAGGTAACTCATGCAAGTGGTTACCGTCGGGCCTGGCCAGGGCGGGAGGATTCTGTCAGTGGTTCCCCTAACAGGTCCCTCAGTTGTACTTAAGTGTTTCTGCATCTTGAATTCTTCTTTCTCCAGTGAAGCCTTTCCCTCAACCCTCAACCATGTTTCAGAATCTCCATCTTAGAAAAAAATTAGCTGCTCTCATTATTAGAATTTTTAACGTAAAGAAGAGCATTGACTCACCCTGTCAGCAAAAGGTAGTACTAACCACAGCTAGCATGTGTACCTTTTCCATCTTGACAGTGTTAATTCTGTGGTGGGTACTGTCCTATCCTCATCTTCTAGGTAAGGAACTAAGGCACAAGGAAGTGACTTAAGGGATTCAAAATCACACAGATCCCCACATCTCTACAGGGCCTCCTTACTGTCATTTCAAGGCAAAGTTTTAAATATGCCTTTAAGAATCCAACAAATATTAAGTAAGACAAGGACTTCATCCTGTACATTGGGTAATGCAATGATGAACACAGTGTCATCCCTGCCCACAGGATGGCCAATAGTCAGAAGACTTAAACAGACGCGAACCTCAGAGGACAGTGCAAAATGTGAACTGTTACTATAATAAAAGTACAAGCCAAGGGCTACTGGAGTAGAGGCTGTAGAGGCTGTTTAACCTGGAATGGGAGAAAATCAAGCATGCAGATCCCCTTGGGGTACAACACTGTAGTGCCTCCTATGAGACCCATCGTATGGCAAGGATCATACTAGGTGTGAGGGATGGTGCTTACAATAATACATTGGGGTCTAGCACATGTGAATCAGATGATCGCATGCATTTAGGTGAGAGATTCTAGATTTGAAAGAGACATGGTACCATGAGAGTATCTGAGAGATTGGACCAACTTTAGATGGGGCAGGGGTCAGGGAAAGTTTTCCTGAGGAAATGGTGACTAACATGAGAGCTGAAGGATGAGGAGGCATTGGCCAGCTGAGAGGAGCGTGTATATGCTTGCGTGTGTGTGTGTGTGTGTGTGTGTGTGTACAGATGTATGTATATATGCACGTTGTGGGGGGTGGGGGATGAGCATGTTTGAGGCAAAGAACCAGCATGTGCAAAGGTCCTGGGGTTAAAGAGAACACAGGGAGCACAAGTCACTAGAGGAAGCCATTGAGACTGGAGGGCAGAGAGTGAGGGGGAGCAGGGTCCAGAGTCTGCAGAGCCTTGTGGGCCTTGATAAGGATTTTACTCTTTATTGGAAGAGCAGTGAACATCATTAAGGGATTTGAGGAAGATGGGTGACATTATCTGATGTGAGTTTTCAAAAGATCCCTTGGGCTGCAGTGTAGAGAATGGATTGAAAGGAGCCAGGATAGATTTGGAGTCATTGTGGTAGTTCAGATGGAAGACCACGGAGCACAAAGGACCGTAAGTATATTTCTTTTGTTCTCTTTCATTGAAAGATTTTGCTCATTTAAAAGACACACACACAAAAAAATCCAATAGGGTCCCATTCCTAGTCAGCTGGTTCCATGCCTCTCTCCTAGATTTGGTGATTGCTGACAATTTTTGGCATTCCTTGACTTGTAGATACATCACTCCATTCTCTGCCTCTGTCTTCACTTAGCGTTCTTCTCTGTGTGTTTGTGTCTCTGTGTCTCTCCTCTGCAAGGAAACCGGGCATTGGATTTAGGGTCTGCCCTAATCCAGTATGCCCGCATCTTTATTTAACTAGTCATATCTGCAAAGACCCTATTTCTTAATGAAGTCACATTGTGAGGTTCCAGGTAGACAGGAATTTAGGGGGACATGATTCAGCCCACGACACAGACTATCCTGACAGTGTGTCAGGATATTGTGTATGAACGTACTTTCAATCAGAAGAGATCTGCAAAAAACTCTTCCAGAAAAGCATTCTGAAGTTACAGCTATTGACTAGAGGTGAGAGTAGCTTCTCTCTTTGTACAGGCAGGGTCCCTTCTGGTTGTCACTAGCCTGCTTCGGTCATTTATATTATCTGGCTGGCTCCCGTAGATGTGTGAGTCTGCAATCCCTGATTTAGAGTAAAAAGAACAAAATCGTGATGCAGAGAGCAAGGGAGGCTTCTGGGTAGTGTGTAACAGGGGGACCCAATACCATAAACATCGCTGAATAAATGAATGGCTCTGTTGGAAGAATGCAGTGGGGCTGTTCTGGCGACTTCGTCTCCGGAAGACCACAGATGATGTCTGTTATGTCCCCATGCGGCAGCCATTACCTTGGAAACAGGCCGTTCTGACAGCGTGTCAAGGAAGTTGTTACAGGGAATTTTTTCAGCCAGAAGAGATCTCTGCAAAGCAATCTGTTCCAGCCTACTGTGTCATGGAGTGGTCCCCATGTCCCCGACTTTTTGCTGGATTGCAGCAGCAACCAGCATGAAGCCTACACCTGTCATGAGCTAATGTGCGATTCCTGCCAAGGTTTGCACTTGGGCTCCATTAACGGGGGAGAAGAGACCTTCCAGGGAAGTGTGTTAATGTTTAACCCTTTACCCACAAATTCTCTCTCCCCGAGAAACCTGCCACTTGCCAAACCACCCCCAGGCCTTTTGGGAGTTTGCTTTTTAACATTTTTTGGTTTGGGAAGTAGACTGGAGAAAGGCAAGTTAATAGAAACTGACCTTCAAGTGCAAGGTCCATAGGCCTTTTTAAAAAATCAAGGAAGAATGAAGCTGAACCTTGGCCCGGAGAGTGTTCCTTGGCAGAAATGATTTAAAGCTGAGATGAGAACCAAATCTCATTAGTGTCGGATGTCTCCTTTCTCTGCAGCTGCAGCCAGAGCAGAACCTGGATGTCTGGGAAGGAGGTCAGCAGATCCCAAACTTCAAAATAACAATCTGCTGTTTCTGTGTATAGCAGGGGGTGGGGGCAGTTTTCAGATGAGATCTGTGTTTCACTGTGGGTTTTTTTCTACCATGAGACTTGGGTGGGGAGAGATTGGTGGGGAATATCTCTCCCCATTCCTAACCTTTGTAGACTTGGGAACGCTCCCCATCAGGTCAAGGGTGGAGTAAATGTAGTTATGTGGTACAGAGGTTAATGGTTACGTTAATATTTGTGGAGGAAGAGCTGAGTGCCTGGAACGTCGGTTCCTGGGATGGCTGAGGCTCAGGGTCAGAGTTTGGAAACCAGAGCTCAGGAATTTGGGGGTCCCCAGGGGAAAAGGGCTTGGCCTTAGGAGATATGCTGTGGGGAGTATTAGGGAGTGAAGAAACTTGAAAGAGGGAGGCTCTGTGCTGAAGGAAGAGACTAGTTTACACAACACGGCTCTGCACATAGTACGCCCTCAGGAAACATTTGTTAAGAGGGAGAAATCACACGGGGCAGTCTCCTGGGGTGGAGGGGAGGTACTTAATTTTGTTTCTTTTAGGTGTGTTCAGGGGGAGGGGCCCCATTGCTAGAAAAGACCTATCTGATTTATTTAAACATTTTAATATCATTTTTAATTATGTAAGTAATGCACAAATACATTGTTCTTATAAACAAAGTTAGAAAATTTCAGGGTAAGACAGAAGTCTCCTTTAACCACTAGTCCAAATCCCAAGGCCCTTTCCCTATATTCCTTAGAGGACCTAAGGTTTTTCAAATTGGTCTGTAGCCTTGCAGATCTTGATATGCCTTTACGTTTGTGTGTGTGTGTGTGTGTGTGTGTGTGTGTGTGTGTGTGTGACTGTATAAAACATATGAATTTATGGTGAAGAATGATGACATGTAAATCATATGGTAGGTATTATTCTGCCAGTTGCTTTTGTCACTCAACAAAATGCCCTAGAGCCTCTCCATGTTAGTCTATGTAGATCTACCTCGTTCTTTCTACCTGCAGCGCTGTGTTCCTTGGATTGACTATATCATAGTTTATTGATCCGCTCCCCCTACGTAGTTTCCAACTTTATGCTGTGACCAACAGTGCTATGAATAAATATCCCCATACATGCCTCCTTGTCAAGTATGTGGATTTAACCTAATTAACTACCCATCCTGAGATGGTTGGCATCCCGTCGTAAAATAGTTTGTAAACTTTGACAATTGACTGTGTGCTCTACCATAAATGGATTTTATAGGGAAGGGACAAGACATGATAACTGCTAAGAAAAAGATGGATACCCCTAAGCTAGGGTCTTTGGAGGCAAATAATTTACCCCAGGCAGTGTCAGCAGAAAGTTCCTAGAGTCTGGAGGAACCGTGCATCATTGCAGGAACCCTTGAGGGGTCTGGAACATAGACTCACTGTGAACAAACCACAGAAGAAACTCTGTGGACTTGAGAGGCACAGTTCTCTAGGCCTACTACTTTGGGGCAGGCTGCCTTCCAGCCCCAATCTGGCCCTTCATCTGCCATGGAAAACCATTGTTCTCTGGATGACACATGCAATGTATGTTTGCTGGCATGTGCTTAAGGGTGTCTATACTTGGTAGTGTGTATGTGTGAGTATGTATATGTCACCCTGCAAACCCAGATCTGCCTGTTTGTGGTCACTGCATACGTGTGGGGGTGTCCGGGCTGTAGGTGGGGAAAATTCCTGATGGCATTTGCGTCTGTCACGTGATGTAGGGTTGGTTGTCCCTTCCATCTGAGCTGAGGCTGGAGCCTCCATCAATGAGATTTAATCCACCTACTCTGTTGAGCAACAAAGACTGTATATATTTTAGACACAGAAGGAGTCAGGTCTCTTTGGTGATCTCTTGTCAGACTGAAGCATTCTCTGTACTGTCCACCAGATTGTCTTAACCTCTTCAGTGCCTTACGGTGCCCATTGTTAGGTCTGCAAATCATTTGTGGACCAAGTTAATAATCCCATCACTAACATCCTCATAATCTTCAGAGCAGTCTGAAACATATGTCATCTCTGTAGTTAACAAATAGGGATATCATAATTTCTTACCATTTTTGTGTATGCCAGGCTGCATTCTCCTGATCCAGGGGCTTGGTGCTAAAGAGACAGGGTAAAGAGGTTATTGGCAACATTTTTCTTGCACTGAATCTTTCGAAAGACAAGGATAAATAAATGCAGGTTTGATTTTCTTTTCTTTTTTTTTGACTATTAATGCAAACTCTGATCACTTCTAACAATACTACTTATAGATTCTTAAAAGTCCTCAAAGATGACACCAAAGGGCATGTTCTCATCAGTTTTCCTTTCGTCTTTAGTCACCTTTGACAGACTTCTCTTAGGCAACTCAGTTGACTGAAAGAGAACTTGGACTTCCAGGGAAATCCTTTAACATGCCTCTCATATTTTAATTTGCCTTTCATATTCCTGGCCAGACCCAGGAACCTTCAAAGGGAAAGCTTCCCAACATTATGTCCCTAAAGAAATTAATGGTTTTCTACCCTTTTTTTTTTGATTCAAGAAATCTATTTACTCATAAATTTCTCACCTGGTATACTGAAATCCCCTCAAACTGTAATAATAATTTTTGTACCACTGCATCTGGTTTGGCTTAGCTATAAATGAAAGTCAAGTCTTCAGACTTCTCTCTATTTCTTTTTTTTTCTCTTTTTTTCTCTCAGCGTGACCTTTACTGGGTAAATTGAGGTAACACCTCCTTTCTCTATGTGCTGCTTCAGTGCACAGGTTTTGGAGTGACTTTGAGTCCTGGCTCCATCATTTGCCAGCTGTGACCTAGGTTGTCATTTAAAAATTTTGTGCCGTGGATTTATCACCTGGAAATGTTGATAATGATGGTCTACATTGCAAGTGTATTGTGAGAGTTAATGAGGCAATGTGTGTAAAACATAATGCCAGGCACACAGTAAAGGCTCAAAAATGAGGATTGAGGATGATGAAGGTGACATTATTGAGTATTTTGGAGAAGTCACCAGTCCAGAAGCTGAAAGAGGAGATTGGGGGCTGGGGGCTGCGGGCAATATGGGTGGAAAACAATTTTGCATAACTATGCTCTCTTTACATGTGGGCAAGTGAGGAGCCACAAACTTGTCCTTCTGATGCTTTTAGGTGGTTTTCTAGAAAGTTTCAAGGCCAAGGCCTATAATAAACAAGATTTTCTAAAAACTGAGAATTCCCATTATTAATTGGAGAGAATATACGTCAAACCCCTAACCCTCCCCTTGTTCTTGCTGAGAAACTGCCTGTCCTGTTGTTGTTTTTTTAAAATTAATTTATTTTATTGTATTTACTTTATTATTTTTTGGCTGTGTTGGGTCTTCGTTGCTGCACGTGGGCTTTTCTCTGGTTGCGGCGAGCGGGGGCTCCTCTTCGTTGCGGTGTGCAGGCTCCTCGTTGTGGTGGCTTCTCTTGTTGTGGAGACGGGCTCTAGGTGTGCGGGCTTCAGTAGTTGTGGCGCACGGGCTCAGAGTAGTTGTGGCCAGATTTAATCCACCTACTCTGTTGAGCAACAAAGACTGTATATATTTTAGACACAGAAGGAGTCAGGTCTCTTTGGTGATCTCTTGTCAGACTGAAGCATTCTCTGTACTGTCCACCAGATTGTCTTAACCTCTTCAGTGCCTTACGGTGCCCATTGTTAGGTCTGCAAATCATTTGTGGACCAAGTTAATAATCCCATCACTAACATCCTCATAATCTTCAGAGCAGTCTGAAACATATGTCATCTCTGTAGTTAACAAATAGGGATATCATAATTTCTTACCATTTTTGTGTATGCCAGGCTGCATTCTCCTGATCCAGGGGCTTGGTGCTAAAGAGACAGGGTAAAGAGGTTATTGGCAACATTTTTCTTGCACTGAATCTTTCGAAAGACAAGGATAAATAAATGCAGGTTTGATTTTCTTTTCTTTTTTTTTGACTATTAATGCAAACTCTGATCACTTCTAACAATACTACTTATAGATTCTTAAAAGTCCTCAAAGATGACACCAAAGGGCATGTTCTCATCAGTTTTCCTTTCGTCTTTAGTCACCTTTGACAGACTTCTCTTAGGCAACTCAGTTGACTGAAAGAGAACTTGGACTTCCAGGGAAATCCTTTAACATGCCTCTCATATTTTAATTTGCCTTTCATATTCCTGGCCAGACCCAGGAACCTTCAAAGGGAAAGCTTCCCAACATTATGTCCCTAAAGAAATTAATGGTTTTCTACCCTTTTTTTTTTGATTCAAGAAATCTATTTACTCATAAATTTCTCACCTGGTATACTGAAATCCCCTCAAACTGTAATAATAATTTTTGTACCACTGCATCTGGTTTGGCTTAGCTATAAATGAAAGTCAAGTCTTCAGACTTCTCTCTATTTCTTTTTTTTTCTCTTTTTTTCTCTCAGCGTGACCTTTACTGGGTAAATTGAGGTAACACCTCCTTTCTCTATGTGCTGCTTCAGTGCACAGGTTTTGGAGTGACTTTGAGTCCTGGCTCCATCATTTGCCAGCTGTGACCTAGGTTGTCATTTAAAAATTTTGTGCCGTGGATTTATCACCTGGAAATGTTGATAATGATGGTCTACATTGCAAGTGTATTGTGAGAGTTAATGAGGCAATGTGTGTAAAACATAATGCCAGGCACACAGTAAAGGCTCAAAAATGAGGATTGAGGATGATGAAGGTGACATTATTGAGTATTTTGGAGAAGTCACCAGTCCAGAAGCTGAAAGAGGAGATTGGGGGCTGGGGGCTGCGGGCAATATGGGTGGAAAACAATTTTGCATAACTATGCTCTCTTTACATGTGGGCAAGTGAGGAGCCACAAACTTGTCCTTCTGATGCTTTTAGGTGGTTTTCTAGAAAGTTTCAAGGCCAAGGCCTATAATAAACAAGATTTTCTAAAAACTGAGAATTCCCATTATTAATTGGAGAGAATATACGTCAAACCCCTAACCCTCCCCTTGTTCTTGCTGAGAAACTGCCTGTCCTGTTGTTGTTTTTTTAAAATTAATTTATTTTATTGTATTTACTTTATTATTTTTTGGCTGTGTTGGGTCTTCGTTGCTGCACGTGGGCTTTTCTCTGGTTGCGGCGAGCGGGGGCTCCTCTTCGTTGCGGTGTGCAGGCTCCTCGTTGTGGTGGCTTCTCTTGTTGTGGAGACGGGCTCTAGGTGTGCGGGCTTCAGTAGTTGTGGCGCACGGGCTCAGAGTAGTTGTGGCTCGCAGGCTCTAGAGCGCAGGCTCAGTAGTTGTGGCGCACGGGCTTAGTTGCTCCGCGGCATATGGGATCTTCCCGGACCAGGGCTCGAACCCGTGTCTCCTGCATTGGCAGGCGGATTCTTAACCACTGTGCCACCGGGGAAGCCCCGCCTGTCCTGTTTTTAAGGGAGCTTCCTGGATCCGCTCCGATAGAACGGATTCAAGAGTCCACCCACTGGCTGTTCACTGAAGGTTGATGTTGACAACAGGTCACAGAGACAGCCAGCTAAGGCAGTTAAAAGTGGTGATAGAACTCAAGACCTTCAAAGTCTCTAATTCAGCCTGAGATGCTAAAAATGCAGAGTCTCAGTGTTTGGAGGGTTTTCTTATTAGGTGTATCAGCTGCTGAGAGTTTTCTGAGAAATTGCTTATTATAAATCAAGAAAAGGGAAAAAGGGTGAAAAATGTCTCCCTGAAAAAGTCATTTCTCTGGCCCACCCCATGCTGGTCCAAATATCTGGCGACTGCCAGAGTCAACATAATCTCTTGCTAGATTTCAGGCCACATCGCTGATGTGGTCAATAGCGGTATTGAGGTTGAGTGATTTCCTCTTTTCTTTCCATTTTTGTCTTGGCCCGAGCACCTGAAAACCCATGGAAACTATTGTGCTAGGCTAGTGGTTTTCAAGCTTTTTGAATTTTTTGTTTGTTTGTTATGTTTCTTGATCTGACACACTGATCTATATAGTCAGGGCCTGGAGGTGGTGGGACAGACACATGGGGAGCACAAGTGTAGAACAGAGTTTGAAAACCAGCGTGGTAGGTAGCCTTGTCCAAAATCCAAATGGGCAGAAATACAATAGCGTTTGACTGTATGACCAGTGGATTCTTTCCCAAGGCAGATTTGCTCTACGCCTCAACTGATGGCATGCCCAGCATCCCACCTCACAGGAAATAAGTTTTTTCTTACCAAGCAATGGAATTTTTAATAGTTATCAGACAGGGTTTCCTTCTGGTCCATTTCTCTCTTGTTTAAGTTGGATCAGCAGAGCTGAAACCACATTGCTGCCATCTCCGGAACCTTCCATGGTATGCACTGTATGCTGGCGTTTTCTTTGAGAGGAAACCAGTGTTCCTCACAAGCCTGTTTTATGGTTGACATGGAATTCTTGGAGAATTTTTCCCCTGTTTATTTGTAGAACTAAAATTCATGCAAATCTTGGGCAAGAAGTTTGTTCCATCCTCATTTGAAAGCTTCTGGTGGTTGAAAAGATGCAGGGAAGGAGGGTGGTGAAGGGCACTGTTGTGGAAAAGAGAAATGGAGACTGTGAACCTGGAAAGGACAGTGACAGAATCCTGCGAACTCATGCAAAGTTAGAGGTCATGCAAAGTTAGAGGGAGATGGGGGAGGGCCACTGGAGGCCAACAGAGATGTTACAGAAAGATGGAAATCCACTGGGAATCTCAGGAATGAGTTCCTTTTCAGAGACGGAAATTGCTTCTCAGCTCACCAGGATACTGTTAAAGTGTATCAACCTCTGTTCCCAAAACAGCAGAATATCTAGTGGGTGTTCCCTGAAGCCAGGTATTGGGATCTCACTTTGGGTTAGAATGTAATTCACAGCTACTCTGTTTCCTTTCTCATGGACCATGTTGATATAATGAGAGGATGCACAAAACGGTCTCATGACCATCTGCAAAGTCCATTCCCTGCAGCTATCTCTGCCACTCTCTTCTTGTCACCTCGGAGTGAAGAATGCAGGCTCAGAAAAACTCCTGCCCCTGTGTGAGAAATCCCTGGTCTCTGCAAGGGTCTCTCCAACCAGCAGTGGACTTACTGCCTTGGCACAGACCTTAGCAGATTTATTTCTTCCTCACGTGGCGTGAAGGGGGCTATGCTCTGTGTGTCCTAATCCAAGAACTAAATAAAAGGGCAATGTAGGAAGCTAAGAATTATTGGCAAATTTGATAAACGTGGTTTTGTTTATACATTTTTTTTCCCACAGTAGATTGCCCAGAAAAGTGACAAGGTCTTGCTTGTGATTGTCAGTGTTGTCATTTTCTCAAATATATTAATATTTTAGAAGCCTTGCATTTCACACAAGGGAGCCAAACTCATCTTCTTCTGGACCTGTAGGAGCTTTTAGAGTTGAGTTATAGGACCATGTGTACACTGGTGAGTGTTTCCTTGCTGCAGCCATTTTCAGTGTGAGCTCCAGGTTTTAGATCCCTTTAGCATTAAACGCAGCACCTCATGGGAAGGCTGTTATGGATGGAGACGGAGGAAAGATGGAAGGGTGGATGAGACAGAGGGAGGGCAAGCAGGAAGGGTTCCATAGACAGCATGTGACAGAAGAGTGGTTTTTCAAACATGGGAGTGGGAAAGAATCCCCAGCAGAGCTATTTTGTCAGTGTAGATTCTGGCGCCCGGTTCCCAAGAACTTCCAGTTCGGCCATCTATGTTCTCGACAAGTCCCCCTGGTGATCTTGACGCAGGTAGGCCACTGGCCTCACGCTGAGTAACGTTGTTATAGAAACTGCGAATGTGACTAATCAGTTTTACCTTGTAGAGCATGACAGTGGGTGGATCAGCCGCTAGAAATGTTTCCCAGAGCTGCAGTCCTGACAATGGTTGGAGAAGGAGAGTCGTTTATAGAGTTTTGCAGCGTGCTGGTGAGGGGACAGGCTGATTTACCATTTCTACTTTCAGAGGGATGTGAGGATGTAGTAATCACTGAAAGGTCAGCGTCTTTTAATCCCACAGGTAAACTTATCACTGCACACCTAGCAATTCCCTTTTCCTGGGACTCTTTGCTTTCCTTGAGATTCAAGCCAGCTGCGTCACATGACTTTTATTCAGGGAATGAGAAAATGTAGTGTACCGTAAGTTTAAACTTTGTGGAAGTCTCCACGGCTGGAGTTGGTGTGGCTGCTTCCTCAAGATGGAGATGTTATATAACCGAGCCTCTGCTGTTTGCCCTGTGCCCCAGCTCTTCTCTGGAACTCGTATTTCTTGCAAAGTGGAACCTGCCACTGACTAACAAGATTCTTTACCAGATGTTTTGATCCCTTGTCTGACCTCTCTCTGCCCTCACCTCCCCATGTCAAATTGTACGGGAACCGCTATTGTGCACCGATATCCTGCCAGCCTATGTGCTAGATGAGGTGGTATTTACTTGGTTCTGCATCAAACTTTGGAAGGGTTTTCTGTGAAAATAAAGAATTCTCCATCAGTTAAGTCAATTGTGTGCTGAACTGCCTTCCAGGGACTGGCCTTTGGCAGACACAAAAGATCTTTCACCCTGTGCCATCCTCGGCTTCTGGACTGAAGCAGATGTCTATTGCTTTTGGCTTTTATGTTTGTTGCTGGTAGAGAAGGCAGCAAATAAGCCCTGTCATTGGTACAAATAGGAACCCAAAGCGACTCCTGGGCAGTCCTCCTCTTCTGCTTTTGTGACCCTGCGATCAGTGGCATTGTCGTAGCGGTCTCTGATTTGGGAAGATTTCATTCAGGATGCCGGCTGTGGGATGTGGCCGGAGGAAGTCTGTGCTGCTTATCTTATTGGAAAGGCCAGATGGCAGCGAGCTCTAGAGTTCTCAGTCCCACTTTGCTCCAAGGTGCCTGAGGAATCGCAGCCCTCTGACAGCTTGAAGTATGGCGTGCTGGGTAATTGGCTTCCTCATTTAGTAATTTGTCTGCTTTCTTTCCTCTTCCTCTGCTTCCTCTCTTCTTGTAAACTGATAGCCTCCTGCCTCTTCAGTAGACTGAGAGAGAGTCTTCTGAGCAGTGGCGGAAGGGAGGGGGTGGCCAGAGCCCCAGGTGGAGGGTCATTTGGAAACTGACACTGAAAATCACCATCTTTCTTCCTTGCCTTTCCTCTGGCTATCCATCTTGATTCTGTCTCTCTTTCATTTTCTCCTTATCTTCCTCTGCTACTGTCCCCTCTTGCCGCTTCACCCTCATATTTTTCTTTCCCTTTTATGGAAGGATTTCCCTATTTTGTCCCCCTCTTTTTACTTTGTCTATCCTTCCCTTTTTCTTTCTTTCTTTCATTCCCCTCATTCTTTGCCTTCTTTGCTTTTGCAGTTGATCTAGTTAAAGTCAATTCAGAAAAGGAAATTGCACCACATTTATGCAGGCTAACCTACCTTTTTCTTTCATTTTTTTTTTCCTCCAAGGAAGAAAAAAAATTTGGAAACACATTTCTGGCCCTTTCTGGCACCTTCATCCTCTCCAGTGTGTTTGTCTTTAGGTGTCGGAAGTCCCAGAACACAACATTTCTGCTTCATTGAAAGTACGGATGCACTGCTTCGAGCTTTTACCCCTGGACCTGGAGAATGATATCTGGTTTCACTTAATAAGTCATTTTGTTCTCCAGGTGGAATTCAGATTATTTCGTTGCAAACTTAGGAGCAGACCTGACCCTGGTGCTGGGAGACTTAAGTCAAATGTCTTTGCCCCTCTAGATTGCAAGCAGGCTATGTTGATGTTAACCACCTCTTCAAGGTGTTTTCCCCAGAGGTTGGGCCATCCTGCTGGCAGAGATAGAAAAGGGTTACCATCTCTGCCTCATGGTAGACCAGTTGGCTCCCCCATCACAAGGCAGCCTGAGTGAACCCTATGGACAGGGACTCTGCTCAGAGGTAAAGGGGACAGCTACTGCAGTTTGCCACACTTCCCCATTTTTTGTCTTTAATTATAGTTTACAGACGGCCTGGGTCGGTGGCTCCCATTCTGTTTTATTTATTTATTTTTTAAAAACATATTTATTTTATTTTTGGCTGCATTGGGTCTTCGTTGCTGAGCGCAGGCTTTTTCTAGTTGCAGCAAGTGGGGACTACTCTTCGTTGCAGTGAGCGGGCTTCTCATTGCGGTGGCTTCTCTTGTTGTGGAGCACGGGCTCTAGGCATGCAGGCTTCAGTAGTTGTGGCTCACGGGTTCTAGAGCTCAAGCTCAGTAGTTGTGGCGCTCGGGCTTAGTTGCTCCGCAGCATGTGGGATTTTCCCGGACCAGGGCTTGAACCTGTGTCCCCTGCATTGGCAGGCAGATTCTTAACCACTGCGCCACCAGGGAAGCCCCCCCCTGGCCCCCTTTCTGTTTTAGAGAGTAGAGGGCAGGCTCTGGAGTCAGGATGCTTGAGTTCACATTTCAGTTCCACCAGCTGTGTGACCTTAGGCAAATAATTTGTCCTCTCAGAATCTCAGTTCCCACATAAGCTTCACGGGTAACTTTGTCTCTCTCTTTTTTTAAGAGCTGTATCCCCAGCATCTAATACACACAACACATAGTAGATGTTCAGGAAATGAATTTCAGGCATGAATGTAATGCTTAAGAGCAAGGACTTCATGCCAGACTCTCTGGGTTCAAATTCCAGTTCTGCCACTTACTGACTTTGTAAAGAATAGGATTTATGTTAGTTTCCTAGGACTGCCATAACAGTTTACCATAGACTTGGTGGCTTCAAACAACAGGAATTTATTCTTTCACAGTCCTGGAGGCCAGAAGTCCAAAATCAAGGTGTCTAAGGGCTGCACTTCCTCCAAAGGCTCTAGGGGAGAATCCTTCCTTGCCTCTTCCAGCTTCTGGTGGCTCCAGCTGTTCTTGGCTTGTGGCTGCATCTCTGCAGTCTCTGCCTCTGTCTTCACTTGTCTTCCGCTCTTCCCTGTGTCTTCTCCTCTTCTGTCTTCTAAGGACACTTGACATTGGATTTAGGACCTGCCTGGATAATCCAAGAGGATTTCATCTCGAGATTTTTAACTTAATCAAATCTGCAAAGACCCTTTTTCCAAAACGAGTTTACGTCCATAGGTTCTGGGGGTTAGACCATCGGCATACCTTTTTAGGGCCACCCTTCAACTCACTCCAGGGTGTCCTGAGGATCAGCTGAGTTACCACATGTAAAGTGCTTAGGTTAGTGCCTTGCAGGTGGTGAGAGTGAAATAAGTGATTTTTTCGACTTCAGTCATCCTCCAACAAAAGCTGAGACGAGTGTGTATAAAGTAGTACAGTGTGTGGCACACAGTAAGAGGCCAGTGAATGGTATTAATTTAGTAAGTTGGTATCAAAGGCCTACTGTGTGCCAGGTGCCCTAAGTATCAGGAATGCAGTAGTAATAAATCATATATAATAAGTAAATAACAATAAAGGGTGAAGAACACAGGAAAGGCTTTTCCCTTGACTGTGCTTACAGTCCAGTAGTTTTCATCAGGACTGTCTCCATCACCACCACCGTCATGGACGCAAGTCTCGTAATACTGAACCACCCTAACAAGATGCTGAAGAATCAGTTTCCTAGGTGGAAGAGGTCAAAGCCCACAGCAGGAACCAAATTCCAGCTTGTGGTTCCAGAGGCATGAAAGATCAATTTTAGTTTTAGCAAAACTGAGTTCAAAGGTTTGGGGTTTGGTTTTCTAGGGAGGTTTTGTTTGTTTGTTTGTTTTTGCTTTTGTTTTAATTTGTTGGGATCTGGTAGATGAACAAAGGGCATCAATCTTGTCTGAAAACTGCAGCCGGCTCTTGGTCTGGCAGTGGTGGCAGGCTGCTGGGGGGCAGGGCACTGCCGCATCCTGGCTCAGGGCAGGCAGGGTTGTTGGAGAGGAGGCTGAGGCCTGCGGGCAGTGGGCCACAGGGTGCATTAACCTCAGAGAGCAGCCTTGCTGGTCCTTGTTCCCGTGACAACAGCGGGCTGTGCCAGCAGCCCCAAAGAACGAATTAAATGGAAGGAAATTGCTGGTGCCCTCAGAAGCAAAAAGAAATTAAAGCAGGCTTCTCAGGAATCTGTGGTTGTCTCTTTGACCTCCATACTCATGTTGAACATGTCAGCAAGAGATGCTTTCGGGGGTGCGGTGTGGAGGGACCTGCCCTGCCCACAGGATGTCCTTCAGAGAAGAAAGGCAGATGGCACAGCTCACAGATGCTGACTTTCCCTGGCTGGCCCCGGAACAAGAACCCCACTCAGCGGTGGCAGCCTGGGCTCAGCATTGGCGGTGATGGCCCGTTTTATCTCCCAGCTCATCCCACATCTGTTGAGTTTGCCCTGATGGGACGCGGTGACCTGGAAACTCACACAGAGCTCTGTTTCGGAATAGACTGTAGAAAATAAACATGTGGGATAAATAAAGCACAGGGCAGGAAGTAATGGTTTGAAAAAGTTACCAGGAAAACCACGGGTGAGGTCAGGTTCAGAAACCGAATGGCTTTCGGAGGCCCTTGGTCCTGACATCACTCAGATTGCTCAGTAGAGACCTCCAAGTGGAGCGGTTGCTTTTGGAGTTTGCCCAGCGCTCAGTGTGCTAGCAGGCAGAAGAGCCCTGACCTACTTTCTTTTCTTTCTTTCGTTCTTTATTTTTAAAGAAAGTTTCACTGCTTGTTGTGAGACCTCCAACAGGGCAGTGAACTTGAAGAAGTGGGTTTTTTTGGGGGGGAGGGGGGAACTATTTAATATGTCAGGTTCCACATCTCCTTTGTGGAGAGGAGCCAGCCTCCCAAGTGGGCTGTGTGGGGATCGGACCAAAATGAGAGCCTCGGCACAGTGAAATCCCTCCCTCTGGCCGCCTCAGCTCAGGCTGCATCCCAGGGCCCTGCGATCCGTGTTTAGGGCTCTGCCTCGCTGAGAAAGAGATAAAATGGCCTTTTTGAGCAGTCAGACCAGAGGGCAGGCTGCAATGAAACCTCCTGGTAATTGGATCATGGGTTGTCATGCCCTCCTGCACATGCACCAGTGGCTTCCCTCTGCACTTAGAGTAACATCCAGGCTCCTTGCCGGGGTCTTCAAGGCCCTCCCTGACCTGGTTCCTGCAAACAGCTTCGACTTCAACCTCTGCCTCTCTCGCATGCCTCTCCAGCTACTCACACGTTCTTTCTGCTCCCGATGCACCCCACGCTCATTTCCTCCCCAGGTCTTAGCATGTGGTCCTCACCTCTGCTTGAGAAATTGTCCCCAGATCCCCATGTGCTGGCTCCTTCTCTGATTGGCATGCAGATGTCACTTCCTCAGCAAGACCTGTGCCAGCACCTTGTCCAGAATGGTCCTGCGCCCCACCAGTCACTCGCCATCCCAGCACTATGCTTCCTTTCCTGCATGGCCCTATCACTCTCTGACGTCATCTGTTTACTTCTTTATTGACTCCTTTATCGTTGTTGCCCCCCACGCTCGAATGTCAGCTCCATGAAAACAGTGACTGTGTCATTCTTGGTCGCCACTATAATCCCCCGCTTCTAAAAGAGTGCCTGGCTTATTGTTGGTACTCACACTTTTGTTGAGTGCCTGAAGGCTTACCAAAATTGTGGGCTTTCTAAAATGCTACGCAGGAGAAGAGAGGATTGGAAATCCTCAAGTGGCAAATGTCTCTTGGCCCAAATGACCCCTATTTTAAAAGATGTGGACAGTCTTCACAGAGATGCTTTTGGCCAAGAGCTCACATAAGGGAATCTGGAAATCACAGTTTGGGGTTGGAGGTAACTGTTGGGATAGTTTCTGCTACAAGAAACAGAAAACCCACTTAAAAGCAACTTAAATATTTAGGGCATTTTCTAGCTCACTTAACAAGCAATCCTAGGGTAGGGTTGTTGCAGGGTTGATTAGTGGTAGTGTCAGGTCCTTCCCTTCCCTCTGTCTTCCATTCTGCCATTCTCCATGTATGGCTTTTCCGCTTAGATTTGTCCGCATGTCGCAGGATGGCTGCAGTCGCTAAGGGTATCATCTCACATAGGCAACTAGAAAAGTACGAAAAGGGAATGGTCCTGTCTTGTGACCTTCTTAGGGGCAAAATGAGTTACTGAGCAGACTTTCCTCCTATCTCTTGGCCAGAGTGGCAATCATGCTCATTCCGAAAATAGTCACTGTCAAGAGGAATCCTACTATGTTTGGCTTTGACTAATAAAAATTCATCACCTTGGGGCTTCCCTGGTGGCGCAGTGGTTGCGCGTCCGCCTGCCGATGCAGGGAAACCGGGTTCGCGCCCCGGTCTGGGAGGATCCCACATGCCGCGGAGCGGCTGGGCCCGTGAGCCATGGCCGCTGGGCCTGCGCGTCCGGAGCCTGTGCTCCGCAACGGGAGAGGCCGCAGCAGAGGGAGGCCCGCATACCACAAAAAAAAAAAAAAAAAAAAAATTCATCACCTGGTGCAGGGGAGGGGCCCAGCATCCCCTGGTGTACTTGGCTTATAGATCCCTGTGTCGGATAGGGGCTGCTGGGTGGACATCAACAAGTTCCTTTACCAAGCGAAAGGCCTTTTTAGAGCATACATCGCTCCAGCAGCAAGTGACAGTCCTGGAGACATCCTTAAAAACCGGAGTAAATAACTCTTGGGGCCAAGTTGACAAAAGCATAAGTAGAGGGAAACAGGAAAGTGGAGCAAAAGGGGGTAACAGCAGAAGTAAAAGGGGAAAGAGAAAAGTAGAAAGTTTACATGGTCCATGAGAATGGAATTTTACCGAGAGACGTATCACTTGCCTTTGTCTAGTTGCCTCGGTTGTCCTCTATTTATGGAGGCAGTTCTACAAGTTCAACAAATGCTCACCAGGCATCTGTGATACACTAGATTCTGATCTGGAATTCCTTTTTTCCCCAGGCAGTATGTCACTCAATCATGACCCTTGTGTCTTCTCAAAGATTTCCAGAAAAGGAGATGCTTATACTAACCTACTAGCCCTTCAGCCGGGACTTCAGTGGAAACTTTTTGCCTAGGGTGCACCTAGGAGAAGAGCAAGCCCTCTGGGTCTTGGAATATGGTTTGTTTGGAGACCAACCTCTTCCAGTCTATGACCAAATGTATTTTTTGAGGATATCACAAAGGATACCTTCGTTTTCCGGATTTCACACTAACTAGGCCTCCTCATTTCTTTGGGTTCTTTGGTGCTATTTTTATGACAGATTTATTTACTAAGAAAAAGTGTAACCACATTATCTCCTGTCTGCTAAAAACACTTGGTTTCAAGGCAGCATTTCACATGTGCAGTTATCAGCATCTCCTTTGCTCTGTCCATGAGTAAATACTGCTTCTCCAATTTTGCTTTAACCAAATCCTGTAGGAGTTAGCCCTTGCAAAAATCTTTTTGTTTCTTCTTCCCACCAGGCTTCTTTGAAAAAACTGGTGACCTAGACTCCCACCCACCTGGCCTCCTTCCATGTATTATGGGACTATAATGGACTGTATCAGTCTTACACAACCCGCTAACATCTTTGTGGTTGATTTGATTTTTGTTTTTATTTTAATATTTAAATTTTTTTCTTGTCATTATGAAAGATTTCAGCCTACACAAATAATACAACAGACATCCATTTACTCACCACTCAGATTAACATGTTAACATTTTGTCATATTTGCTTCAGATCAATTTTTTAAGACGTGAAACGTGATAGCTAGTCCTTCCCCAGAAGAAACCATTAACTGAACATTGACGTGCATCATTTGCATGCATGCTTCATACTGTTCATTATATCTAATGGTTCACCTAACAGTATATCCTATTTGTATGTTAAGGATTTATTTAAATGGTATTCTGTGCATAGCCTTTTGGAATATGCTTTTCTTTTGCCATTGTGTTTTGCAGATTTATCCCTGTTACTTCAGTAGACCTACTTCATCTTAATTGCTGGTGATCCACTATATGGATATAGCACAGTTTGTTTATTCACTGCCCTGTTGATGGATATTTTGGCTTTTAAGGAAAACATTCCCCTTATTTTCCTTTTTTCTTAACGTATAATCATAAACAGTGCCAAAATGAACATTCTTATACACATTTCCTTGTGCACATATAGGAAATTTTCTTCACTGTTTATAAGTAGAATTGATGGGTCATAAGGTAATGTACATTTTACAATTAAGTAGAGATTAAGAAATTGCTCTCCAGACTGATAACAATGAATTTGTAATACCGTTAGCAATGTACAAGAGCTGTCATTTCTTAAGATTCTTGCAAACACTTAATATCTTCACATTTAAAATATTTTTTCCAGTCTGATGGGTATGAAAATAGTATATAGTATATAATTTTTAAAATGTTTGCATTTTCTGGAGTGTTAGTGAGATTAAGCATTGTTTTTCATTTGCTTGTTGGGTATTTCATTTGTTTATTTGTATATTGTGAATTCTCTGTATCCTTTGTCCATTTCTATATTGGGTTTTCTATCTCCCACTGATTTGTAGAAATTCTTTATTAAGTATGACTAGTAGTCCTCTGTCAGCTCTGAGTGTTCCAAATATCTTCTCCTAGTTGGTTGCTTATCTTTTATATTTCAAATCTTATATATAAAGAATTTTTAAAATTTCATGTAGCCAAATTGATAAATCATTCCTTTATAATTTGTTCTTTTTGCAACTTGTTCAAAAAAATCTTTCCCTATCACAAAATGAAAAAAAAAATTCTCCTTTTGTTCCTTGTAAAGGGAAAGAATTGCTGATTTTTCACATTTATTTTTAAAAATTTACCTAGAATTAATTGTGTGTATGGTGTGAGGCAGGAGTCACTTTTATTTTTTCACATGGATGGCCGGTTGTCCTGACTCCGTATTTTGAACAATCTTACCTTTATGATGTATGCAGTAACCTTGGCCTGTTTGAAAATAGGGATGCAGGAAATCTGTTTGTTTTCTTCCACGAGGCAGGCTCATCCCTGTAATAGTTCTTCCCATACCCTATGCTAGTGATTCTCAAACTCTAGGGCACCTGAGAATCACTAGGGGAGTGTGTCGGGAATGCAGAGTCCTAGGACCCACCTCTGATCACTAAATGAGAATCTGTGAGGGTGGGAGCCCAGGAATCTGTATTTTAAACAGATGCCACAGGTGAGTTTGATGCAGGTGGCCTGTAGAGCACAGTGAAAAATCCTGCCCTTAATTTAATACCAGGAAGTACAGTTTTCCCTCTCTGAACTGTACATCTTCCAGGGGACACAGCTGAAAATATTATGCTTTCTCTTTTATACACACATACTCTTACACTCATCAATTAAAGGGCCCCAACCAACCCCTTTGATGACAATGGAAAGTATTCCAATCTTCAGTCTTCTGTGATTGCTGTGGTCATGTTAATTCTCCTAAGGAAGCCAGGTAATATTTGTTAGGCTGGTAAAAATGAAATGCTAGGAGTCGAGAGAGACTAGAGATCCACAGCACAGGCCGATTTCCTGTTGACCACCATGCATATTCTATACTATTAATTCCTTTCTCCATAATTTTGCCGTTTCCTGCAGAATCTGTGCTGTTCACTCTGGTTGGACCTGGAAGGAGTTTTACAATTTAAAATCATAATAATTCACCCACAAGCCTCCACCTTTGGTGGTGGTTTCCACTGCCGCTGTCATCAGGGCTTTCCCAGGGGAGGGACTGTGTAGCCTACGATCTAAGCCCTTTCTTGGGATACCTAGACTCCTCGGCACCATGGGGCCGAGGCAGCCTTTCATGCTTTAGAAGCAAGAAGATTGAGTTTCTCAGACTGGCGTGTATGCGTGTGGAAGGGGCAATGTGGATGAGCTGCTGGTGGTAACAGAGGCTTGTCTGCTCATTTCAAATGTTAAAGAGGCCAGAGAAGGAACATTTCTTAATGCAAGAGTACAGGAGCTCCATTTACTGGGACAGTATGTAAAACTAGGTGAACACTCAAAAGCCTTCCCCCCAATATTTATTTTTTTTTACTTGTTAACGAGTCGCTATTTTCTCTCTTTCACTCTGAAGTGTACTATTAGTTTGATACTGTAATGGTTTTGGCTGTCAGGGTAGCATAGCAAGTATATGCAGATCATTAGGAAACATCTATTCTTCCTGTCGCTTCATTTTCAGGAAAATTCCAGACCCTAAAATGAGAACAATGGGAAATCTAATCTTTGAATAAATGACTCTCAATATAATTTCTAGTGGTAACCACACGTTACCACTCTCAGATCTTTTCCTTTGACTTTAGATGGGAAATCTGATCCTTTCCATTGATGTGGAGAGTGCCCTGTCTTTTAATACGTTTCATGGGGAAGTATTACTTTTGTCTTTGTTCTGAGTATTACTAATTCAGATAGAGGGGAGAAGAGTGACTTATGTGGACAAATATGACCAGTTGTTGGAAAACCGGTAGGAAATCCCAGGAAAAGCGTAATCTTTGTAACAGGTGCAGTTGTCTCTGACTTATCTCTCTGATCTCTCTTGGGAAATGCTTTGTTGTGTGTTCGCCTGGTGTTGACAACACTGAGTCCACCTCCCTAGCCACAGATAAAATAAGTTGTTCATGATTAACCTCTTGGACTTTGCACGGACACCTGCTTATGCAATTTAGTGATCCCTGGTGGCCGGAAACTCTTGCGGGTGTGGACTATCTCACATCCGCAGTGCAAATACTGAGTGCAGGGATCAGGTCACCTTACACTCACAGGTTCCCAGTGCTGAGGTAGATTTTAAAGTGGTTGCAGGACATGTCAACTACAGTTATATGTACAGGGCAATCATTGAGTACAAGAATGGAAAGTCAGATATAGAAGTGAAGTCTAGGAGACACACAGATAGTTGGCTTGTGTAGTGATCTGTGTTTATTGTTTTAAAAATAGATAGCGCATTAGGAAGAGGCAGAACCAGAACTTGAACTTAAATCTGAGTGATACCAAAGTCTGTATTCTCATCACTAACCTGTATTGCTCCTCTAGGGATTGTAGGAAAGGCCCATGTAACTCATCATTAAGAGGATTGACTGACCACATCACCCAGAGAAAATTCTCTTATTATACAAAGATTTTCATATATATGTATTCAACATTTTGCAAAGGGTGTTAAATGTAGAGCCGTCAGAATCATTGACCATGAGGTCCCTGTTGATAATTAGATGGCAGTGGGTTTCTGTATCCATTGATAACTGCATAGTGAAATGTACGCTTTTTCCCCTCTATGGGGACATGTGGAGTAGGAAAAGGGAAGCCAAGAACATACAGGCTGCATTTGAATCCAGCTATGCCACACAGTAAAGGCAAGTGGATTTTCCCTATCAGTATACAAACATGTTCTCGTAATTCCAGTATTAAACTGAAAAAAGTTTTCTTTGACCCACATCCCCATTCAGCCACTGGCCAATTTCTTTCCCATTCACGGTGTAACTTCTACAAATATTCTCCATAATCACCCATATGACGTGCCCCTTCCCTCCAGTTTTCTTCTCAGGGATGACCCACATGGGCTTCAGACCCTCACTCACGGATGCCTTCCCACACAAAACCTAAAGGTTGTTCCCTGTCTTCATTTTCCTCAAATTCAGAACAGCGTTCAATTCATAATTCCTTCTTTTTAAAAATAGAGTCCTAATTGACATAGCATTACACATTAGTTTCAAGTGTACAACATAATGATTTGATGTTTGTATATATTGTGAAATGATCACACAAGTCTAGTTGACATCCGTTACCTTACATAGTTACACAATTTTTTTTTTCTTGTGATGAGGACTTCTAAGATCTACTCTCTTGGCAACTTTCAGATATGCAATACCTTACTATTAGCTGTAGTCACAATGCTGTACATTACATCCCTGTGATTGACTTATTTTATAACTGGAAGTTTATACCTTTTGACCCTCTTCACCCATTTTGCCCACCCCCACCCCCTGCTCTGGCAACCACTCATCTGTTCTCTGTGTCTGTGAGCTTGGTGCATAGGTGTTTTTGTTTGTTTGTTTGTTTGTTTAGATTCCACATACAAGTGAGATCATACTGTATTTGTTTTTCTTGGTCTGACTGACTTTATTTAGCGTAATGCCTTCAAGGTCCATTTGTGTTGTCACAATAGACAGGATTTCATTCTTTTTTATGCCTGAATAATATTACCTTTTAAATATATACACCACATCTTCTTTATTCATTCATCCATTGATGGAGACTTAGGTTATTTCCATATCTTGGCTATTGTGAATAAAGCTGCAGTAAACATGGGGGTGTATATATCTTTTTGAGTTAGTGTTTTCATTTTCTTTGGATAAATACCCAGAAGTGGAATTACTGGATCATGAAGTAGGTCTATTTAAAAATTTTTGAGGAACCTCCGTACTGTTTTCCGTAGTGGCTGCACCAGTTTACATTCCCATCAACAGTGCACAAGGGACCCCTTTTTTCCACATCCTCACCAATACTTGTATTTCTTGTCTTTTTGATAATAGTCATTCTAACAGGTGTGTCAGCATCTCTTCTTAAAGCTTTTTTTTTTTTTTTCTCTAGGATTTTTCTCCTAGCTTACTAGATACCTCTTTGATTTCTCTTCTGCTGGCCTCCTCTCCTCTGCTGAACCTCTAAATTTTGATGAGTCTGAGGGCTTGTTCCTGCAGCCACCTCTCTTCACCTCCTCTTTCCTCAATCCCGTTGTGTTACATACCTTACATAAACTGAAGACGTCAAATCTATACCTTCAGCTCTCACCTCTGCTTTGAACTCCAGTGTCATATATCCAGCCACCTACCTGACGCTTCTTCTTACATATCTTATAAGCACCTCAGACTTGATATGTCTTAATATGCCCCACCCCACCTACTTCTTCCTGAGTCTTCTCTATCTCATGAAAAGACACCATTATCTACCCAAGAGCTCAGGCTGTAAACCCACCAATTATCTAAGCGTTTTCTCTTTGTCTCATCCACCACATCTAATCCTTTAGCAAATCCTGTTGACTTTACATTTGCACATAGATCTGTCTGCTTCTCTCTATTTCTTCTGTTCCCACCATGGTGTAAGCCACCCCAACTCTTTCCTGGACCATTAAAGTGGCCTCATAACAGGTTTCCTTGCTTCTGCTGTTGATTCCTGCTACAGTTCATTCCCCCATGTAGCAGCCAAAATTATTTCTTTAAGAAGTAAATAAAAGCAGAAACTAGCACACCATTGTGAAGCAATTATACTCCAATAAAGATGTTTAAAAAAAAATTAAATAAGTTCTTGTCACTGTCTCATTTAAAAATTTACAATGGACTACTTCCAGTAATACCTAACTAACTCCTATCAGACCAGCTCTCACACAGATAACAACTATAAACTCAGGAAAGAATAGGCAAACAACCACCTGGAGGGACTGGTGAGCCATCAAAAGCAGATACAATTGGGAAAGAGTCTGTGCTTGAAAAGTGGGATAGAGCAAAGAAGAGTTGCCCAGAGTCCTGGCTGATCTTTGAATTATGCTTGCGTGGGGTGACTCCCAACAGCCCAGAATATAAGGCTTATAGAACTCAACAGAGATATCAGCTGTCACCCATGGCAGGGGAAGCAGAACTTAGAGTTTCAAGTTAGTCAAGTCAATTGGCCTGCTAAAAGTGAACAAGATAATAATAATAACACTACTTGGAGAAATATAACAGGGTCCAGAGGTTCTATAGCATTTCATTATCTCTGGTCGGGAAATAATACAAAATTATTAGACATGGAGAAACAGAATAACATGACTTACACTCAAGCAAAGACAATCTTTGGATACCCACCACTAGATGACCTATTTGTTGTATTTAGCAGGCAAAGATTTTACAGCAGCTATCATAACTGTATTCAAGTACCTATAGGAAAATATTCTCACAGTGAATGAACAAACGGAAATCTCAGAAGAAAAAGAGAAACTACAAAAAGAACCAAATCGACATTCTGGAACTGAAAAATACAGTGTCTGGAAAAATTCACTGGATAAGATCAATGGAAGATTGGAGATAACAAAAAAGAAAGTTCATAAGCTTGGAAGTAGATCAGTAGAAATCATCCAAGCTGAGGAATAGACAGGAAAAAGGTTTTAGAACCTCATGACCTGTGAACAATATAAAAAGGTCTAACATGCATTTGCTTGGAGTCCCAGAAGTAGAGGAAAGAGAATGGAACAGAAAAATATTTGAAGACATAATGGCTGAAAATGTCCTATATTTAAAGTCATACATTTTAATAATTTATGAAACCAAATAAGGCCCAAGTAGAATAAGTAAAAAGAAAACTATACCCAAGACAAAATATCATACATCTGAAGAAAACCAAAGATGAAGAGTAAATCTTGAAAGCAACCAGAGAGATGGAATATGAATGACTGGGGGCTTTGTTCCACTGTTTCCAGGCTTCTAGAGATTACAATAATTTTAAAATGCTGAAAGAAACAAAAACCAACCTAGAATTCTATATGCAGCAAAAATACCCTGTAAGAAGGAAGGGGGCACAGAGGGGACATTTTCAGATAAATAAAATTAAGAGAATTAATTGCCAGTTGACTGCACTACAAGACATGCTACAGAGAGTTCTCCAGGTTGAAGGGAGATGATACCAGCGGGAAATCTATAATATCAGGAAGGGATGAAGAGCACTGGATATAGTAAATATGGAGATAAATAGGAAAGGCCATTTTTTCTTCTAATTCCTGTAAAGTACATATGACTGTTTAAAAGAAAAATTATAACATTGTGTTTTGGGATTTATTAACGGCTCACATCTATAAAAACTACAGTATAAAGAATGGGAATGGAGAAAATGGGTATATACTGTTGTAAGGTCCTTAAACTCATGTGAAATGGTATCATATTAACTAAGTAGACTGTGAAATGTTAAGGATATATATTGTAACCTCTGGAGCAACTGCTGAGTTAAAATAAAACAAAAAGGCAAAGAGGGTACCTAAAACGCTAATAGATAAAGTGGCATTCTAAAAAAAATGTTTGATTAACTCAAAAGAAGGTAGACAAAGAAGAACAAAAACAGAGAGGACAGGCAGAAAACAAAATAGTAAAATGTTAGACCTAAATCCAGCCATATAAATAATCATTAAATGTAAATAGAATAAGCACTCCAGTTAAAAGCAGACTGACAAACCACGAAAATACAAGATCCAACTAATATATGCTGTCTCTAGCCATTTTAAGTATCAAGACACAAACAGATTGAAAGTAAATGGATAGATTAAGTTATAACATGCAAATAGTAAGCATAAAATGGCTGGATTGGCTATATTAGTATCAGGTAAAGTAGACTTTAAGATAACGAGTTCAAGAGAGACATATCATAATGATAAAATGGTCAGTTCATAACTGATCAATCATAGGTATGCATGCTCCTACTAACAGAGCTTCAAGATACATGAACAAAAGTTGACAGCATTAAAGGGAGAAATAGACATATCCACAGTCATTATTAGAAAATTAACACTACTCTCTCAGCAATTAATAGAACTACTAGACAAAAAGATAAGTAAAATCATAGAAGATATGAGTAGGGCTGTCAGCTGTTTTGATCTAATGGATATGTATGCAACAGTATGTAACAACTGCAGAGTACACTTTTTTTTCAAGTGCACATGGTACATTCATCAAGATAGAACACATCCTGGGCCATAAAACACGTCTCAATAAATTTGCAAGGATTAAAATTATATGGACAATATTTTCTGACTACAGTGGAATTGCATAAGAAGTTTAAAACAGTGAAAAGTCTAGGAAAACTCTAAATATTTGAAAGACAACACACTTCTGATCGGCTCCTTTTTCTCATTTGAGCCTCACCTTAAAATTTACCTCCTTTATGAGGCCTTCTCTGACTGCCAATTTAGGGTAAGCTCCCCAGTGAAGTTTTACTGTATGGCTCTGCTTTCCTTTCACCATAGCACTATTCGCGGTCCCAGGTATTTTCTTCTTTGGCCGTTGGTTTAACTGTTTCCCCCCAACTAGTATGTAAGTTCTAGGGAGGTAGGGATCTTTCTTTATTGTTCACTGCTAGAATGGTGACGAAACACAGTAAATGCTCAATAGGAATTGCTGAATGTATGAACAGTAAATACGGGTCCTCCACAATCCATCGTAAGCCCATCTAGATGCTGATAATGAGAATCATGATAACATCACCACTGATAATAATAAATAACATTCTACTGGTATTATTATTGCTCAGGCACTTTAAATGCTATAATCCTCACAGCTGCCTGTGCAGTAGTACTTCTGTTATCCCCATGTTACAGAGGGAGAGACTGAGCTACAAAGTATTGTAATCAGTGTCACTTGGATAGTGAAGCGGGAGCTAGAAAACGTGGGTTTTCTGATTCCATAGTGCTTGTTCTGAGCCATCAGTAGTTTGTGATGGGAGAGAGGAGGCCGGTGGTTGTGTATGCACATTGGTAAATGAGGCAGCACAAGCTCTGTCAAGTCTTAGAAACAAGGCTTTGGTCCTCTGCCTCAAAGCCACGGTCTACTTTCAACTAAAGATGTAGAAGAGTCTTTTCAATATTAATGTCAGTTTCATGTTTCTGTGGACCAGTCCTGATAATGACAGTATATTAAACTAGTGGAGAAAGGATAGGTTAGTCAGTAAATGGTGTTGAAACAACTGACTAATATTTGGAAACAAACAAAATTAGATTACTGGTTTATGGAATAAATCTAAACAATTTCTAAAAGAATTAAAGATTTAAAATTAAAACATGAAATCATACACAAGGATGTTAGAGACAAGATGTAGGTGAATATTTAAGCTTGGATGAAGTGGCCTTTCTAAGGGTGGTAGTATGCCCTAGTTGAGCCTGAACTGGGATTCAGATTTAGTGACTTTTAGTGATCCAGTGGGCCAGCACAGAAGGTGCAGCATATATCTGAGGGTTTGGAAGGAATCCCTTTACCTGTCTTTTAACAGCTTTTAACAGCTGTTCCAGCCTTCCTCTGCCTCAGGAGATGACTCATCTCCCACTATCCAGAGGAAGAAGAGACTAGGGGTTTTAAAGTATAAAGTGATAAACTCATTCATCCTTACCTTCTTGTCATGGGTTTCAGAGGAAGTGGTGTCCATCTTCTTGACCTAAGCCACTCCTTCTACAAATACTTTAAAATTTATTACTTTACAACAAGAAATTGTCAAGCACATAGGTGCCATCCTAAAATGTGTGAGGTGATATCTCATTGTGGTTTTGATTTGCATTTCCCTAATGATTAGTGATGTTGAGTACCTTTCCATGTACCTGTTGGCTATCTGTATGTCTGCTTTGGAAAAATGTCTGTTTAGATCCTCTGCCCTTTTAAAAATTGGATTGTTTGGGTTTTTGCTATTGAGTTGTATGAGTTCTTTATATATTTTGGATATTAATCCCTTATCAGATATATGATTTGTAAATATTTTCTCCTGTTCAATAGGTTACCTTTTAATTTTGTTGATGATTTCCTTTCTTTTTTTTTTTTTTTTTTTTTCCGGTACGTAGGCCCCTCACTGCTGTGGCCTCTCCCGTTGCGGAGCACAGGCTCCGGACGCACAGGCTCAGCGGCCATGGCTCACGGGCCCAGCCGCTCTGCGGCATGTGGGATCTTCCCGGACCGGGGCACGAACCCGTGTCCCCTGCATTGGCAGGCGGATTCTCAACCACTGCGCCACCAGGGAAGCCCGATGATTTCCTTTCTTATGCGGAAGCTTTTTAGTTTGGTGTAAACTAGTTTATTTTTGCTTTTGTTGCCTTTGCTTTTGGTGACAAATCAAAAAAAAAAAAAAAATCACAAAGAGTGTTGTCAAGGAGCTTACCACCTGTGTTTTCTTCTAGGAGTTGTATGATTTCAGGTCTTACATTTTGAGTTAATTTTTGTGTCTAGTGTAAGATAGTCATCCAGCTTCATTGTTTTGCATGTAGCTGCACCATTTATTGGAGAGATGTCCTTTCCCCATTGTATACTCTTGACTCCTTTGTCATAAATTAATTGACTATATATGCGTGTGTTTGTTTTGGGGATGTCTCTTCTGTTCCACTGTTCTATGTGTTTTTATGCCAGTACCATACTTTTTTTTTTTTTTTTTTTTGCGGTACGCGGGCCTCTCACTGCTGTGGCCTCTCCCGTTGTGGAGCACAGGCTCCGGACGCGCAGGCCCAGCAGCCATGGCTCACGGGCCCAGCCGCTCCGCAGCACGTGGGATCCTCCCGG
>NC_041221.1:137856132-137909976 GCF_002837175.3 Physeter macrocephalus
GAACCCGCGCCCCCTGCATCGGCAGGCGGACTCTCAACCACTGCGCCACCAGGGAAGCCCGATGCCAGTACCATACTTTTTTGATTACTATAGCTTTGTGATATCGTTTGAAGTCAGGGAGCATGATGCCTCCAGCTTTGTTCTGCTTTATCAAGAATGCTTTAGCTATTTGGGGTCTTTCATGGTTTCATACAAATTTTAAGATTGTTTTTTCTGTTTCTGTGAAAAATACTATTGGAATTTTGATAGGGATTGTATTGAATCTGTAGATTGCATTGGCAGTATGGTCATTTTAGTAATATTAATTCTTTCAATCCATGAGCACAGCATATTTTTCCATTTATTTATGTCTTCTTCAATTCGAACCCGCGCCCCCTGCATCGGCAGGCGGACTCTCAACCACTGCGCCACCAGGGAAACCCGATGGCCAGTACCATACTTTTTTGATTACTGTAGCTTTGTGATATCGTTTGAAGTCAGGGAGCATGATGCCTCCAGCTTTGTTCTGCTTTATCAAGAATGCTTTAGCTATTTGGGGTCTTTCATGGTTTCATACAAATTTTAAGATTGTTTTTTCTGTTTCTGTGAAAAATACTATTGGAATTTTGATAGGGATTGTATTGAATCTGTAGATTGCATTGGCAGTATGGTCATTTTAGTAATATTAATTCTTTCAATCCATGAGCACAGCATATTTTTCCATTTATTTATGTCTTCTTCAATTTTTTTCATCAGTGTCTGAAAACTTTCAGTTTTTGGTACAAATCTTTCCCCTCCTTGATTGAATTTATTCCTAGGTATTTATTATTTTTGATGCAAATGTAAATGGGGCTTTCTTAATTTCTTTCCTGGTAGTTTGTTATTAGGTATAGGAATGGACAGATTTTTGTGTATTAATTTTGTATCCTGCAACTTTATTGAATTTGCTTATTACTCACAACAGTTCTTTGGTGGAGTCTTTAGGCTTTAAAGTATATATGGTTATCATGTTATCTGCAAGTAGTGGCAGTTATATTTCCTCCATTCCAATTTGGATGCCTTTTACTTCATTTTCCTGAATAATTGCTCTGGCTAGGACTTCCAATACTATGTTGAATAAAAATGGTGAGAGTGAGTATCCTTGTCTTGTTCCTGATCTTAGAGGAAATGCTTTTAGCTTTTCACCATTGAGTATGAGGCTAGCTGTGGGCTTTCCAGATATGGCTTTTATTATGTTGAGGTATGTTCCCTCTATACCCCATTTGTTGAGAGTTTTTATCATCAGTGGATGTTGAATTTTGTCAAATGCTTTTTCTGCATCTATTGAGATGATCTTATGATTTTTATCCTTCATTTTGTTAATATGGTATATCATATTGATTGCTCTGCAAATGCTGAAACATCCTTGCATCCCTGGGAGAAATCCCACTTGATCATGGTGTGTGATCCATTTAATATACTGTTGAATTTACTTTGCTAATATTTTGTTGAGGATTTTTACATCTGTATTAGTCAGGAAATGTAAATGTAAATTTTAAATTTAAACGTAAATTTTCTTGTGGTATCCTTGTTTGGTTTTGATATCAGGGTAATGCTAGCCTTGTAAAATAAGTGTGGATGTATTCCTTTCTTTTCTGTTTTTTGGAAGAGTTTGACAGGATTGGTATTAATTCTTCTTTAAATATTTGGTAGAATTCACCAGTGAATCTGTCTGGTCCTGGACTTTTGTTTGTTGGGGGGTGAGAATGTCTTATCTATCTTTATATTCCCAACCTCTAGGACAGTGCCTGGCTCATAGTGGATTGTGGTAAATATTTAAGGGTAAGTTAATAATATCAGCTAACATTTATTTAATATTTACTATTTTTTGAGCACATGCTAAACACTATAGATGCACTATCTCATTTATTCTTCACAAGAACCCTGTAAGATGTGGTCTGTATTTTCTTCATTTAGCAAATGAGGAGGCCAAGAAAACTGCTCAGAGACTACAAGGCTAGATTGAGATCACACAGTTAGGAAGTAGCAGAGCCAGGATCTGACTTCTGAGCTGGTGATCTTTACACTAGGTGGCAGTTACTGTGTGACCTTGGGCAAGTCAGTTTCCTTCTCTGGTATTCCACTTCCTCATTGAAACTTATGGGGCAATCTAGACTATCTCTAAAGCCCCTTCCAGTCTTGCTACTCTATTACTCCATTAGACGTAGAAGACAAAGTTATAACCAATTCCACGAAAATGAAAATCTCCTTAATAGAAAGACTTCCAAGTCCCAGTTAGTGCTCCATTTCTCTACAAACACTAATCATTACATTGACCTTTCCATTGAATCAAAGAGCTTCGATGGTTTCTCGGAATTCATTGCCTTCATATTTGGCCAACCCAGTGGACAGGGACCTTGAGCAGGTTCTTTGTCGCCAGCCCCAGAATCCATTCCGGCTAGTTGAAGCAGAAATGGCAATTTATTGAAGGATATTACGTGGTTCACAGGTTCTGCAGAGGGCTAAGCAGTATCAGACTGTGGCCAGGGACGAGGGCCAAGCCACATGGACATACTGTCCTGGAAAAGCTCCAGATTTGCCACAGCGAGGTGCAGAGTGCAGTTCACACCATGATACTGGACCCTGGGTGCCTAATATTCCCCTGGGCTGCCCCCCAAGCACCAGATGCTTGGGCCCCTGGCCTCCCTACAAAATGGATTCTGCATGTTACTCTCGAGAAGAGCAGGCTCTCTGGCTCTGATTAGAGAACACCAGTCCCACACCTGCAGTCCATCTTTAAGGGAAGCCAGGAATGTGGGTAAGCACCTTCTACCTTCAGGAAGCAGGACTTAGGATGTGGGCCACTCCCTAAACTGGAAAACACCCAGGGGGTGCTGGATGATCACACAGACTGGCACAGTTGACCACTCTGTAGATTTATTACACTGCTCTAGGAAGGCAGCTGGACCTCATCATATAAGTATGTGTCTTAAACTGAGAAGCTCTTTGAATTCGGACATTGAAATAATAGTGGCTAACATGCACTCTTGGTCAGGCCTTGTGTTAAGCTATGTACACACATTTTCCCCTTAGGCCTCGCAACGCTCCTGTGAGGAGTACACGTTTGTCCTCAGTATGGATTACCTTCCTCATCTGACAGTTGAGGATACTGAGGCCCAGAGAGGAAGCACCACGTCCTCTATCACTCAGCTAGTAAGTGGTGGAGCGTGGACTCGAACTGGGTGAGCCCCTGCATCGTTTTGCCTCAGGCAAAGAGGTTTATTGGGTTGACAGACAAACCCTGGTGCTGGGTCACATCTAGCTCTGGCCATCCTCAGGTCTGAATCTGGGGTGTGCCCAAACCAAAGAGAATTTCCCGAGAAAATTTGGTTGACCAGATTTGTAAGAATCGTTATGCATCTTCCTCTTAATGTTTTCTTAATGTCAGTGAGTTTCAGACACTAAGATGCTCTTACGTCTAGTTAAAATTGAAGCTTTGAAAATGCTTGGGATCTTTGTCTTTCATCCTAATGTTCTGGGAACTGGGTCCTGATGGAAAACTATCGCATAAACTCAGTTCCCTGGGGTCCCCACTTAGAACTATGCTGCTGCCTCAAGTTCACAGTTGCTGTAAAGTTCTGGAAACCTGGTCTAGGGGAGGAAAAGAATTTTTCTTGACCCTCTTAGTGTCCCTGGCTGGGTCCGAAAATTAACCTGACGAAGACAACGGGAGAAAAGAATACAAATTTAATATAAGTTTTACATGACACAGGAGCCTTCAAAAGGAAATGAAGACCTGAAGAAACAGTTAAACTTTGGGCTTGATGGAGAGCGGGAAGCCATGTAGAAATATGGTAGAACAAAGAGTATGAGGAAATAAGTGTAGTAAACTGGGGGAAACTTAGCAAGTCCTGTTTGGTTTCTTTTCCATGTTTCTTTGACTTTAAGATAAAGATGCTTCTTTCCTCCAGATATCAAGAAAGTATCTCTTACAAGAGGTTCTAACGACCTGCTTCAGGGAAGAAGGGGAAGAGGAAGGTGAGAGAGACCTTCCTGCTTCTGCCATTTTGTCAAACTCCTTCAGCTTAAAATAGTTAATATGCCAAGGTGCTGTGTGCTGGGGTAGTATGTCCTGAACGCCATCACTTGATAGAAGTGGTTCCTGTTCTTACCCCTTCACATGTATTCTTGCAGCTTTTCCAGACAAAGTCAGCAGCCACTTTGGAAAAACAAATATTTAAAACAAAACAACCCTGCCTTCCACCTTGCCATAAATATATGAGCATAAACTCTGGTTGTGAAATTCAATGCTTACTTGGCCTGAGGCAAAACCGTAAAGGAGTTTTACGGGCCCCATTCAGGATAGAGATAAATGCACCAGTGAAAATACACATAACTTGGGGAACACATGCAGTTAATGATGACCCGAGGGAAGCACCCTCCCTCCCCAGGCAGACAGCTCTCCTGCATGGTACTGGTTAGAGAGACTTGGCAGGAGGCAGGAAGAGAGGATGCTGCTGCTTCAGCTCGAGATGACAAGTGAAGCCAGAAGGGGAAGGAAGTGGGAGGAGAGGCCAGAGCAGAGGGCCATAATTGCATTATGAATTCCTGCCTATTCAGAGCAGATTGTCCCCAAATTTGTCATTAAAAGCGCAGTTTCCTCTATGAAAACTTTCCAAGGACCCCAGGAAAGATGCTGAGAACAGGAAGTGGGGCATCCAGTTATTCATGTGGGTAATGAACTTTATTCTGTATTAATTATTTATGAATTCTGCGTTCTAGCCAATCTTTGTTTAGTAATAAAGTTAGTATTACTTTTTGTTCCTTCACTTGTGCGTTTGTCCAACAGACATTTATTGACTTTCCGCTATGTTGGGACGCTGTGCATACTGAAGAGGTCCTTGTTACTTACTGTCTTCTGATGCTTACTCTCTATCAGGAGAGGCAGACATTAAGCATCTAATTACACACCGAAGTTAAATAGTTATCAGGTTGTTATGTGCTATGACGAATCAAAGGATGTGATGAGAGCAGGTAACAGGAGAGGCTGACTGTGTCAGAGGGTCAGGAAAAGTGACATTTGAGCCTGAGGAAGAAAAAGCAATCAGATGCACGGAATGTGTGTGAAAGGATAAAAGTGGTTTCTAAGCATGGGTTTATCATCTCTTTTTCTTATCGTCTTTAATTACATGAGAGTTTTTCCAAGTGTGATCTTTGAGCTACCTGCATCAGGATCACTTGGAAGCGTGTTAAAAATTCAGATTCCCGGGCCCCACATCAGGCCACTAAATCGGTATCTCTAGAAGCAGGGCCTGGCAAGCTGCACTTTAAATATAGCACGTTCCCCACCCCGCCAACCTCCCTGAGATGATTCTTACCCTCACTGTTTGATTTGAAAGCTACTTCCTTATAGTAGAGGAAGCTTTATAATTCTTGCAAAGGTTTATGTTTATGACACTCTTTGATCCCCACTGCAACCTTATATAGTACACAAGCTAAGTATCATTATTCCACGTTTACAGATGATGTATCTGAGACCTGGAAAAGAGAAGGGTTTACCCCCTCATCAGTGAGCCTTGTGCCCTTCTCCTTATACCACAGTGGATTACAGTGGCCATACCTGCTTTACAAATGGGATGTAACACACCCAGGAGTGGATTGCAAGCTTGAAGACATACTTATATTTCCTTCACAGTAATTGTTATTGGCATAGTATCACCTAGTAGTTCAGCAGGTCTAAAGGCAGACAGACCTGGAGTCTAGTCCCAGCTCTGCCACTTAATAGCTGTGTGACCTTCACTCTCTACTTCATTTATCTCATTTGTTACATAAGGATAAATAATAACGCCTACACCGTTGAGTTGTTTCAAAGATTAAGTGAAGTACTGTGTGTGAAACACCAAGTGTAAAGCTTTTGAGTACTTAGTAAGTACTAAAAAGATGACAGCTGTTGTACCTATAATGTTTAGGATCCAATGACTATGCAGTAGTGTTACCTACTAACTGAAACCCAGATAAAAATCACAAGAGATGTTACACATGGAAGGTTTAAGTAACTGTTATGAGTCATTCAGGCAAAAACATCTGAGACAACTCAGTAACAATGAGCACATCCAGCACCCAAATCTTGGTTTCTAAATACCATTATTCACTAAAGAAACCAGGTCTTCTTGAAGAAATGCTGCTTTAAGTTCTGGAGAAGGGAAAATATGAGGTGATCTGGAACATTTTATTGTGTCACAAAGTATTAAAGTGCTTAAAGACTGATGGGGACATGTCAAAAAGGGATGAGCTAGCTCCAATTGGCTCCCTCTTCTCAAATTTGGAACAGTTTGAACATCAGAAAAAAAATGACAGTGATGTTGACTATAACACATTGAGAAAAAAAATTCATGAGTTGACAATGGTGGTTAAAAAGGTGGAATAGAGCCAGGAAAGCTTTTTTTTTTTTTTTTTGGAATGAACAGAGTTAGAAAAGTCACAAAATTTCTGTTTTGTAACACGTATAATAATCGGATTCAGGCAAGGATCATCACTGGAGGCTAAAATCTTTTGTTAAAGGTTGTTGGGAAAACATATTCACAGTCTTAAAGATTACTTATATCAATATTATTTATTTTACTATTATACAGAGAGAAAAGTATATCTTTCCTATGGGGAGATCTGGTAAATAGCAAAAAATCAAATGATCAAATTTAGCATCACAAATTATGAGACAAACTGACATCATATTCCTTCTGATGTGATGCAACAGGAAATACACAACCTCACCCATGTGGCATTATTGCCAAAATTTTCTAACCCGAATCAAATTGTAGGAAACAATCAGACAAATCCACGAGGATATTCTACAAGACAACCAATCTCTACTCTTCAAAAAATTTACTGTTGTAAAAGGTAAAAAGAAAAAAAGAGAGAAGAATGTTCTAGAATCCAGACTCATGTTCTAGAATTATTGATGTAGCATGATAAGTGATTTAGATTAAAGGAAACTAAAGACCTGGCAGTTAAATGCAGTGTGTAGTCCTTGATTGGATCCTGGCTTTTAAAAAGCTATAAAACAACCCAAATGTTCATCACCTAAAAAAGGGATAAACAAAATTTGGTATTTCTGTACAACGTGATATTTTTCAACCAGGAAAGGGATGAAATAATACATGCCACAACATGAATGAACTTCAAAAACATTATGCTAAGGGAACGAAGCCAGATATAAAAGGCCACATATTTTATGATTTTATTTCCTTGAAATTTCCAGAATAGGCAAATCCATAGAGACAGAAAGTAGACTAGTGGTTGTCAAGGGCTGTGGGGGAGGGGAGAATGGGGAATGACTGATAATTAGTTACTGGATTTCTTTCTGGGATGATGAAGTTGTTCTGGAATTAGATACGGATGATGGTTACACAACCTTGTGAATATATTAAAACTCTGAATTGAATGCTTGGAAAGAGTGAATTTTGTGATAAGTGGATTATATCTCGGTTAAAGTTATAAGGACATTGATTGGGACAGTTGGGGAGATTTGAATACGAGTTGTCAGATGATATTTTTTCAATTTTAAATTTCCAGGATGTGATAATGGTATTGTGGCTGTATAGGAGTATGTCCTACCTCATAGGAAATATTTAGGGATGTATTTAAGCATGAAGTACTGAGGGATAAAATTGTCATGATATTTGTAGTTTACTTTGAAAGGAATCAGAAAAAAAGTATTAGGAGAAAGCAAATGTGGTAATATTTGAACAATTGGTGATTTAGGTAAAAGATATACAGGAGTTCATTGAAGTATTCCTTTAACTTTTTTGTAGCTTGACATTTTTCAAAATAAAACGATTTGAAGGGGGGCCCACTTTTGGGTGTCTATTACACACCAGACCGGCGATGAAGACCCCTGCGGATTGTGACAAGGAAATTAGGAACGTGAAGGCACAGCCCTCCCTCCTTAGCGAATCCTCGAAGGAGAGTGAACTGTATGCCTCCCTTCAAAGCTTCTCTTGGTTCCACTGGCATCAGAGACAGATGGTCAGGCTGTGTTCCAGAAAGTCATTCTGTGCTTGGGCTTCTTAGGTAGAGTGGGCGCCCTGACCATGTTGTCTGACTTGATGGCACTGTCTAGGGGTGTTGAGATCTTCCAGAGATAAAGCGTTAACTGTATCAGTGAAATCGGAAGGGCAATGAGATGCAAGTAGGTTGGGGGTGAGGGCCTAAGGACAGGAAGGAAGAAGGAGGCGGCATGAGCGCCTCTTTAGAGGGAAGGCAAATGGTCCCGGCCAGCAACCAAGGCTTGACCATTGTTTGAGTAACAAGCAGGAGGGGAGGGGAGCCAATGCCCCAGCCCCATTTGCAGACTCTGAGTATTAAAACTGATCCTCGGGTGCTTCTCCGTTCGGGTCCCAGCTGCTCCTGGCTGGTGGTTAGAAAAGTTCCTCATTGTCCTACCTACTCACGTTACCCCTTTCAACCAAGGAATCATTGTCATCTGCGGCCTCTTTTTTAAGCCTTTGTTCTATTATTTTTCCCTCAAGGATGCTAGGAGAGAGTCTGCTAGAGGTGAACTAACTGGTGCTTACTCTTTGACCAAGATGGGCTGGGAGGGGTCTCAACTTGGAAGAGGGGTCGGAGATGTGGAAATGGCTGGTCAGCAGCAATGTAAGGAAAGTTTTGTGAGGCCTACCGGGGAGGGTGGGGAAGACTGGATTTCTAGTCCATCCCGGGCACCCAGGCCTTCTGTTTTTAAAACAGACGTGCTTCATCCTTCCCCGAGCTGGGGCCAACGATGGGAACTCAAAATGCAAAGTTGAAGCCAGGGAAAGATATTGACTGTTTCTTTTTTTAAGCTAATATTCCAAATTTCTTATGAAAGTCAACTTAGACATCCAGGACACAGGAAACAAGGCAAGAGGCCGCAGCCAGCTGCCTCAGAGGACCCGGGACACTTTCTTAATAACATCCAGATGGTTCCACAGAAATTGTTAACATCTTGAAAAAAGAAAAAAAATCAACTGCAGGAGAAATGAGATTTAAGTGGTTTAGGAAAGACAGCCTGGAGGAGAGTCCCAAGGGATGAGAGTGGGTCTGAAATAGAAACCTCTGTGGTGGGATTACTGCTTCCTAGGGCGAGGCTGGAGGGGAGTGGGTGTAAAAGTCCAGGGTTTTAGTAGAGCCTTTGGGTTGGAAGGGAGCCCCAGCAGAACTGAACTGAACTTCTGGTCATGTTTATCCATTTGCTACCCTGGGTTTGCAATAACTTTTCACATTAATATTTTTTTGTTTGTTTTTGAGAGGATTATTTAACTCCCAAATATATCTGTTGCGCTCGATAGGCCCAGGTCTTAGAGCCTGTGAGATTTTAAGGGCCTCAGGCAATATTTAACCCCGAAAAAATGCTATATATATAGAGTATTTTTGTTATATATATATATATATATATATATATATATATATATACGGCCCACGGGCCCAGCCTCTCTGCGGCACGCGGGATCCCCCCAGACCGGGGCACGAACCCGCATCCCCTGTATCGGCAGGCGGACTCCCAACCACTGCACCACCAGGGAAGCCCCACTTACTTACTTTGGAAACAAAAGTCTGGGAGAGGGAAGTGGGGACCACAGATTCAGGACTCAAGTCGGCATTCAACAAGCTGCCCCACGTTATGCCTCTCACCTGGGCCACTCAAAGCCCGTTAGAGGCACCTCCTGCCTCCCACCCTGTTTGAGTGTCCCCCCCACCACCGTAATAGGATTGGCTTCTCTGTCTGACTGAGATAATAGGAGATAGAGCTGGAGCGACTGGTGAGGGCAGATTGACTGGCCTTCCTTGCAATTCCCATATCCTAAATAGCATGTAGGAGTGGGGAGTGAACAGTAAGAATATACACATCCTGGTACTGTTGGTCTGAAATGCCTAGGGTATTTAGTATGAAAAATCTGTGTATAATTGCAAAAACAACAAAACAAAACTCTAGAACACCTAATACGGGAATCGGAATTTTCTACACCAAGCAACATTACCAAAGAAAGACCAGCAAAGAGAGCCCAGAACTGGATTATGGAGCACTAACCAGGTAAACTCATTAGATGGAGGCATCTCTTTCCTTTGGGAGAACATTGACATTGAAACTTTGGCTTCTTGGGATTCAGCTGGAGGACTCTTTGGTGGAATGTAATGACTCCTTCCTTCCTCCCCAAACTGAAATCCGGGCTATTACAATTCCAAATGGACACAGATTCCTGCCAAGTTTATAGGAAATTGGAATGACAGTGTAGGTTCCCACCTCTGGGGATACCAGAAGCTGAAGGCTCTGAGAATAAGTAACATTTCCCTTGTGATTCCCAAATGAGTCTATTTTTATTTTAAGGGGCTCTGTGTTTTCATTCAGTTTTGTGAACTGAGGAATCCATATGGAATTTTCACCAGCTCTACTAAAATAAAAGCATGCAGCTTCTCAGCAGTGTACTGAAATAGCTGCTATGATAGGTCAGAGAGAATTGCAGAATTCACTTCTCAAGATCCGTGAGAAATCATCAACTGATTTTCAATGGGTGCCTTCTAAGCACATGGCAGAGTACGTACAGTATCAACTGCTGAATTCATACACAAGAGATATTGTCTTTGACATGGTATAGTTCATCATTTAAAAGAAGTCAAAGTAGCTGCTCTGAGATGGACAGCTTGTATTAGTTTAATATATATGAAATACAAGTATATATATACTTTTATTTTAAGAGCTGGATTTTTTGTGGGGCGAGGGGGTCGAAAGAGACTCATAAGTTGAGTCCCCATGTATAAAACAGGTATATTTTTATTGGTAATTTTTAGAAAGATTTCTTAAAAATATGCATTATTAATAATTATTTAACAATCTTGTTTGCTTCTTGATGGTATTCTTTCCAGCTTCTTCAACTTGAACCTCTGCCTCCCTGTTCCCCCTGTAGCATAAACTCCACAAAACAAGGAGCTTTCCTATCTTGACTCTATACTCCAGAACCAGAATAGTGCATGAGACAGAATAGGTGCTCAGTAAATGGTTTTCCCCCTCATTCAGTCAACAACTTTCCTTCTCCTTCGCTTTTTAATGGGTCCGTTATGGAAAAAATGAAAACGTCAGTTGTGAAAAAACGCATTACACATTTTCATATAGATGACTGGGTTTTCTATTGTCCTTGGGGCTGTTTGTTTGGTCTTATGCCTCCTGTGAGCTGAGCAGTGTGTGACATCATTTGTTTTTCAAGTATTCGCTCTGTACCAGGCACTGTTCTAGGGAGAAAATATCCTGTATCCGTGGAACTTGTTTTAGTGGGGAGAGATGGACAGTAACCAATAAATACATATTCTGTCAAGTAGGGATAAATACTACGAAGAAAAGTAAAGTAGGGTAAAGGGGTAGTTGGGGAAGGTTTCTGATCAGGGGGGCATGCGAGAGCACCTTGCAGGGAGTGCAGGAGCAGACTTGGCTGACGGCTGGAGGGAGAGCAATGTGGGCGGTAGTGGGCGCTTGCCTGGCTTGTGGCAGGGAGAGGGGGCTGGAGCACAGCCAGGGAAAGGTGCGGCGGTGAGGTGGGAGAGGAAGCCTTGGAGGCTGGTATGGATGTGGACTTTTACTCCTCACGAAATGGGGAGGCCCCCAGAGGGTCTAGAACCAAGGAGTGCCCTGACTCGGCTTAGAGTTTCCAAGGTGAAGAGAATGGGTGAGGGGGTTGGTGAGAGGAGAGCGGCGAGTTAGGAGGCTTTATAGTAACTCAGGTGAGAGGGAGAGTCTCCTAGACCAGTGGTAGTGGTGAGAAGTGGTCAGGTTCCAGATAGGCTTTGAAGGCAGGGCCAATTGGATTGGCTGATGGTTTGGAGATGGGGTGTGAGAGAGGGAGCTTTCAGACTGAGCACTTGGTAGAAAACCCTGGTCGTTTAGTGAGATGGAGAAGACTGGGAGATGCAGGTTTGGGAAGAACTCAGGAGTCGATTTGGGGTCGTGTCTTAGGTTTCAGCACCTAAATAGAACCTGTAGGGCCCAGACCCAGTAGGCAGTGGGTGGAGTCCTAGCTTGACACATTCGCTGGCATGATGACCACTGAGTCCCAGCTAGCCAAGGGCCTAAGAACATGGGCCAAACGTGGGGCCAGTGTCCAGCTACACCGATGCTGAAACGAAGTGGTCTGAAATCTGCAAGTCTGGAGCAATGCTCCTCCATTGTTACCAGAAAAAGGAGTGTCTGATTCCACCTCTCTGAGTCATCCTCAGGGGGCTGGTTTAGTCTGTTGCTTTCATGTCACTGTTCTCTTCCTTTGTCTCTATACTCTTATGCTATTTCTTCATCAAGGAACCATAAAGTGACTTGTTTTTAACAAGACAGAAGGCCACAACATGGAGTTTCACTTCTGGGTTTAAACATTTGCCTTTTTACTGCTAACTGGTGGCCCATAGGCTGGGACACACAAAAGCACCCTAATTGTAATTCCTAGTGAAGAGCTGTCCCGTGCGTGTCTTGGAACCTGCTGTAAGTGACAGGTACAACAGGGCCAGGGGCGCTTCAGGTCCCTCGTGGCAGACTCCCTGAACCACCGGTCTTTGGTGGCTCTGAAGATAGGTATCCAATAGGAATGCCCGGAGAGCTGCCACTATCTTCTCCGCAAAAGGGATTAGTCCTTCTTAACCTTGGGCATCTCTGAAGTCCCAAGTCCTTTATGACTGTTAACACTACTATCTGTGGTCCCCAGGGATCCTGTTTAATCAGCTGATGAATGCCTCTTTCCTTGATTCTAAATCTGATGCCCCACGGGCTTTTCCCATAGTATAAATAGTATTCTATTTATTAAATAGTTCCAGTGCATATCATCTTATTCACAGGAAATAGTCTCTGAATTGCATCACCAACCAGTTCTACTGTATTCTGTGGACGTTTATTGTGGAAGTTTTGTGGGAGTGACATCGTTTCTGTCCCCAAGAGTTAGTATATCCCATTCATGTTCAAGATTATAGAGCTGGGTTCAGAGATGGGAGAAACAGGTGAGTGAAACTCCAGCACGTTTTGCTGTCCTTTCATTCTTAAAATATTAGCAAAACATTTTTTCTAAGCTTATAAAGGTAGGTATATGGCAAAGCACGGTACTTTTCCTTACTTTTGCCATTCGGTGAGATGATATTTATCTATGAAAAGTAGGTTAGGGGGCAAGGGAAAGTAGGGTAGATCAGTGTTGGAGAAACCACTGACCATCCCCCAGGATCTACTCTTCTCTTCTTCTGTGGTAATAACATAGACACACCAGTTTTAAGATGTGCGTATAGCTACTTGGCATTAAGATGACATTTCCCAGCTTCCCTTGTAGCTAGGTAGGCCATAGGACTGAGTTCTGGTCAATGTGCGTAGCTAAAAGTGCCTGGTGGCAGCTTCCGGAAATCCCACTTAGGAGGCATTATGTGTACATACTTTGCCTCTTCTTCTTCATGTCTTCCTCCATCCTGCTTCCTGAAATGTAGAAGCTGCCATCTTGCCCCATGAGGTTGAAGCCATGCACGATGAAGCAGCAAGAGAAAAGGCGTAGCCCACTGTGCCCTGTCTTTGAGGCCTTTGCTTCAATTTTTAATCAATCAATTAATTAATTAATTAAGCAAGCCGCTGCGTGACTTGTGGGATCTCAGTTCCCTGACCAGGGATTGAACCTGGGCCACGGCAGTGAAAGCTCTGCAGTGAAAGCCTAGAATCCTAACCACTAGGCTGCCAGGAAACTCCCCTGAGGCCTTTTATATGAGGGAAAAAAAGGACTTTTATCACATTTAAGATGCTGTTACTTGAGATTTTCTGGTCCTCACAGCTGAGCCTAATCCCAGCTCATACAACCATATCTAATCTTTCCTTGAACTAGAGGGCTCCGGGCACAATGTCATTCTCAGCTGAGGAGAACAACGTACCCGTTCCTGTCAAGTCACCAATCTTTAGTCTCCCCAAGATACTGCATTATATCATTAAGATCATTCTTCATAAGAGCCTCACGTAGTGTGCGTCACTTACTACCCAAGAACCAAAAAGTGAAAATAATGGTGTCATACCTAATGCGATTTGAACTCATGTCCCCTCAGCCACAGGAACTTGTCCATCCCACACCATTGTCCTCCACTTTTGTGTTTCTGTCACTTGGACTCTAGATATAGATGAGTAAAGCCAACAGAGTTTCTAAAGGCAGGTGAGAGGGGCGCCCACCACTCCTGGAGACTGGTTTTTATGATCACAGAAGTAACACATGTAAAAAAGTCAAAACCATCTACGAGAAAATGTGCCCCATACCCCCAGTCCCACTACCTCAAAGTCACAAAAGCTTTGGGGACACCCTTATAGAACTTTTCCACATGTGTAGAGCCCTCCTTTTTTTTAAAAAAGTGAATATATACATAAATGTATATATGTATAACATACATGGGAACATATTACATACACCATAGTATACTTTGTTTTTTAAATTAAATAATAATTATATACATCCTTCCAAATCAGCATCTACACATTGACTTCTGTCTGATACATAGTATCCCATTGTACAGTAGGTGTGCCACAATTAATTTAAGCAGTCTCCTGTTAATGGCCATTTCTTCCAGAGTTTTGCCATGATAAACGTTGGTGAACAGTTTCACTTGTATGTATATCTTTGTGCATATGGACCAATATAGCTGTAGGAGTAAATCATAGACTTGGAGTTGCTAGGTGAATTGGTATGTTAAATATGTAAGCAGTGCCCTCTGCATTTATACTCCCACCAACAGGATCAAGCTTTTTAAATTCAGGTTCCCCTTAGGAGCCACAACTTAACATTCAGTTTATTTCCTATCCACTTACTACTTTTTAAATTTGGGTTTCTGTTCAAGGCAGACATCTGCCTTGTCAAAAGACAGATGAGAAGCAGGTGAGTGATCTGCTTCAGTTTAATACTGTGTATTGTGTAAAGGGGATTATGAGCAAAAATCCCACCTTATTGCTGAGAATATGCTAGCAGTGTTTCCTGTTTAAGGTCTGGGCCTAGTGAGCTGAAGGGCTTTGGGGAGAAAGGATCAGGGATGCAACTAGGAATATAGAGGCCAGCCTTCTGGATCCCAGACTCCAGCGAAGTTATTCCACCACAAAGACAAAAGGGACTTTGAATATCGTTGGAAATAGAAAGATACCTTATATAAGGGCTGGGAGAAGGTCCAAACTTAGAGTTTATTCAATATCCCATGATCTCTAACCACCTACCCGTACATTTAACACTTCCCTTCTTTTCTCAGGACGTTTTATTTATTTTATTAAAAAAAATTTTTTTTAAATTAAATTTAATTTAAAAAACTTTTTGGCTGCATTGGGTCTTCGTTGCTGTGCGTGGGCTTTCTCTAGTTGCGGCAAGCGGGGGCTGCTTCAGTAGTTGCAGCATGCAGGCCCTAGAGAGCAGGGGTTTCGGTAGTTGTGGCTTCCAGGCTCAGTAGTTATGATGCATGGGCTTAGTTGCTCCTCAGCATGTGGGATCTTCCCAGACCAGGGCTTGAACCCATGTCCCCTGCATTGGCAGGCGGATTCTTAACCGCTGCACCAGGAAAGTCCCTCTCAGGGCCTTTTAAAAAACCCCCTTAGAGTATGTATTGGTTGTAGAGTGGTGATGGGTTTTCAAAAAATGTTATCCAGAGCCCAGTAAGCTGCTTGGATAAATGCTTGGAACAAAAGGAGAAGCTTTGCGACCGTTTTGCTGATATTTTCATGCTCCCTAGACTCCTAGCTGTCGTCCAGTTTAGAAGAAGAGGTCCTTGTATCAGAGGAGGACACGGGGAGTCAGAACATTTCCCCCCCCGACTCCCGCACTGGTAAAAGGGCTGCTCAGAAGCCCAAACCCCAGCCTCACTTCAGGGGACAGGCTCTGCTCAGCGTTCTTGGCGAGGCTGTCTTAGAAGTAGGTAGCACCCTCTCCTGGGCTAAATCCAAATGTTTTCCGTTTGTCCTGAAGTCATCTAGGATAATAACCGGCATCTCCCTTTCTCTGGCAAGCTCTGCCCCATCACTGCCCCCTCCTGGCCCCTTCTAGGTTTTATTTGAGTGGTGCTCTGGACTGTTTGCAAACCAGTCAACATTGAACATTAGAGATTCCAGGTAAGATTTGTCAGGGAGTAAGAACTTATTCGCGTACTTACTATGGGCAGGACACCAGGGCAGGGGTGCGAATGAAAAGAAATAAAAGCTGATAGTTACTATAGATAATAAAACAAAATACTATTTTAAACAATTATAAGACAACAAAAGCACTGAAGGGACTCTACTTATGGCAGAAATTTTGGAGTGGTGAGGGGATATTTGTTACCTAGCAGTCTCTTTATGAAATGGCAGATGCTAAGGAAGGAGCTGCCCAAAGAAAGGGGGTAAATCCTCACCCCTAAGAAGTAGTCTCTGGAAATAGTTGCATTGGAAGTTCCTTTCACTGAACCAGTTAACATACAACTGCAAATTTTAAGCCTCTGGGAACCCTTTACCACCTACCACCATTTTCTACCTTCTTTTTTCTTCACTAGACATTAGTATCTCAATGAAATTTACAGAAAACGAAGAGATTTTAATAGTGCCTTCTCAATTCTGTGTTCTAGTTGCTATTTCATCCAGACATTTATTCTAATTGGCATGTAGGTTCTGCTTTCTCTAACTCCGTCTATGTGCTAAAGACCATGAGCACTGTTCATTTTATCTCATAAGTCACGTCTGTTTTGCATGTTCAGTTTTCAGTGAGGCAACACCAACAAACATGGCTGTCGCTTAGTGGGTCCTTACCTGAAGCCAGGCATGAATGACGCTACATTCTTTCATTTGATGTTCACGGTTACCCGATGGGATAAGAATTATCTCTATTATCCCTGTTTTTACAGATGAGGAGTTCAAGGTTCAAAGACGTTCAGTAACTGGCCCAAGTGGCAGGGATGGGATCTGACCCCGGAAGTCTAGCTCTCGAGGCCTTGTTTTTTTACCTACGGTGCATATTGTCCACCTTAGCGTTTGCAAGTAATTAATAAGTGTGCGACTGAGGAAATAATCATGTTCCTGGATATAGTTTATTTCATAAAGATGCGATTTGGGTATGGTGCAGTTGAGCTAGGGAGGACATAAAGCATTTCTGTTGGCCTTTTTGCCTGTTTTGTAATAGAGGATGCTGTGGGAGCAGGACTGGCTGATTCCAGCACACCCAGCACACACCCTCAGGGTCATAGCCAAGACTCAGTGAACGTTTACCACGTCCTGGGAAGCACTCCTGCTCAAACCCGGCATGTTGTTTCATTTAATCCTCATGACAGTCTCACTTTACAAGACAGGCTCAGAAAGGTGAAGCACCTTGCCCAGGGTCACACAGCTAGTGATTGGTGGAGTCAGGACACTTGACCGCTGCTCCGCTGAACTCCTCTTAGGTGGTGTGAAGGAGCTTCTGAGAGCTGCACTTTCTCAGCCCACGAGGGAAAGGTCAGATTGTACATCTCGCGCCCCCGGCCCCTGAACAAATGTCCTGCCACCTCCCAGAGCATCCCCTCTGAAATGGGGGCGGTGGACAAGAGGCCGGGATCTGCCAGGACTCTGTCAAATGTGTGCGCTGGGAAAAGTTCCTGGTCCTGAGCCTTTGAAGGAATGTGTCTGCTCCAGGCAAACCCAGGATGGATCTAGAAGTATCGTATTGAGGCCCAGGAGGAGACTGCAAATATATTTGGACTCTTAAGTCTGCAAAATGTGTCTTCTCATTGTCTTCAGAAGCAGGGGTGCGTCTTGTACCTAACTCTGCTGGTCGGTCATACCATTGGTACTTAAAACATATAAGGAAGGAAGAAAGAAAGGAATGAATAGATAGATGGATGGATGGATGGATGAATGAATGATGGACAAGGAGAAGGCAGCACCTGGGTTTGGGTAGAAGTCTGCTTAGGAATTTCTTTCTACCGGTGGTTCTGGATGCTCTTATGAAAAATACCTGTAACATATGTTTTCAACTGGATTTTGAGTGTGAGACTCTGGAGACAGAATACTGGGGTTCAGATCCTTGCTCTGCCCCCCCCAGCTAGTTATCTGCGGTGGGTCACGGAACCTCTCTGGGTCTCGGTATCCCCTGGAGGGTTGTCATGTGAATTAATATAGGTGATGCGCCTGGCTCCAGTGAGCATTTGGTAAGTGCCAGGAATGGTCATTGCAGTCCCAGCATGCCAGGCCAGCTGGCGTCAGTGTGGCCACCGTGCTTGACAAGGGCATCAGGGACTTGCGTCCCTCAGCATGTGAGTGTAACTGCTCAGTCCCAGGTTGAACCTGAACGTAGAGCAACAAACACCTGGCCCCCAATATAATTTCCTCTGGCAGCTCACTGCAGCTGTGAGGGGAATCGCAGGGGGAGGGCTGGGGAGTGTGGCCCGGTAACCCCATAATTTCCAGAGCCCTTCTTCTAGACTGACACATAATTGTCAGATTGTTTTATGAGAGCAGCTTCCTGCCCCCTTCCTGCCTCGCTTCCAAATGCGCTCCTTCCCGAGGAAGCCTCACTTCTCCCTCTCGCCCTTAATCGCTCCTTTCCTGCCCGCCCCGGGGGCTGGGCCGATTTCCTAAATCACTCAGAGTTGGCTTCCAGCGCTGGCGCCCAGGGTGGGCTGCAGGAGAGGGTGCGTTTGTTCTAAGTGGCTTGTGACCCAGAGGTCAGAGATGCTTCCATTCTGTTTGATGTCTTTCCCAGGGGGCCTTCCTTCACCCCACCCCTTCTCCTTCCCTCCCGAGCTGACTTTAATTCTAAGGTCAGGAAGAAATTAAGGAACCAAGTCCTGCTGCTTTTCCTAACCAGCGTGGCACTGGAGACCCAAGTGGGCGAGAGGCCGGTGGGTTGGGGCGTAATAGGGGCTGGAGGGCAGGATCCCTGCCTCAGTTTCTCAGCCCTTTAGCCCCTTCCTCACCCACACTCAGGGGGTTTCAGAATATTCCATTTCACATTGAGCTCTGAAAGATTTATCCAAGAGATTCCTCTCCTTCTGGGCATTTTCCCTCTCTCTCCAAAAGCCCACACTTAGGAGGAAGTGATAAGTCCTAACATTTTTAGCTTATTTTTTCCCATTTGAGGAATTTCAGAGGAAGCAACATGGGGCATCTTGTATTTACACTGTATTTTTTTTTTTATTGCTAAAGCAATACACAATCACGGTAGTAATTTCAAAAGAATCATTTCCAGACGTAACCACAGTTCAAAGCATTTTGTATATCCTTCCAGAAATGTTCTCGGCACATACGAGCATACAAATCTATATGTATTTTTAACACAAATGAGAGCAAATTGGACATCTTGTTCTACAACTTGCTGTTTTTCACTTAGCATGTTTTGGCTGTTTTTCATTTCAATAAATTCAGATTTACTCATTAAAAAAATGCTATAGAGCGTTCCATTGTGTGAATGTACTAACGTATTTAACAGCTTCCTGTTAATGAATATTTAGGTTGTTTTGCTTTATTACAAACAATGCTACCTATATCCGTATTTAAGTTAGAGTAACTTCCACTGAGAGATGTATTTTTTGGATTAAAGGGTCTGGGAAGTTAACATTTTGACAGATGTCAAATTGTCCTTCAGAAAGGTCATACCAGTTTAAAGTCCAGAATTAATGTATGAGAATGCCTGATTACCTACACTGTCACAAATACCTGTAAAATCAAACTTTTTAATGCTGTCAATCTTAAAATAAGTGTATTTTATTATTATTTAAATTAATATTTCCTTCAGAGTAGGCATCTAGCCTTACTCCCAGATAAATGACCATTGTTTGGTGAACTTCCTGCTCATGTAAATTTGACCATTTTCCTACTATATTATTTATCTGCATCTTAATGAGTTGAGAATCTCATTATATATAAAGGAAAATAATCCTTGTCTGTCCCAAGTGTTTATCAGTATTTCCCCTTTGTATCAATTGCCATTTGGTTTTGTTTGTTATTTTTTTCCAGCTAATATGTGAAAAATTATTTTAATGGCAAACTTGTCAATTCTCTCTCTCTCTCTTTTTTTTTTTCTTCTGGACATGCTCAGAAACTCTAACATAAACTATGATTTTTTTTTTTTTTTTTTTTTTTTTTTGTGGCATGTGGGCCTCCCTCTGCTGTGGCCTCTCCCGTTGCGGAGCACAGGCTCCGGACGCGCAGGCCCAGCGGCCATGGCTCACGGGCCCAGCCGCTCCGCGGCATGTGGGATCCTCCCATACCGGGGCGCGAACCCGGTTCCCCTGCATCGGCAGGCGGACGCGCAACCACTGCGCTACCGGGGAAGCCCTAAACTATGATTTTTTTAAAAATCACTCATGTTTTCTATTTGTTACATTTAAATCTTTAATCCTGCTAAAATTTGGGAGGGGGAGGAATAAATGATACAATAGAGGGCAAATTTATTTCTCACTCACATAACCAGTTGTTTCGTACTGTTCATTAACTAATGCATCTTTTCTTAGCGCTTTACAAAATGAAACTTCTTAACATAAGAACACTTACCATTCCGTAATGATGGCTTTCCCAATATGTGAAGCTCTTTCGAGAAGAAAATAATTTGATCCTTGACTAACTTTAAAACACTGAGACGCATCTTCACGAAAGAAGCACAAATTAATTGCTAGTATTGGCTAGGTCTTTGTGAAACAATGAATCCTAAGGTGGATTTCCAGAGGCTGTGTTTTCCATTCATTGAGTCCAGGAACCCTCTGTTGCCACTTTGTGTAGTGGCCTATGGGATCACAGAAATGATTATCAACAGTATTTGCCCTCAGGAAGTTTATAATCTAGTAGGGAAATAGTGCCTGCATTCATATGTTTACAGCTCATTGAGGGGCCTTCAGTTCCTGGGGCCTTGAAAATGTAAGAAAAGGAGATTTACATTTGTTGAATCCATTCTTTCAGGAAATGAGCTATTGAGTAAGTGAAAGTTGGAACAGAACAGAAAATATTGTAAGTTAGCTGCATTTTAGGAATAGTACTCTGTGTGTTTTCATTTGCTGTAGAAACAAAGTCCTTTCTGAGGAGAGCCCCCTCAGATTTAGAATTTCAGAGTTGAGGGGTCAAAAGGAGAATAACTATAAATTATTATATCCATTTTACTGAACTCAAGCTCTGTGTCTTACTTATGGTCATTGCTCAGTAGCACAAGTTGTAATCCAGCTCTTTCTACTCAAGAGTTGTGATAAATAATATTGTTAGTTGCCTACCCAGTAGCTACCACCACAACCCTTTATGCCTTCATGTGCTGGGAACACTGGTTTTGTATGGGGTGAGAGTGCCAGCCTAAGACAGTCATGCTGTCCCATTTCCTTTCCTAAGTCTCCCTTTTAGAGACCTTTTGCAGCTAGGGGACTGTGTTAGTTCATTCGGGCTGCCGTAAAAAACACCACAGACTGGATGGCTTAAACAACAGAAATTTATTTCTCCCAGCCTGGAGACTAGCAGGCCATGCTCAAGGTGCTGGCAGGATCACTTCCTCCTGAGGCCTCTCCCTGGGCTTGCAGATGGCTGCCTTCTTGCTCTGTCCTTCCTCGTCTTTCCTCTGCGTGCAGCATCCTTGATACACCTCAGTGTGCCAAATCCCCTTGTCTTATAAGAGCACCAGTCAGGCTGGATTGGGGCCTACCCTAATGGCCTTATTTTAACTTAATCACCTCTTTAAAGGCCATGTCTGGAGTACAGCCCCATTCTGAGATACTGGGGTTAGGGCTTCAACATATGAATTGGGGGCGGGGGCTGGGGGGGTGCTGCATTCAGCCCATAAAAGGGACCAAACCTAGTTGGGCCATTGAAACCTAAAGAGAAATCTACTGGGTGCTACTAGGTTGGATTTTCTTCCCAGATCAGTGGACCCTTGTGAAGAGAAAGCATGGGATGGTGATGCCTGGAGCAGTGACAGCTATCTTGACATCATGAATTGAAAAATGTAAGCACAAAAAGCCTCTCTCTACTCTGGGTATGATTAAGCAGAAGGATGGAAAGACCTGCAACCTTCCCAAAATTGTTGAGTTGCTGAATGAACTCTGAGATCATCAATTTCCAGACTTCTTGTAAGTAAAGAATAAATGTCCCAACAGGGGTAATGCCATTATTAGGTTTTCTGTTATTTGCAGCTGAAAAGATTCCTAACTAATATGTAACTTCATTATTTCTTCAGTGAACTTTACTGACTCCCAGGGGGAGCATGGCTCAGCTCTCTCATGATAATTTTGAAACATGGGGATGCTGCTTCTCTCAACAGCCTGCAAGGGCTCATCAGCCAAGAATTCATCTTAAACCCTCTGGAGAGCTTTTACCTTTTCTGTTCATGCCAACTCCCCAGAGAGAGAGTTTTAGGAGTTCACTTTATGCTAAATCTGGCTTTTGTTTATTTATAAAAGTACTCCTATAAAGTTCTCAGGGCTACCAGGGTTCTCATATTCAAGGATTTGGTGAACAAATCTGTATTCTCTCTGTGCATGAACTCTTGTATGGACCTTAAACATACCCCTTCTTATGCTGATGATTAGAACTAGAGGTTGGATGTTCAGGGAGGGTTTTGATTTCTATTTTAGATCCTTCTTTATAGCTTTACCGTGTTTAAATAATAGCGTGTTCACCATGTTATTATTTAACGCATGAATACAAATTGTAACTTGGAAGGGGGCAGGAAGGAAACAGAGCCCATCTCTTAATCTTCCTCTCTGTAATGAGAGCCCTAATATTTTTGTGCCTTTATTATATACTATTTTATCTCTTTGAGTTACCATTCAAGGAAGTGTTTCCCCATCTCGTGAAGGAAAGAGATGAAATGGGAGGTGCTGTGGCAATGGCAAGTAAGAAACAGTCTTTGGAGTTATTCTGTCTAGGTCTGAATTGTGCCTCTGCCCCCTACCAGTTTTGTGACCTTGGGTTCATTACCTGACCTCTCTAAGCTTCAGTTCCCTCATTTAGGAACAGGGGAGGAAATTAGGGTTCATGTCATAGAGTTGTTGAGAGGTTTCAGTATGTACTCTCAGTCAAGGGCATGGCTCAGTGCCCAGCATGTCATAAACACTTGTGAGGCGTCTGCTATTGCTCTTGCTACAAGGTTTCCATGCTGTGCCATCATCATGGATTTTACTTTCTCAGCATTGCATTTTTAAAACTTTTTATTTTGCTATAATTTTAGGTTTAAAGAAAAGTTGCAAAGAGGTACAGAGGGTTTTCATATACCCCTCACCCAGTTTCCCCCATGTTTAACATCTTATATTGCCATGGTGCATTTGTCAAAACTGAGAAACTAGGAGACACGGGTACATTACTATTAACTCAACTCCAGAATCCAATCCACATTGCATTCAGTTGTCCTGTCTCCCCAGGCTCCTCTGGTCTTCCAGTTGCTCAGTCTTTCCTTGCTTTTCATGACCTTAACAGTCTCGAGGAGTGAGTCCCGGACATTTGAGCAAAAGTAGGAAAACCCATGCTACTTCCCCCAGCCTGTACCTTTTCTGTTCCAGAGTCTTCTGAGCCCACAGACAAGAGTAGAGGGCACTGATCAAAGGAGGTGAACTGCATCCTTCTGTTCTGAGGGTGTATGTACATCTGCTTTTGGAGGAGATCCTTTTGGAAGACTTCACTTCCAGCAGGGTTCTGTATATTGATGGAGGGCAGAGTGGAGTGTCCCAGGGGAAAGCTTTGATATATTTGTGGTCAGCTTGGTAAGCTTGGTAAGTCTTGCTTCTCATTTCTTTTTTTTTTTATTTATTTTTTGGCTACGCCACGCAGCCTGTGGGATCTTAGTTCCCTGACCAGGGATTGAACCCGGGCCCTCGGCAGTGAGAGCACAGAGTCCTAACCACTGGACCACCAGGGAACTCCCATGTCTTGCTTCCCATTTCTGTTGAGAACTGGGTGACATCAGAAGCTCCCTCTCTATCTACCCTCATCCTGTCCCTTTCCCTTGGCCCCATTGGATAGCCCTACAGCTACCCCTTCAAGCTTTAGGTGTCCAAGGGACAAAATTCATCTATAAAGGAAAGAGAAAGTCTCCAGTTGAGCAGATCCACAGCCGTGCACACTAATACCTTCTGGGGCTTAGTAATTTTCCATTCATGGTCGTGTCAGACAATCCCGAGGGTCATCTGAGGCTGATTAAGTCCAGATTTACGTTCTTCTCCAGCAAATGGCCGTGCTTCAGAAAGTTTGTTTATTTAACATAAAGTGCAATTGAAAAAAAGTTTTAGGCCCTAGAGTACAGGAGTTCATGTGACTTCATGCCCCCTTTTCTAGGGTGGAATAAACAAAACAGGAGAATGGCAAAGTCTATAGGGTTTTTCCTCCATCCTCATGGATGGCTAGTTTTTTGTTTATAATACTGTGGGGCAAAACTCCTATTTTGGAAGAAAAAACAAAGGTTGTTTTCTCTTGAATGGAGTTGTTTGTATTCATATTCCTGGAAGCTGATTACTTTTGGAAAACCTAACTCCTTCCTTATCCTTTTTTAGTTAACTTTATTCTTTCTACTTCAACTTGGGAAATTAATCTCATTGCCCGTGTGTGTTCGCTATCTTGGGAGGGAGGTTGGACTTGGTGGAACTGAATTATTTAAAACTGTTCCTTATGCAGATGTGTGCGTCTGTGTACCTGCGTGTGGCTCAACTGTCCTCCTTAGGGGTGTGTCATAGCCTGTGGGCTTGATAGGTCCCAGCAAAGCTTTTCAGCTAACCAAACCCAGAACCCAGAGTGAGGGGATATCCCTGGGGTCAGGCAGTCCTTCCCAAAGTGAATTTCAGAGATCCTAAAATTAAAAAAAAAAATTTTAACAGCTTTACTGAGATATAATTTACATACCGTAAATTCACTTTTTAAAAAATTGAGGTTTAATTGACATATTAGTTTCAGGTATATTGCATAAATACTCGGTATTTGTATACATCGAGTAATGGTCACCACAAGATGCCTAGTGAACATCCACTACCCAGAGATCTTTTAAAGTCTTTGAGCCAAGAGATGCCACTTTGAGATGGAGTAGGTATCAAGATAGAGGGCACAGGGCTTCCCTGGTGGTGCAGTGGTTGAGAGTCCGCCTGCCGATGCAGGGGACGCGGGTTCGTTCCCCAGTCCGGGAGGATCCCACATGCCGCGGAGCGGCTGGGCCCGTGAGCCATGGCCGCTGAGCCTGCGCGTCCGGAGCCTGTGCTCCGCAACGGGAGAGGCCACAACAGTGCGAGGCCCGCATACCACACACACAAAAAAATAATAAAGATAGAGGTCACAGGGAAGGCAGTCTTGGGGAGATCAGAGTCAGAGGAACAGAGAGATAACATGTAAATGACAAATGGTCATAATGGTATTTGAGAGAGACGTAGGTCTTGATATGAAACATCTCAAAGCTCTATACAATTGTCAGTCATTGGGAATAATTTGTAGAAAAAGTTAATCAATATTTGACTAAAGAGTTTTTCTCTTCAGTGTATTAATACATTCAACCTGAAAAAACTCCAAGGGATTATCAGACTCTTGCGCTGTCTTGGAGTTACGTGGTATTAAATATTGCTAGAAATAAACGGGTCTTGGGGGGAGTTTGGAATTATTTTTTGTTGTAGTTATATTCACTGTAATGAGATTTGGTCTACCTGGAACCAAAAGTTCCTGCTAATACAACTTGGTTAAAATTCCCACATCTATCACAGGTTTGAAGTGGCACGTAGAGTTGTTTTTTGGAATGCTATGAAAAATTGTCAGGTTCTCATTTCAGAGGTGAGGGACACAGATTGAGAGGCTGGGCATGAAGTCATACAGCACATGGTTGACAGGCACGATTCCTGGCCGCAGGCCTTTTCATGGGCTCTGGGAACCCGTGTTCTGAGCTGCTTTCCTGTTCTGCATCTGCTGCCCTTCACAAATAGCACTAGGAGTGGGACTGAGGACTCAGGGGTCCTGGAGGATGAGCCAGTTTGCTCTTGGGATAAATAGTCCCTGGGCAGGCGAGGTACGCAGAGGTGAGGCCAGGTCCTCGTGTAAAAGTGGTCAGCCTGGAGGTGGGCCTGATGCTGACCATTGTTACCCCTCGCTGCACACGTGCCCCACCCCAAGGTGCCAGGCAAGCGTGTAAAAGAGGCCCCACCCTTTAACTTCCTTCCCTTTGAGACTGTGTCTTATTTTCACGCTGTTTTCTCCAGTCTTTCATCATGATTCTAATGCCCATCCTGTCAACGTGCTATCTTTGGGAGTCGCCGAAAAGGCTCCACTTTTGGAGAATGTGCCAAAGGAGAGAGAGGGTAGCTCTCCATCCTGCCCCTGTCCCCGTGGCTCCTTTCCCTCAATGAGCCTGTTTAATGAGTCAAGAATATTCCATTAACCAAATGGGTGCAGCTGCCAACAGCAGTGCTCCAAAGAAAATAAATGAAAACTTGTCTGCTTTGCACTGTTTTGATGGGCAGTCTCTTTTTTCAGTCATGGTGCCTGGGCTGTTTCTTCTCAGGTTGTAGCAGAGTAGAACAAACTCACACTGAAAACCCTGGCAATGTTTTCATGCGGTGATAATTCACAGCTCCAAATTTACAGGACTCTGCACTGCTCTCTCCTCACAACCTGAGGCACTGCCTGGTAAGAAACTAAACATTGAAGGAGGCACATTAAGTCTTTGAAGCCACTGGCATGCTGATCCAAACTCTGAATGCAGTTACAACAACAACAAAGCAATAACAACAGTTAGGTTATTTTATAATGTAATCTATGAGCAGTTCAACAACAACAAAGCAATAACAACAATTACTGTTATTTTAAAACGTAATCTATGAGCAAACCTCATTATGAGGTTTCTCTTATATCTCTTCAAATGACAAGTCATTGTCAACTGAGTTTGAAGGAGTGAAGAGAACTCCCATCAAATGACCAATGCCATCTTTCTCCACTTTGGAAAATATGGAGTTCTCTTTGTAGATACTGAAGACTCCAAAGCTGGAATTTTGAAAGAGCTAATGCACATCCTCAAGCTCCAAATTCTCCTGCTTGTTATTATCCCCACTTTTCAGATGAACCTGCTTGTCTTTAGTTAACTAGTCAAGAGAAGCTACGTAGTAAAGTGGGTAAGAGTCTGACTTTGTCTCAGACAGGTTTGAGTTCAAGCCCCCAGCTCTACCACTCATAGCCTGAGTGATCTTGGGTATGTTCCCTAAGCTCTCTCAGCCTGTACTTCACCTACTCCAAGTCCATCTATGTTATTGCAAATGGCAAAATTTCATTCTCTTTTACAGCTGAGTAGTATTCCATTGTATGTATACTCCACATCTTCTTTATCTGTCACCTGTTGATGGACACCTAGGTTGCTTCCATGGCTTGGCAATTGTAAATAATGCTGCTATGAACATTGGGATGCATGCATCTTTTCAAATTAGTGTGTTTTTTTTTTTTTTTTTTTTTTGGTAGTTCTATTTTTAGTTTTTTGAGAATCCTCCATACTGTTTTCCACAGGGGCTGCACCAATTTACATTCCCACCAACAGTGTACAAGGGTTCCCTTTTCCCCATATCCTCGCCAGTATTTGTTATGTGTGTTCTCTTTGTTGATAGCCATTCTGACCAGTGCAAGGTGATATTTCATTGTGGTTTTAATTTGCATTTTAAGCATATTTATTTATTTATTTATTGGCCACGTGGTGTGGCATGTGGAATCTTAGTTCCCCGACCAGGGATCAAACCCGTGCCCCCTGCAGTGGTTACAGAGTCTTAACCTCCCGGAAAGTCCCCAAGCACAGTTATTTTAAAGTACTTATCAGCTAGCTCTGAAATTGGAATCATCTGTGAATCTGATTCTCTTGTCTGCCTATGATTTTTATCCTTCATTTTATTATTGTGGTGTATCACATTTACTGATTTGCATATGTTGAACCATCCTTGCGTCCCAGGAATAAATCCCACTGTATCTTGGTGTATGATCCTTTTAAGGTACTGTTGAATTCAGTTTGCGGATATTTTGTTGAGAATTTTTGCTTTTATGTCCATCAGGGTTGTTGGCCTGTAATTTTCTTTTCTTGTCACGTCCTGATATGGCTTTGGTATTTAGATAATACTGGCCTTGTACAATGAATTTGAAAGTATTCCCTCCACTTCATTTTTTGGCAAGAGTTTGAGAAAGATTGGTATTAATTAATCTTTAAATGTTTTGTAGAATTCACCAGTGAAGCCATCTGGTCCTGGACTTTTCTTTGTTGGGAGTTTTTATTTTATTACTGATTCAGTCTCCTTACTGATAATTGTTCTGCTCATATTTTCTGTTTCTTCTTGATTCAGTCTTGGTAGGTTGTATATTTCTAGGAACTTACCCATTTCTTCTAGGTTATCTAATTTGTTGGTATATAATTGTTCATAGTAGTTTTTTATGATCATTACTATTTCTGTGTTATCAGTTATAATGTCTCCTTTTATTTCTGATTTTATTTATTTGAATCTTCTCTTTCCTTTTTTTTTCTTAATCTAGGTAAAGTTTTTTCAATTTTGTTTATCTTTTCAAAAAAAACAGCTCTTAGTTTCATTGATCTTTTCTATTGTCTTTCTAGTCTCTATTTCATTTATTTCTGTTCTGATCTTTGTTATTTCCTTCCTTTACTAACTTTGGGCTTCATTCATTTTCTACTGCCATGAGGGGTAAAGTTAGATTGTTTATTTGGGATCTTTTTTGTTTCTTAGTGTAGGTGTTTTTGCTGTAAACTTCCCTCTTACAACTGCTTTTGCTGCAGCTCTTAAGTTTTGGTATGCAATGTTACCACTTTCATTTGTCTCAAGTTGTTTTTTAATTTCACTTTTCATTTCTTCTTTGACCCATTGGTTGTTCAGAAACATGTTGTTTAGTCATGTTTCTGTGAATTTTCCAGTTTTCCTCTTGTAATTGATTTGTAGTTATATACTATTGTGGTCAGAAAATATGTTTGATATGATTTCAGTCTTCTTAAATTTGTCCAGGGCTTCCCTGGTGGCGCAGTGGTTGAGGGTCTGCCTGCCGATGCAGGGGACACGGGTTCGTGCCCTGGTCCGGGAAGATCCCAGATGCCACGGGGCAGCTGGGCCCGTGAGCCATGGCCGCTGAGCCTGCATGTCCGGAGCCTGTGCTCCGCAACGGGAGAGGCCACAACAGTGAGAGGCCCACGTACCACAAAAAAAAAAAAAAAAAAAATTTGTCCAGACTTGTGGCCTAACAAATGATCTGTCCTGGAGAACGTTCCATGCATACTTGAGAAGGATGTGTATTCTGCTGCTGTTGGATGGAATGTTCTATATATTTCTACTAGGTCCCTCTGGTCTAACATGTAAGTTAAGTCCAATATTTCCTTATTGATACACTGTCGTGATCTATTCATTGTTGAGAGCGGGGTATTGAAGTCCCCTATTATTATTGTATTGCTGTCTATTTTTCCCTTCAGATCTGTTGATATTTGCTTAATATATTTAGGTGCTCTGGTATTGGATACCTATTCACAATTATTATATCCCCTTGATGAATTGACCCCTTTATCAATATAATGACCTTCTTTGTCTCCTGTTACATTTTTTTGGCTTAAAGTCTATTTTTCCCAGTGTAGGTATGGTTACCCCTACGTTCTTTTGGTTTCCATTTGCATTAAATATCTCTTTCCATCCCTTCACATTCAGTCTATGTGTGTCCTTAAAGATAAAGTGAGTCTCTGGTAGGTAGCATATAGTTGGGGTTGTTGTTGTTTTATCCATTCAGATGCTCTATTTCTTTTTATTGGAGAATTTAATCAATTTACATTTAAAGTAATTATTGGTAGGCATGGATTTACTATTACCATTTTGTTCATTATTTTCTGGCTGTTTTGTATTTCCTTTGTTTCTTTCCTTCTCTTTTGCTTTTTTCCTTTGTGATCTCATAATATTCTATGTTGGTATGCTTTTATTCCTTTCTTTTTATCTTTTGTGTATTTACTATAGTTTTTTAAATTTTGTAGTCACCATGAGGCTTACATTAAAACATCCTGTAACAGTCTATTTTAAGCTGATAACAATTTAACTTCCGTCACATACAAAAGCTCTACATTTTTACACTCCCTACCACATTTTATGTTTCTGATGTCACAATTTATATCTTTTTATATTGTGCATCCATTAACAAATTAGTTTAGTTATAGTTATTTTAAGTACTTTAGTCTTTTAACCTTTATACTAGAGTTATGTTATTTATTTAGCACCATTACAATTTAGAGTATTCTGAATTTATATATTTACCTTTACCAGTTTGTTTTATACTTTCATATGTTTTCATGTTACTAATTACTGTCCTTTCTGCTTGAAGAACTCTCTGTAACATTTCTTGTCCAGCCAGTCTAGTGGAGATGAACTCCTTCAGTTTTTGTTTGTCTAGGGAACTCTCTCTCCTTCAATTCTGAAGGACAGCTTTGCTGGGTAGAGTATTCTTTTTTTTTTTTCTGGCTGCTCTGGGTCTTCGTTGCTCTGTGCGGGCTTTCTCTAGTTGCAGTGAGCGGGGTCTACTCTTTGTTGTGGTGCATGGGCTTCTCATTGCTGTGGCTTCTCTTGTTGTGGAGCATGGGCTCTAAGTGCGCAGGCTTCAGTAGTTGTGGCACGTGGGCTCAGTAGTTGTGGTGCATGGGTTTAGTTGGTCCGCGGCATGTGGCATCTTCCCAGGCCAGGGATCGATCCCATGTCCCCTGCATTGGCAGGCGGATTCTTAACCACTGTGCCACCAGGGAAGTCCCGGGTAGAGTATTCTTGATTGGCAGGTTTTTTTCTTTCATCAGTTTGAATACATTGTCCACTCCCTTCTGGCCTGAAATGTTTCTCTGCAAAATATGCTGAACAAGGGTTCCCTTGTACATAACAAGTAGCCTTTTTCAAGCTGCTTTTAAGATTCTCTGTCTTTAACATTTGACAGTTTGATTATAACGTGTCCTATTGTGAATCTCTTTGGATTCTTTTTAGGTATGTTTTGGGCTGCCTGAATCTGGATGTCTGTTTCTTTCTCCAGGTTAAGGAAGTTTTCAGTCATTATTTCTTTGGATAATCTTTCTGCTGCTCTCTCTCTTCTCTTTTTGAGACATCTGTATTATTTATATGCATTCACTTAATAGTACGTCATAAGTCTTTTGAGCTATCTTCATTTTTTTTTTTTTTTTGCGTTGCGCAGGGCTCTCACTGTTGTGGCCTCTCCCGTTGCGGAGCACAGGCTCTGGATGCGCAGGCTCAGCGGCCATGGCTCACGGGCCCAGCCGCTCCATGGCATATGGGATCCTCCCGCACTGGGGCACGAACCCATGTCCTCTGCATCGGCAGGTGGACTCTCAACCACTGTGCCACCAGGGAAGCCCTATCTTCACTCTTTTTATTCTCTTTTCTTTTTGTTCTTTTGATAGGGTAGTGGAAATCACCATATCTTCAAGTTTACTAATCTTTTCTTTTGCTTTAGCTAGTCTCTTGTTGAACCCCTCTATTGAATTTTTCAGTTTAGATATTGTATTCTTTATCTCTGATTTCTCTTTGGCACTTTTTTATATTTTTAATTTTTTTTTGTTGAAATTCTCACTTTATGCATTGCTCTCCTGACCTTAGATCACTTATCTCCATTTCATTAAGATTGTTTCTAGAGATTTATCTTGTTCTTTTGTTTGGAACACATTCCCTTATTTCTTTATTTTCCTTGACTCTCTGTGTTGGTTTCTACACATTAGATAAAACAACCATCTCTCTCAGCCTTGGCAGACTGGACTTGTGTAGGAGGTGAGCCTAGTCAATTAGCCCACCTTGAGCTCCTAGTTGCCTCTCAAACCTTTGTGATTGTCCAAGCCATACGACTACATATATATATATATATTTCAGATTCTTTTCAGTCATAGGTTATTACAAGATACAAATACTATGCTATATAGTAGGTCTCGTTGTTTATCTATTTTATATATAATAATGTGTATTTGTTAATCCCAGATTTCTAATTTATCCCTTACTCCTCCTTTCCCCTTTGGTAACCATAAGTTTGTTTTCTATGTCAGTCTGTTTCTGTTTTATAAATAAGTTCATTTGTATCTTTTTTTTAGATTCCACATATAAGCAATCTTTCTCTGGCTGACTGACTTCACTTAGGATGATAGTCTCTGGGTCCATCCATGTTGCTGCAAATGGCATTATTTCATTCTTTTTATAGCTGAGTAATATTCCATTATATATATATATATATAATTGACCCCTTTATCAATATAATGACCTTCTTTGTCTCCTGTTACATTTTTTTGGCTTAAAGTCTATTTTTCCCAGTGTAGGTATGGTTACCCCTACGTTCTTTTGGTTTCCATTTGCATTAAATATCTCTTTCCATCCCTTCACATTCAGTCTATGTGTGTCCTTAAAGATAAAGTGAGTCTCTGGTAGGTAGCATATAGTTGGGGTTGTTGTTGTTTTATCCATTCAGATGCTCTATTTCTTTTTATTGGAGAATTTAATCAATTTACATTTAAAGTAATTATTGGTAGGCATGGATTTACTATTACCATTTTGTTCATTATTTTCTGGCTGTTTTGTATTTCCTTTGTTTCTTTCCTTCTCTTTTGCTTTTTTCCTTTGTGATCTCATAATATTCTATGTTGGTATGCTTTTATTCCTTTCTTTTTATCTTTTGTGTATTTACTATAGTTTTTTAAATTTTGTAGTCACCATGAGGCTTACATTAAAACATCCTGTAACAGTCTATTTTAAGCTGATAACAATTTAACTTCCGTCACATACAAAAGCTCTACATTTTTACACTCCCTACCACATTTTATGTTTCTGATGTCACAATTTATATCTTTTTATATTGTGCATCCATTAACAAATTAGTTTAGTTATAGTTATTTTAAGTACTTTAGTCTTTTAACCTTTATACTAGAGTTATGTTATTTATTTAGCACCATTACAATTTAGAGTATTCTGAATTTATATATTTACCTTTACCAGTTTGTTTTATACTTTCATATGTTTTCATGTTACTAATTACTGTCCTTTCTGCTTGAAGAACTCTCTGTAACATTTCTTGTCCAGCCAGTCTAGTGGAGATGAACTCCTTCAGTTTTTGTTTGTCTAGGGAACTCTCTCTCCTTCAATTCTGAAGGACAGCTTTGCTGGGTAGAGTATTCTTTTTTTTTTTTCTGGCTGCTCTGGGTCTTCGTTGCTCTGTGCGGGCTTTCTCTAGTTGCAGTGAGCGGGGTCTACTCTTTGTTGTGGTGCATGGGCTTCTCATTGCTGTGGCTTCTCTTGTTGTGGAGCATGGGCTCTAAGTGCGCAGGCTTCAGTAGTTGTGGCACGTGGGCTCAGTAGTTGTGGTGCATGGGTTTAGTTGGTCCGCGGCATGTGGCATCTTCCCAGGCCAGGGATCGATCCCATGTCCCCTGCATTGGCAGGCGGATTCTTAACCACTGTGCCACCAGGGAAGTCCCGGGTAGAGTATTCTTGATTGGCAGGTTTTTTTCTTTCATCAGTTTGAATACATTGTCCACTCCCTTCTGGCCTGAAATGTTTCTCTGCAAAATATGCTGAACAAGGGTTCCCTTGTACATAACAAGTAGCCTTTTTCAAGCTGCTTTTAAGATTCTCTGTCTTTAACATTTGACAGTTTGATTATAACGTGTCCTATTGTGAATCTCTTTGGATTCTTTTTAGGTATGTTTTGGGCTGCCTGAATCTGGATGTCTGTTTCTTTCTCCAGGTTAAGGAAGTTTTCAGTCATTATTTCTTTGGATAATCTTTCTGCTGCTCTCTCTCTTCTCTTTTTGAGACATCTGTATTATTTATATGCATTCACTTAATAGTACGTCATAAGTCTTTTGAGCTATCTTCATTTTTTTTTTTTTTTTGCGTTGCGCAGGGCTCTCACTGTTGTGGCCTCTCCCGTTGCGGAGCACAGGCTCTGGATGCGCAGGCTCAGCGGCCATGGCTCACGGGCCCAGCTGCTCCATGGCATATGGGATCCTCCCGCACTGGGGCACGAACCCATGTCCTCTGCATCGGCAGGTGGACTCTCAACCACTGTGCCACCAGGGAAGCCCTATCTTCACTCTTTTTATTCTCTTTTCTTTTTGTTCTTTTGATAGGGTAGTGGAAATCACCATATCTTCAAGTTTACTAATCTTTTCTTTTGCTTTAGCTAGTCTCTTGTTGAACCCCTCTATTGAATTTTTCAGTTTAGATATTGTATTCTTTATCTCTGATTTCTCTTTGGCACTTTTTTATATTTTTAATTTTTTTTTGTTGAAATTCTCACTTTATGCATTGCTCTCCTGACCTTAGATCACTTATCTCCATTTCATTAAGATTGTTTCTAGAGATTTATCTTGTTCTTTTGTTTGGAACACATTCCCTTATTTCTTTATTTTCCTTGACTCTCTGTGTTGGTTTCTACACATTAGATAAAACAACCATCTCTCTCAGCCTTGGCAGACTGGACTTGTGTAGGAGGTGAGCCTAGTCAATTAGCCCACCTTGAGCTCCTAGTTGCCTCTCAAACCTTTGTGATTGTCCAAGCCATACGACTACATATATATATATATATTTCAGATTCTTTTCAGTCATAGGTTATTACAAGATACAAATACTATGCTATATAGTAGGTCTCGTTGTTTATCTATTTTATATATAATAATGTGTATTTGTTAATCCCAGATTTCTAATTTATCCCTTACTCCTCCTTTCCCCTTTGGTAACCATAAGTTTGTTTTCTATGTCAGTCTGTTTCTGTTTTATAAATAAGTTCATTTGTATCTTTTTTTTAGATTCCACATATAAGCAATCTTTCTCTGGCTGACTGACTTCACTTAGGATGATAGTCTCTGGGTCCATCCATGTTGCTGCAAATGGCATTATTTCATTCTTTTTATAGCTGAGTAATATTCCATTATATATATATATATATACACCACATCTTCTATATCCATTCCTCTGTTGACGGAGACTTAGGTTGCTTCCGTGTCTTGGCTATTGTAAATAGTGCTGCTATGAGCATGGGGGTGCATGTATCTTTTTGAATTAGAGTTTTCACATTTTTTGGATGTATGCCCAGGAGTGGGATTGCTGGATCATATGGTAGCTCTATTTTTAGTTTTTTTTAAGGAACCTCCAAACTGTTCTCCATAGTCAAGCCACCATCTTTGTTCTTAGTGGTTCCCAGTAGATGAGGATGTGCCAAGATCTGTCAGTGTATGAAAGACATGGGAAATGCCACATGCCTGTTCAGGTTCCCAAAGGACTACTCATTGCTTCCCCTTTCAACCCCCTATGCAGGCTAATTGGAAGCCAGACATTCAGGCAGCAGCTGGGAAAATCAGGACATTATATGTATAGTCTAGCACCTATCAGGAAGAAACTGGGATCTGGGTATTTTTGTTTACTCCCTCTGTGCTGAACCAGAGAGAATATTTGGGCACACAAGCACTCCCACAGACTAGAACCACCTCTTTGTTTCATGTGGTCCTGGGGGACTCATGAATGCTGAGCCCCATCAGTTCCCAGAGCTAGGTAATTTGGGAGCCTGTCCCTTGGGTAGCAGCCATAATAGTTGGGGTGCTAGAAGTATGGACAAGTTCCTTCCAGGGAGAAGCTGGTGACTTGGTTTTAGTAGTGGAGTGAGCCGTGGGGCGACAGTAGAGAATGTGCCCACCAGCTCTTTTGGGCTTCCAAGAGGATCCCTGTCAGTTCCCACATGCAGGCTGGTTAGCAGCCAGAACCTCAGAAAGCAGCTGGAAAAGTTTGCAGTCAGATCACTTCCAGGGAGAAACTGAGGGACAGACATTTTTGTCTGATCTCTCTGAGCAGAGTTGGGAGTTGGGGGGTTGGTAATAGACATGTAGAGTCCTCATGTACCCATTTAACAACTGCTTATTTATTTGCTATAGTTTTGTGGGATTTATGAATGCAAGCCCCATTGGCTCTCAGAGCTAGGTGATTTGGGGACCTGTACCTTGGGTGGCAGCCTTAAGAGTTGGGGCACTAGATTTGTGATCCAGATTCTTTGTTCCCCTGGGCAAAGCTTGGAGTTAAGGGTTCCCTCCGAACTGTAAAGTGCTATGCCAGGGGCTGAGTTTATGGGGAGAGTGTTTCTCAGCCTTTCCTTCCCATCTTGATGTGGTTTTTTTCTCAGTCACCAGTGTGTAGGAGTTACTCAACTAGTTTTTGGATTTCTCTGAGAGAAAATTGATTCACCTGTTCCTGTATACGCAGTGCATCCATGGGAGGGGGAGTCAGGAGCCTCTTATGTCACCGTTGTTTAATGGGTACAGAGTTTTAGTCTGTGCCCAAAAATGTGAATGTACTTAATGCCCCTGAATTGCACCTTCAAAAAATGGTTAAAAAGACATATTTCATGTATATTTTACTATGACAAAATTTTAAAAAATCCACAATGAACAAAATATCAAAATTGACCTTTCACATTACTAATAGTGTCTTTGGATGAACAAAGTAATTAATTTTGTATTAATAACAGAAGTGTTAATTTGTAGATCAATAGAATCCTGTTGGTCAGTTTTTCCCCTCTGTGGTAGAATGCTTGTGTCCTATATAAGAAATCTTTGCCTTCCCCCAAATCATGAAGATTTTCCACTTAGTTTTCTACTAAAAGCTGTATTGTCTTATTTTTCACATTTAGATCTTCAGTATATCTAAAATTTACTGATGTGTGGTTTGAAGTAGGGGGTCAAGGTTTTTTTTTTTTTTTTCTATATGAATATCCAATCAACTCAGACCATTTTATTGAAAAGACTCTCTTTTCTCATAATAGTATACACTCAGGTGTGGGTCTGTTTCATTAGTTTGTCCATTTTTGCATGAATTAGCATAGCCAATGAATGCCTTAATTAATGTAGCTTGATATTTGGTAGTTTTAAGTCCCTCAATTTTGTTCTCAGTTCAAGATTGTCTATTTTATTCTAGCTCTTTGTTTTTCCATATGAATTTTCTTTTTAAAGCATACTTAGAATTTTATTTTGTCATCTACTTTCTCCTTCCTGAGTTTCTCCTACTAAATTCTCCATTTTCCTTATTACCTTTCAATGCCACCCACTGTGGACTAATAAAGAAGTAAAACATCAGGTTTAGTCCATCCTAAACACTTGTTGTTGTTGTTGTTTTTAACATCTTTATTGGAGTATAATTGCTTTACAACGGTGTGTTAGTTTCTGCTTTACAACAAAGTGAATCAGTTATACATATACATATGTTCCCATATCTCTTCCCTCTTGCGTCTCCCTCCCTATCCCACCCCTCTAGGTGGTCACAAATTTCCATATGAATTTTAGAATCCGCTGGTCAATTTCCAGGAAAAAGAAGAAACAACTATGCTGAGATTTTGTTTGTACTTGCATAGCATCCGTAGTTAAGTGTGGGGAAACTTGAATATACTTTCCTGTCTATGAACATATTGTATCTCTTCCTTTTTTAGGTGTTATTTTTCTCAGTAGTGCTTTGTAGTTTTCAGTGCAGAGGTCTTACAAATCTTTAATTTATTTCCAGGTGTTTCATGCTTTTTGATCCTATTGTAAATGGCATCATTTTAATTTTCCTATTTGTTTGTGGCTTGCATATAGAGAAAAAGTTTTTAATACCAACCTTAAACCAGTGACCTTGTTAAATTTGCTTATTAAACCTAGTAGATTCTTCTATATTATTCACATATATATAATCATGTCGTCTCCAAATAGTGACAGTTTTACTTTTTCCTTTCCAATCCTAAGCCTTTTTATTTATACCTGTTACCTCTACTTCTTCTTCTTCTTTTATTATTATTATTATTATTATTCTGAGAAGGGCTTCCGATAAAATGTCAAAGTCAGGTGTTTTGGTCTTACTCCGTCTCTCAAGCAGAAAGCTTTCAATATTTTACTAATATTTCAGTTAGCCTTTGCTGGGACAAGCCACTCCAAAACACAGTGGCTTAATATAATAATGATTTATTCTTCCTCACCATTCTGTGGACTGGTTGGGTAGTTCTGCTGGATTCAGGCAGGTTCACTCATGTGGCTGCGTGGCTGTTTGCATCTAGGCTGCAAGATCCAAGATGGCCTGACTCACATGTCTTGTAGTTCATGAGGGCTGCTGGCTTGGGCATTTCCTTTGTCCTCCAGGAGGCTTTTCATCCTCCAGTAGCTAAGACTGGCTTCCTTAAAGGTGTCCTAACGGCAGTGTTCCACGAGGCAGCTTGTCTTTTTAACAAACCATGGTTGACAATTGCAATTAGAGAGCCCGAAAGAGGGAGAAAGCAAAACTAAAGACCTGGAACTTCTGTAGATAATTAGCTTATAAATAATCTAGTGTAAGAATCCTTAAAAAAATTTAAATGTCTGGGTGCTTTGGAAATAATCCTAGGTGTGAAGAAGTGGATGGAAATGTAGGAAATATGAAAAGGCACTTCACTTTTGTACAGTGGAATTATCATCTGGAATTAGGGAAGAATAGGAACTTCCCAGCCACTAACCTTTTGAAAATATTTCTCCTAGTGAAGACTAAAAATACATCCCTGCCCCAGGCAAGCCCCTGACACAGTGATCAGTGGGCCATCCTGGCACCATTTCCATTATTTCAGAAAGTTGGATATAAAATAAAAAAATTTTAAAAAGACCCTTTTAACAAATGCATTATAAAATCAAATAGTTTTAAAGGTAGCTTTTGGATTGGTATAAACTCCAGTGATTTCCAAGGAGCCATGTGTCAGTCTCATCTCTGCCTGGGTGTTATGCTACTCTAACGTCAGGTTTCTAAGCAAAATATTTTATTCAAAACTTTTTAAGGGGAAAAAAAGGGTATTTAGTAAGTTGCCACTGCTTAGTGAAGAATCAAGGGAGAGTATCTTACAGATTTCTAATAAACCATTTTGATTATACCTGGAAAATCCCATCTTTAAAAATGAAAGTCTTGCTTAACCTTGAGACTTTCTTGTGTACTTATAAGGTTGATGTACTGAAAGTTGTGTGTCTGGGTTTTAAGAATAGTTTTGAAATCACAGCTAATTCTGTATGTAGAGTAAAATGTTAAATATTCTTTCCTTCAGAAATCAAAGAAAGTCTCTTAGCAAAGTTCACCTCTGTACTGTAATGAAGAAAACCTCAAATCTTTTGATACAAACAGAAGGTCTACTGTAAAGATGTCATCTCTTCTATATGAAACTTCACTTCTTGGAATTATTCAGGTAAACCAAAGGGGAAATTGAAAGTTTAATGTTAGGGATATAGACCAATAGATAGACATATTTTAAGTTACTTTTATCATGAAATGTGAACAAAAAGAAAGACATTAGAATTGTGGGATTGATTCTCTCTTCTCTTTGGTTTTTTAGTCTAATAAAATCTATAGTGGGACTTTTGTGGCGGTCCACTGGTTAAGACTTCGCCTTCCAATGCTGCAGGTGCGAATTGGATCCCTGGTTGGGGAGCTAAGATCCCATGTGCCTCTCAGCCAAAAACCAAAAGATAAAACAGAAGCAGTATTGTAACAAATTCAATAAAGACTTAAAAATAAAATCTATAGAATTCTTATATACGGTTATTATTGTTATAACATGTGTTAAGTTTTCAATTGGTGCCATAACAAATTACCACAAACTTAGAGGCTTAAAATAGTACAAATTTATTATCTCACAGTTTTGTAGGTCAGAAATCTGAATGAACTTGGTCCTTTGCTCTTGGTCTCACAGACCGAAATCAAGGTGTGGGCAGGGCTGAGTTCCTTTTAGGAGGTTTGGGGGGAAGAATCCACTTCCAAGCTCATACAGGTTGTTGGCAGAATTCAGTTGCTTGTGGTTTCAGGACTGAGGTTCCCATTTCTTGATGGCTGTCATCTGGCGCTGCCCTTAGCTCCTAAACACCTCTCATGAGAAAGCCTTGCCAAAAAAAAAAAAAAAAAAAAAAAAAAAGGCTTTTAGGACTTGAAGGAAGGGTCTTAACCCCTTGCAAGCCTTGCAGCCTGAGCTCTCAAGGACTGTCAAGGGACATCAAGCCCATAGCTTTTTAGATGCAATGTCTCTTCTAGTTAGTTATTGAGTATTCAAGGGTTTTTAGGGTTGGGGTTGCTTATTTTATGCTGTTTCCACGGTCACCACCTTTCCCGAGACTACCGTGGTACCGCTTCTGGGGAATCCTTGGTGCTGAAAGTCAGCGGTCCCCAACCTTTTTGGCACCAGGGACTGGTTTCGTGGAAGACAATTTTTCCACAGACAAGAGGTGGGGGATGGTTCAGGTGGTAACGCGAGCGACGGGGAGCGATGGGGAGCGGTAGATGAAGCTTCGCTTGCTTGCCTGCTGCTCACCTCCTGCTGTGCGGCCCGTTTCCTAACAGGCAGCGGACTGATACCCGTCCGCAGCCCGGGGGTTGGGGACCCCTGCTGTAAGTGATTATAGTTCTTCTGGCCAACCCTTACCAAATGTTGTGGTCTTTGAAAAAATTAGAGCCTCTATTAGACAAGCTTGCTTTCTCAAATTTTTTAAAAGTGAAATTTATTGAACTGTACTTTACATAAAATAAAAAGCACCCATCTTAAGCGTACATCTTGATAAAGGTTTGAGAGAGTTATACATCCATGTAACAGTTACCAGAGTCATGATATACAGCATTTCCTTCAACCCAAAAGACTTCCTTGCGCCCATTTCAGTAAATCCTCACCCCTCACCCCTCATCCTCCCTCCCTACCACACCCCAGGCAACCACTGATCTGTTTTTTGTCACCATACAGTTGATTCATCTTCTCTAGAGTTTTATATACACACACACACACACACACACACACACGATATATACATACACAGTTTGTCTGCCTTCTTTTGCTTTGTGTAGTATTTTTGAGATTCATCCATGTTGTCATGCATATCAGTAGTTTCTTCCTCTTTATTGTTGAGTAGTTTTCTGTTGTATAGATACACCCCAGTTTTCCTTTTCTGTATCACTAGATTAAATATGCTAATATTTTGTTAAGCACTTTTGTATTTATGTTCATGAGGGTTATTGGTCTGTCGTTCTCTTTTCTTATAATCTCTTTGTCTGGTTTTGGTATCAGAGTAGTGCTGGCCTCATAAATTGATTTGGGAAGTATTGGGGACATGTACTGCTATTTCCAGGTGGCTTCTCCTGGCCGTCTGTTGGGCATTACTTCTCCAAGAGGCCCAGAGATGTCCCTCAAAGAGCTCTTTTTACAGGCCCAGGGAAGACACGGAAGCCCCTGGCACTGCCCTCAGGTTTTGTGGCTTAGCAGCAATCCCCATTCCTGTTCAGGGTGTGGTACATCAGCAGGGTACAGAAGTTCAAGTACTATATACAGCAACTCCCAAACCCTGAACTTCCAAAGAAGTTCAGCCACCCTCTTGAGTACGGCTGCTTCTGCTGCTTTGGTGCAAAGCAGAGGCCACACTCCTTCCCTCTGGGTTGATCTAGTGTAATCCCCTAAATCAAAAATGCAGTTTTCTTCTAAGAGTAGAGGTGAGGGAGAGGGAAGAGGCGAAGAAGGGATGGTGAGAGGGGTAGGGTGCTCAGGCCTTGCTTGAGAGTGGAATGGGAAAAGGGGAGGCACTTTATTGTTCCCTTGTAAGTACCCAGAAACAAAAGTTCAAGAAAAAAGTTAGCATTCCCCCTAAACACTCTCTAAAAGGCAAACCAAGGAATCTAACATATCATATAATGTCCGTCCTCAACCATTCATCTTTTACAAATGTGGAGACTGTCTCTCATCTCTATCCATCAGAGATAGCCAAATGTTTGAAAACTATTATAAGGTTTTGGGGACCTGAAGCAAATATGATCACTGATGACCTAGGCTGATTCCTCAGATATCCTGAGTTGGCATGCAGATCAGGCTCTTAGAGTTCTGGCTAGCAAAATCAGGATAAGGAACACATTATGATGACTCCCAGCTCAGGACTGAGTTTACTGCATCATGCTATATAAAATCTCATGTTCTTCAAGTGCCTTTTTGTTGATATTTTGGGCTAAATGTCACAGCAAGAATAATCATCCTCAATACATTTGTTATAATTCTTATTGTGTGAGTGTGTGTGTGTGTGTATACACGTATATATACAAGTGCAGTTATTATAGTTATGATTAAGGCATTAATATATTGAAGATGTAATACGTAACATTTGAGAGTCTGTTTCCCTGTGCTGTTTGGGAGACTCACTGTAGACTCCTAAATGGGCTGGAACAAGTTACCTGAACCACGGCCATTCACAGAGACTCAAGGATGTCAGTCCCCATTCCCAGGTAACTACATTGTAAACCAGACTTGTTGCTTGGATGGGAAACCAAGACTGAGTGGAAGGTTTATAAGAAAAAAGGGTTGTTTTGTTGGAGTGGTTGGAGTTTGACGTTGACTATAGAAAGCTATTTGGGTGAACCAGTTCCCATGAGCCAAGGGACCAAGATGGTTCTGGGAGGCCACGTAGTAGAGGCAAGGAGGAGCGAACCTCAAGAGGGAGGGAATCAAGACCTGTTTTAAAGAGTAGTATCGTAAGAGAATGAAAAGGACATAAGATGGAGAGGCAAGTCCCCAAATTCAGGTTCTGCCTCTACCACACTGTAGTTTTGTGGCCTTGGGCCCTTCACTTACTCTCTTTGGACCTTAGTTTCTGCATTTATAAAAAGAAAGTTAAAGAGTTTGGTGATTAAATATGTCTAGATTTCAAATTCTAAAACTGTCTGTGAGGACATAAGGGTTCCTTATTTATGTTTTCTTGTTTGTTTTATAATGCTGTTGGTAAAGTCATCAGCTGAGCTGAGACATTATAAATGGAAACAAAGAAAGTTTATTTTGTCTCTGCTTCAACTAGAGGCAATGGTCAGGCACAGTAGAAGAACCTCAAGGAGGGGGCAAGAATCAGAGACTGCTCAACATTCATTCCTTCTAGAAGATTTTTCTCTCATTCTTTCAATGATTTTATGTTACTTAAGCACATGGTGACCTTGCTAAAGGAAGCTATAAAAGTCCTGATATCCCAAGATGTAAGAAAACCCCACAGAAATCTTGTAATTTTCCTTACTTATGAACAATAAGGTAGGTCCTCTAAATGATTATACTGAGCATAAATATGGAAAGCTCTTGGAGTTGGCAGTGGATTGACCAGCCTCTCCAGCTTTCAAGGAACCACTTCTGTCTCCTGGGAACTGCTCCCCATGCATCCCCCCCATACCTCCCCACACCCATCCATGCATCCACCTAGCCTGCCCAGGGTGGACAGGTGTGTCTGTGTAACGTGGTCACCTTCTGGCTGCCTTCTCTTTGCTGGAACTCTGTTGATTTTGAGACTAAGAAAGCATCATGGGAATCACTTTGGAGTAATTTTTGCTTTGGAACTCTGAATTTTCATTGGCTAATAAGGAGGAGGAATAGATTTGGGACTGAGCAGGGCAGAGGTAAAGACTTTCAAGGATTTTGCTGATCACCCAGCTGGCAGTGTCCGGTGGGTCGTTGAACATACAGACCCACAGCTCCCCAAAGAAGGGCAGACACAGGGTGGGGGGCGTTGGGGAAGAGGCTCTCTTTGAAGATGTAGGAACAGGTGTAGTCACCCAAGGAGAGTGGAAGAGGCCAAGAACAGACCCTTATGCAAAAAAAAGAGGAAAAAAAGGCATCCAAAAGAGATGGTGAAAGATGGTTAGGGCTGTGGGCTAGGCCTGTGTCAATGTCCTTTGCTCCCGGAGGAGAGAGCCGGTGACTCATTCACGTGTCCTCTGTCTGTTCTACAAATCACCAGTTTTAGATATTTTGTGCCTAGGATGTCAACGTTTCCAGAATATATTAGTGTTCCAGCTTGTCTAGCAATCTGTCCACATGCACCATTAATTCCTAAGTAGGAGAGATAAAATATCTGGCCTTGCTGTGTCTGCCACATTTCCCATCCCTTCCATTCCATTCAGACTGACGAAGGTAACCATTAGACCTTTTGGAGGGGATCCAAGAGGCTGGGCAGCAGTGTCACAGCCCTGGTGACTTGCTCTAGGCCAAAGAAGATAGGTAAGTGTTAGAATTCATCTTCTGGCCTCTTGATTTCTTCTTTTTTTTGGTGGTGGTGGGGGGAATGGGCTCTGTAACTTTCCTGTTATAGGGGACCAAGAAAGGAAGGGCTTCTGGATCTTGTGGGCAAGCGAGAATGCCCAAGATTCAGATAAGACGTAAAGTTTTAGATTCTTCCCTTGGGGTTCTCCCTAAGTCTCACCAAATTCTCACCAGTAATGAGATGGAGTTGGATGCTTTTGCTCCAGTAGAGCCTAGAAGCTTCCTCCCGTGTCCATGATACCAGGCAGAGAAATATTTGTTTGGTTGAGTGAATGTTTTTATATTTCATTTTATCTGTTTCAGAAAATAAATGGACATAGTTTCAGTTTGAACTACATTCCTAGGCTTTATTTATGTATTTAAAACCTAAGTTTAGGGCTTCCCTGGTGGTGCAGTCGTTAAGAATCCGCCTGCCAACGCAGGGGACACGTGTTCGAGCCTTGGTCCGGGATGATCCCACATGCCGTGGAGCAACTAAGCCCGTGCGCCACAACTACTGAGCCTGTGTGCCACAACTACTGAGCCCACGTGCCACAGCTACTGAAGCCCGTGTGCCTAGAGCCCGTGCTCCGCAACAAGAGAAGCCACCGCAGTGAGAAGCACACGCACTGCAATAAAGAGTAGCTCCTGATCGCCACAACTAGAGAAAGCCTGCGCGCAGACAAAATAAATAAATTAAACAGACAAACAAACAAAAAAAACCCCTTAGTTTAGTTTTGCCATTGCGAGGAAAAAAAGAAAAAGAAATACTTGGGCTCAGTTCAAAATTCACAAAACATGCAGCTTTTTGGTACACAGTATGGTTCAAATCCCTGGCTATTTCTTCTCAGCTGTCTCCTTCAGAGAGAAGTGGGGTAACATCTTCCCCTTTACTAGAAAGGCCTATGAAAAATTGGTTATTATTTATTATTCCTTCTCTATTTCTCTCTGGATAAAGATGAATATTCCTAAATTTAGTGAAGTCTGAGTAGATCTTCTCCTTGTCACATCCTTCCTGTTTTATTTGTGATCTGGCACAACTCTTGTGGTCATATGGGGGGGTTCTTTTTCAGGCAAAGTGTTGCTGTTTCTTTTTCTGCTTGAGTGTTCAGGACAGAACCTCTGTAGTAATTCCCGAGGTTCTTGCCCTCGACAGAAGAACAGTGACGAGGTTAATGAGGTGTCGGAAGATGGCAAAACCAGCTCCAGAGTTACGATTTCCAACTTTTAAATTAGGAACCTGATGAATGGCTTGCTTGTAAAGTATTCTTTCACTGGGAGACACCCCCGCCCAGCGGGGAGAGGTGAGGGAGAACATGATGAGATCAAGTAGGCGAGTCCCTCTCTGTCCGCTTTCTCCCATCTGCCCAGCTCCCACCCAGAGCCTGTAGCTGTCTGTAGCCTCCATAAATAATGCCCCAGGGGCTTCCAGAGGCTTCCGAAGACCAGAGCTTCCAGTGTAGCATGAATTGCCACAGAAACATGAGCTAGCTGGGAGCTTTCTCTTCCCGTTTTTCTCCTGCAGACCATTGGTTTGGATCCAAAGTTTCCCACAGCTTTTTGGTGTGTTTGTTAGATGGAGCATTAGATGTGGGCCCTTGTGCGACTGGCTCCTTACAGGCACTCACAGTCCTGAAACCAGAAGGTTTGGGCTGGGGGGACTGTCCTTGTTAAACAATCTAGGACGCTCCACTGCGAGAACACAAATTTGCCAAGTTTGGACCTCAGAGGAAGCGCTCTGAGCGTTCCCTCATTGTGTCGTGGTAGCTGTGTACTCTCTTACTCTCCAGGACCCTGTGGATGGTAGCTCTCGGACACAGCCACATTTCTTTTACCAAGTGAATCAGGTTTTGTCCGGGAAAGGTATCAAGGCTAGGAAGACAAACTGTGTGATTGTATGTGGATGGATGAGGTGCAGGGAAAAGAACTCCTTCTAGGAATAGCAATATGGACCCTTCATTATAATTTTACAAAGCATGTTTTCCAGACTGTGATCTTTGGGTATTTTAAGAGGTAGAGAAATCCATGGGAAATACAGGGAGGTGCAAGAGAGGAGGCGGAGATCAGCGGTTGCAAAGAGCAGTGATAGCAATGAGTGCTATTTCTCCTTTTATCCCACTGTTTTTTTAAACTTCACTTTAAAAAACTTTTGATGAGTAGTTCTGAATTTTAACATATGCTTAGATTCATATGACTACCACCACAATCAGGTACAGAACTGCTTCATCACCCCCCCCAAAAAAACACTGTGCTGTCTCTTTATGAGCACACACTTCCCTTCATCCCCAACCCTTGGCAACCACTGGTCTGTCCTCCATCCCTCGAGTTTTTCTTTTTGAGAATGTAATTAAATGGAATCTTATAGTGTGTCACCTTTGGAAACTGGCTACTTTCACTCAGCATAATGCCCTTGGGATTAATCCCAGTTGTTGAGTGTATCGATAGTTTGTTCAATTTTATTACAATTTATGGATGTACCACAGTTTGTTGATCCAGGCACCTGCTGAAGGACATTTGGGTTGTTTTCAGTGACTTGAGTCTCTCATTTTAAAAAATTGTGGTAAAAAAATATACATATAACACAAAACTTGCCACTTTAACCATTTTTAAGTGCATAGTTTCATGGTATTAATTTCATTCACAGTGTCGTGCAACCATCACTACTATTTGTTTCCAAAACGTTTTCATCACTCCACACAGAGACTCTGTAACCATTAAGCAGTAACTCTCCATTCCCTCCAGCTTCTACTAACTTCTTGCCTACTTTCTGTCTCTGGAAATTTGCTTATTCTAGATATCACAAATAAGTGGAATCATACAATATCTGTCCTTTTGTGTCTGGCTTATTTCATTTAGTACAACGTTTTCAAGATTCATCTCTGTTGTGGCATGTATCAGCACTTCGTTCCTTTTTATGGCTGAATAGTATTTCCTTGTATGTACCACATTTTGTTTATCCGTTCATCTGTTGATGGACACTTGGGTGGCTTCCACCTTTTGGCAATTGTGAATAGGGCAGTTGTGAACATGGGTGTACAAGTATCTGTTTGAGTCCTTGCTTTTAATTCTTTGGCCATTCCCATATTTTAGTTTAAATTGGCAACTGGCGCCATGGGGGGTATATGTGAGAATTCTGTTTTCTGAGAATCTGGTGTTTGATCTAAGTCTAGTCACTGTTCTTTGTACTTAGTGTTCTTAAAGGATTTGAGGAATTCCACCAATTTTTTGTTCATTAGCTGCCTCAGAATTCTCGGAGGAGGAGGAAGGCAGTCACAATTTGGATACAGGGAAAATGGAATCCAGGTGATGGGCTGGAGCCCACCAGTGGAGCCAGCCTCTGTGTGCAACTTTCTCAGGCCATGGTATAATGGCTTGCTTGGGTCAAAGTGGTCTTTGTTAAGTATTTCATGGGATCTACTTTATGTGGTCTTTGCTACATTTCACCAACGTTTGCCATGCCAGTAGGAGAGCACTTAAAGATAGAGGCAGAAAGTGCGAAGTGAGAAATAAGTTTCTCACTCAGAAGAATCTGCTTTTATTTGTAAGATATGTCTGGACCTACCTAGACTCAGATAACTCAGCTAATTCCTTATCCGTTTAGAATAATTGGCAGTAGGGCCAACCTAAACTATAAGTATGGGGAATAGATTTTGATTACCTTCAAGGATGTACCTTTGGGACCAAGAGCTTGATAGACTTTCCTTAATTAAGAGATAGCTATAATTTAAGTCACTGCATTTGTATACGATAGGAGCTAAAGTCATTTTAAAAAAATGGTTGTATTTTTAAGTAGTGAAAAGTTTCTCCTCCAATGTTGCTAGTTTGCTTATTAAATTTCCCTTGATAGACATTGTAGAGATGGTTCAGCCCAGCCTTATCATAAATTGCCATCCCATAAAGACTAAATTGATAAGATTTTGTTCTGTATGGTTGGGCTTGCCCTCTTGGTAGACTGAGTTGGTTGTTGTTTGTATGTTTTTTTGTTTGTTTGGTTTTTGTTTTTAACGTGTAAGCATTCTTTGCCCCTAAAGGATGACAAACCCTCCCTTTTCTGGCCTCTTGCTACAGCTTGTCACCAGGTCTAGGATTCTCACCCCTGGAGGGACTCCTTTGGCTTAAATCTCTTCATTTCCAGGAAGCTGTTAAATCTGAGAGTGGTGATGGTGGTAGTGTGTGTGTGTCTTTCTGTTTCTGGGAGGATCTTTAAAAAGAACTGTAAACCTATTTTGGGTCACCTGGATGATCACCCTGTGACTCAGTCTGGCCATATTCTTTCAGTTCCCAGGTTTTCATGGGAGTTTAAGCTCACAGTGGGACCAAAGGAAGGCCATCCTGTCACAGGGTAGACTGAAGAGAAAACAGGATGTGTGAACTGAGTACTCAGGTGGCTCCCACTAACAGAGGCTTTCCAATCTCAAAAGCCTGGTATAGTTGGTACCTTTTTCATTACAGGCAAAGATGCAGCAAAGAGCCAACTTTGTAAGTCCTACGTTCATTAGGATTTTTGTCCTTGGATGGAATTTTTTTTGGTTTTGTATTTTAGGGTACCACATTAAATTGATTAGCCTTTCAAAATAATGGAATAGAAGATATAATAATGGGTTTATTATCAAAAAGAACAAATTACAACAACAACAATAATAATTTATAAACCCCTTTTTGTGGGCTAAGTACTTTGCTCATGTTGTTGCATTTAATCCTCACAGAATCCCTCTGAGTAGGTACTCATCATCTTCATTTTACAGGGGAGGGGTGGGGCTTAAAGAGATTAAGTCACTTGCCCGTATCACACGGTGGGAGTTCAGCCCAGGCAGCCTGACTCCAGACCCATCACACTGAACCTCCTTTGGTAAAAGAGAAGACACACAACTATATCTTTCTGCCATTAAACACAGTTTCAGTTCTTTAATCTCAGCAAAATCATATCTATCACATTTATGTCTGTATTTTGGATTTTATTGGCATTGCAATTTTTAAAAATTTCTTTAAAAATAAATCACATATGCTTATTTATAATTTTGGTTTAATAGTCGTGTAAGAACTATAAGCATAAGAGTTTATAACCAGTTTTATATATTTGTGTGTATTTAAGTAATTTTATAATAAAAATGGCTTAAGTCAACACAGGCAGTCCACAGTATTAAATCATTAACACCCTCAGTGCATTAACACTGTTTACTTTAAATAAAATCCCTTAATAGCCTAAGAGACTGGACATATTTTGATGGACTGGGAGTGAAGAGGTAACAAGAAAGCTCACAGCAGAAGGTGCTGTTCAGAAATGACTCCAGCTGGTTATGAGGTACCAGCAGGGAGTGGGTTATTTATTTTTTCACAGCATTTTGAAGACCAGATTCTACTCTTTCTTGGCCACTATTGTGCTGAAGAGTCTCCTGCCAGTGTAAATGCCACTTTATAGGTAATCATTCTTTCCTCTAGCTGTTTTTGAGATATTCTCTATGGCATTCTCCATAATCACAACTGTGGTTCTAGATGTGGATATAGTTTTATTTATACTGCATAGGACTTCTTAGGTGTCCTAAACCTTAGGATTCATGTCTTTCATCAAAACTGGAAAATTCTCAGTGAAAATCACTCTAAATACCATCAGTCCACATTTCCACTCATCTCTTATACCACAGCTCTTCCTTTCATTCTGTTTTCCTTGTCTCTTGACCTCTCATTGATCTCACGGTGTTCTGGTTAATTTCTTCAGATTTATTTTTCTGTTTACCCATATTCTCTCTTTAGATGTGTCCATAATATTTAACCCATCTGTAAGGATTTTTTTAGTGGACAGGAGAGGTATATTTCATCATTTACGTTTTTGAACTTTATTGAGATACAGCATATGTACAATAAAGCACATCTGTTTAAATTGTACAATTAGATGAGTGTTGGTAAAGGTATGCACACATGCAACTACCACCACAGTCAAAACATAGAACATTTCCATCACCCCTAAGAGTTTCCTTTTGCCCATTTGGGAAGTTTTCAACAATTATTTCTTCACATATTTTTCTCCGGCCCTTGTCTTTCTACTCATCCTTTGGAATTCCAATTTCATATGTATTGAACATTTGGACATTGTACCTCAGGTCTCTGGGATTCTCCTTAATTTTCCCCAGTCTTTATTCTTTCTGCTGTTTGGGCACTTCTATTTTTCTGTCTTCAAGTTCTCCGATTCTTTGTTATGCCACCCCCAAATGTGGTTGAGCTCATCTAGTAAACTTTTAAAATTTCAGTTTTTTACTTTTCACCTCTAGAATTTCCATTTGTTTTGTTTTGTTTTAGTTTCCATTTCTCTGTTGAGAATTCCTAGCTGTTCATTCAATATTATACCCCAATTGCCTTTAATTCTTTGAACATATTTATAATAACTGCTTGTCTGTGTTTACTAAACCCAACAACTGGAACCTTTCAGAGTCAGTTTCTTTTGGCTGCCCTTTCCCCTGAGTATAGAGCACACTTTAATATTTCTTTGCATGTGTAGTAACTTCTGGTTGAAAATTGGGCCTTGTAGATAGTACATTATGGCAACTGTAGATTCTGTTGTATTCATCTTATATATATATATCAGATATATATAGAGAGAGATCGATAGATAGATATAGATATATAATTGGTTCTAGTAGGCAATTAACTTGTTTGGACTCCAACTGCAAACTTTGTCACCCTTCTGATATGCAGCAGCTAATATCTGTATTCTTATGGCTTTCCATTGCTACTTTTTTTCCTGATCCTTTGTGATTTTTCCTGTTTCTCCATGATTTGCTGGTTAGTCAAGGATTTCAACAGAGATGGAGGTCATTCTTTTTTGATTTTCTTCTAGGGGTTCCCTTCTGCCTAATTTCTAGCTATTTGGCTGGTTTGGGGCTCTGTCCCTTATATTTCAAGCTTATAAGATCCAACTCTCTGGCACCTGACTTGTGCATGGTTGGAAAGTTTACTCAGTTTAAAAAAAGGCAGCAGACTCACAGATAGGGCTGCACATAGCTCTGTTATTCAGAAGCAGATTTGTCTCTGGCTCCTGCCCACTTTTTCACCAGGCCGCTTAGGGCCTCCTCCTACACATGCGTAGTTTAGCTCTTGGCCAGGGATTTGGGCAGAGTTTATACTCAGAGTTGTATACTCCTTCTGTGGTTTTTTTTTGCTGCCAGTATTTTTCCTGTAGACTTCTAGCTACATTTTCAGCCTTGAACTCTGATCTCTGGCACCTTAGCTGGTTAAGGCTGTGGTTTTCCACTGCTATTTTTCTTTTTACAGCTATAGCTGTAAGAGTTTGGCATTACCTCAGGCCAGGAAGACATAAACTCTCAATTCTTACCCTTTACTGTGACAATTTTTTGAGAGTAAACTCTCATTCTTCTTCTTTCAGACTCTCTCCAGGGTTGCTCTTTAAAAAAACTTCTTTAAAATCATGTTTTTATCATTATTATCTGTGTGAGCGTTTCACGATCACTTCAGTCATCTGGAAGTAGTCCACCCATTTGGTTGTTAATTTCAATATCTCTTTTTCATTTGAATTTCTATTTTATTACTTTCTGAATTAAATCTGCCTAGGGCCCATGATAGTCTTCTTTTTTTAAAAATAATTAATTAATTAATATTTATTTTTAGCTGTGTTGGGTCTTCGTTGCTGCGCGTGGGCTTTCTCTAGTTGTGGTGAGCAGGGGCTACTCTTCGTTGTGGTGCGCGGACTTCTCATTGCAGTGCCTTCTCTTGTTGCGGAGCACAGGCTCTAGGCACGTGGGCTCAGTAGTTGTGGCACGTGGGCTTCAGTAGTTGTGGCATGCAGACTCAGTAGTTGTGGCTCGCAGGCTCTAGAGTGCGGGCTTAGTAGTTGTGGCGCACGGGCTTAGTTGCTTCACGGCATGTGGGATCTTCCTGGACCAGGGCTCGAACCCGTGTCCCCTGCATTGGCAGGCAGGTTCCTAACCACTGCGCCACCAAGGAAGTCCGATAATCTTTTTGTTTCTCACATCATAAGTCCCTTTTGAAAAATGTTTTTAACTATGCTTATTTTATGGTCTGTATCCAATTAATATCTAGTATTTCCAGCACCTGAAGTTCTTGGGTGTTCAGCAGTGTTGCTGAACAAGTTATTGTGTCTGCTGTCTCTGTCTCATTCAACTTTTTTTAAAATTAATTTTTATTGGAGTATAGTTACTTTACAATGTTGTGTTAGTTTCTGCTGTACAGCAGAGTGAATCAGTTATACATATACCTATATTCCCTCTTTTTAGATTTCCTTCCCATTTAGGTCACCATAGAGCACTGAGTAGAGTTCCCTGTGCTACACAGTAGGTTCTCATTAGTTATCTATTTTATACATAGTAGCATATATATGTCAATCCCAATCTCCCAATTCAAAAAATGTGGAACACTTCACAAATTTGTGTGTCATCCTTGCACAGGGGCCATGCTAATCTTCTCTGTATCGTTCCACTTTTAGTATATGTACTGCTGAAGTGAGAACTCTCATTCAGCTTTTTATAAGTAGTTTTTGGATTATGAACCAGTGATTGGGAGTGCATTAAACATGGAAAAATAGTACATCCTGATTTGGGGGTTTGAATCTGCAGAGAGGTTTTTGTTTGCTTTTCCTGGCGTCCAGGGAATATCATGGACCATCGTCTTATTTTAATTTCTAAGGCCAGGGGCTCTTAGGCCAGACATGTAGTATAAATTTGTAGCCCAAATCTACTTGAGCACAGGCTCATGATTATAAATCATTAGAGGGAAACTCTTCTTTCTCATAATACAGAGCTGAGGACACCCATATCCGTAGGCCAATGGATAGACTTTTTTTTCTTGGTCCATCCCTTCACTGACAGTAGAGCTCTCGAAACTCCTGGTGAGCAGTAGTCTTGATAATAGTTCTTGCCTACCTCCTGCTCAAGAGTCTCCTGTGTACCCCACCTCTCTACAGAAGCTTTTAAAACTTCATCTACTTGATTACCAGAGGCATCAGATGAATCCCCAACACTGCCAATTCCTACTTACTGCTCTGATTTTTCATTTTCTTATTTGATTTGACTTTCTATTCTGGGAAGTTTTGAACAGAAAAGTAAAAAGAATATAATAAAGACCCATACACTCATCAGATGTATTTAGTAGTTAACATTTTGCCGTATTTGCTTTATTTGTGTGCGTGTGTTTGCTGAACCATTGTAAAGTAAATTATACACATCATGACATTTTACCCCTAGATACTTCAGCATGCATCTCCAAAAATTAGGTTTTTCTTTACAAAATCGTATAGCTATTTTTTTTAACATCTTTATTGGAGTATAACTGTTTTACAATAGTGTGTTAGTGTCTCCTTTACAACAAAGTGAATCAGTTATACATATACATATGTTCCCATATCTCTTCCCTCTTGCATCTCCCTCCCTCCCACCCTCCCTATCCCACCCCTCTCATGGTCACAAAGCACAGAGGTGATCTCCCTGTGCTATGCGGCAGCTTCCCACTAGCTATCTAATTTACATTTGGTAGTGCATATATGTCCCTGCCACTCTCTCACTTCGTCACAGCTTACCCTTCCCCCTCCCCATGTCCTCAAGTCCATGCTCTAGTAGGTCTGTGTTTTATTCCCGTCCTACCACTAATCTCTTCATAACATTTTTTTTCTTAGATTCCATATATATGTGTTAGCATACAGTATTTGTTTTTCTCCTTCTGACTTACTTCACTCTGTATGACAGACTCCAGGTCTATCCACCTCATTACAAATAACTCAGTTTCATTTCTTTTTATGGCTGAGTAATATTCCATTGTATATATGTGCCACATCTTCTTTATCCATTCATCTGTTGATGGACACTTAGGTTGCTTCCATGTCCTGCCTATTGTAAATAGAGCTGCAATGAACAGTTTGGTACATGACTCTTTTTGAATTATGGTTTTCTCAGGGTATATGCCCA